>NC_062288.1:103551269-103859299 GCF_902655055.1 Lutra lutra | reverse complement strand
AATTGACTTAACTTTAAAAAAAATCTTTCATACTTATCAGTAGCAAAACTATCCAGTTCAATCCTCCCTATCCCTTATTCAGAAAAGCACAAGAGATCTAAAAGAGCAGTTTAAGAGAGCAAGGAGAGGCAATTTGTAAATTATTAACACTGAGGAGGAAAAAAGATTACCCCCTTTTTGTTTCTGTGTATCTGTTTTTATGCTCATAATCATAAATTAACAACCTAGGAACTGTTGTGCTAAGTGGGTAATGAGTTCAGCATTTCAAACTACAATAAAAATGATACCAGTTGAAAATGTGACATATTATTTAAGTTATTATGGGAAAATCAGGAATTTCCTGATTATTTTAATTTTAGATACACAGAATATTAAAAGTGTTGATGTCAGACTTTTTCAGGAAGTAATACATAAGTCTGGGTATAAACAAGAAAACAATAGCAAATAACCCTAATATTTATTTGTTAAAATATCAGAGAATTTAATCTTATTTCCTGTAGAATATTTTTGTGTGGTGGGTAAAAATTCAGATCAGTTATTTGCATTTCAAGTAAAATTATTATCCAGATGAGTTAAAGCACAGGCTGTTTACCTTTATTAGCTTTCCTATAAACTTTAAATACATTATTCTTTAAATACTGTGGTAGAGTGAGGTACACCTGTTCAGTTCATAGAGATGGCTATTGAATAGTAGGGAATATGACAAGTTTAAGACAGAAAAATACTGTTATACACTAGCAAAATTTAGCTTTCGTGCACTGTAGTAGCCGTGCGGAATACTGCTAAAGAATGTGGGCCCTGGAGCCCGAGCAGCTAGCTCTAGATTTTGGATGAGCCACCTTTTCTTTTCTTTCTTTCTTTTTTTTTTTTTTTTTTAAAGATTTTATTTAGGGGTGCCTGGGTGGCTCAGTGGGTTGGGCTGCTGCCTTCGGCTCAGGTCATGATCTCAGGGTCCTGGGATCAAGTCCCGTATCGGGCTCTCTGCTCAGCGGGGAGCCTGCTTCCCCCCCTCTCTCTGCCTGCCTCTCTGCCTACTTGTGATCTCTCACTCTCTGTCAAAAGAATAAATAAAATCTTTTGACAGAGAGTGAGAGATCACAAGTAGGCAGAGAGGCAGGCAGAGAGAGAGGGGGAAGCAGGCTCCCCGAAGAGCAGAGAGCCCAATGCCGGGCTCGATCCCAGGACCCTGAGATCATGACCTGAGCCGAAGGCAGCGGCTTAACCCACTGAGCCACCCAGGTGCCCCGACAAGTTACTTTTTTAGCCCTCAGTGCATTTATCTCTAAAATGGGGTTAATAAAATAGTACTGACCTTATGAGATAGTTACGAGTGAAAGTGCTTAGACTAGCATACAGCCCTTGGTCAGTGTATGTCAGCTGTTGCTGTAATTGCTGAGAGAACGGTTAGTGGGCAAGTCCTGGTACCTGCTCTGTATCGAATACAAATTGGATGGGGTTAGTGGATGTTGAGCCACACAGGATGTAGGATTAGGAGGGGGAAAAATAAGGCCAAAGTTTGCTGGTACAGGGCATTCACAAAAACAGACCCAACATTTGATTCTAAGATCATAGGCATCTTTTGTTTATACTTTTTAAGTTGTATAATACATGTTGAAAGATAAAAATAAGCCTGGTCTCTTAATATTTATCATCTAATCAGAATAAGAGAGAAGCAAGTATTTGTGTAACCTTTAATAACATGTTTTATCTCACGTTGGATTTAAAGTTCTTTTGGACTTTTGCAGAATGCTAATTTTTCCGTATCTGTTATGTAGGGCCGCGGGTCAGGATTTCCCGGGAAGCGGAGACCCCGTGGTGCAGGATTGTCAGGACGAGGTGGCAGAGGCAGGTCAAAACTGAAAAGTGGAATCGGGGCAGTTGTGTTACCTGGGGTAAGGCTCATTTCTCATATCCTTTATCTCTGCTATAATCCTTAATTTGTTGACTGGTGATGATCTCATTTGTAAAATTACTACATTGTAAGAGTCATAGAAATAAGCCAGAATTTTTATTTTACTCTCTCTCTACTTCTCCTTTTTTTTTAACTTTTAAAATTTTCTTAATATTTTATATTTCCCATCTTCTTTCTCTTTTCTTACTTCCTCTTGCACTCTGATCTTTGTATAGCAACCATTCCTGAAAATAAATATGTAACATATTTCCTCCTCTATTTTTTAATAAAAGCAAACTCCTGTTACATTATTGAGCTTATTTGAAAAAATTAAGTTGATGGTTTAAGTTCTTTGTTATAATATGGCTCACAGAAGAAACTAGAAATATTGCAGATTACTACATACTTTAAAAATGTTGAAGATTTTATGACTGTCTTTGATTGATAAGTATTTGCTCATTGGCAAGTATATGAGGCTTTAAGTGTGTACTGAAAAAGTCTATAATTGGCAAACAGTGGCAGATATTTCATGTGGTAACTTTACTGTTTTACCAAAATCTTGTTTTTCAAATTCTAATCATCATTTTAAGTTCAGGAGACAAGTAAAGTAGACAAGTAGACAGTTTGTGCCACAGTTTGTGTATCTGTTTACCTATTAAAGGATGTTGTAGTTGGTTCCATTTTTTGGCTATTAAAAAAGCTGCCAAAAAAGCCCCCTGCTATGAACTTCTGTGTTTAGGTCTGTATGTAGACATATGCTTTGTTTCCCCATGAATGAATGTCTACAAGTGGCGTGGCTGGATATATGGTGGTGTGTACTTAGCTTTTTAAGGAGAGGCTGCTTTCCAAGCAGGGTGTGACATTTTATGTTTGCAAGAGTGCAGGAGATGCCTTTTTCCTCCATGTTCTCACCTGTGCTCACTGTGGTTAACCTTCCTTTCAGCCACGGCAGCAGGTACGTTAGGAATATCTCATTTGCATTTCTCTCATGACTAATGATGTTGGTCACATTTTTAGGTGCTCATTGGTAACATTTTTTGACAAAGTCACTCTTCAGATATTTAGTACATTTTAAAAATTTGAATAGTTTTTTAACTTGCTCAGTTTTGTGTTTTCTTTATGTATTCTTGTCATGGTAAAGAACTTGATTGGTATAACAAAGCTTTAATTTTGATGAAGTCCCATTTATTAATTTTTTTATTTTATGATTGTGCTTTTGGTGTCTGAGAAATAATTGCATAACCCAAATTTACATCTTCTAGATGTTTCATGGTTTTAGGTGTTATGTTTACCTATAGGATCCAGTTTGAGCTAATTTTCATGTATGATATGAATATAGATCAAAGATCATATTTTAAATACCCAGTTGTTTGAACACCATTCTCTGAATCGCCTTTGTTACCATTCCTAACCATTAGTTATCTGTATGTTTGTGGATCTGAGTATACTGTGTTACACTATTGATCCGTTTCTCCATCTTTAGGCTAATATACTACACTATATTGAATATTTTTACTTTACTATTGAAATCAGACATTTAGTTTTCCTGTTGTTGTTGTTGTTTTTTTGTTTTTTTTTTTTTTTTTTTTACACTTTTTCAAATTTGTTTTGGCTGTCCTAAATCCTTCATGTTTCTATATGAATTTTGCCATTGGCTTGTCAGTTTCTGCAAATAAGCCTGCCAGGATCTTGACTGGGTTTGCATTCAAACTATAGATCAGTTTGGGGGAAGTTGATGTTTTAACTGTGAAGAGTCTTTCAATCCATGAACATTGTGTATCTCTCTGTTTTCTTTTTAAATTGTCCCCGTGATGTTCTTTACTTTACAACATAAATGTTTTTTGCATTATTTCTCAGATTTATCTCCAAGTTTTCCGTATTTTTTATGCTATTATAAATGGCAGTGTTGTCTCAATTTCAGATTGTAGTTGTCTGTTGCTAGTATCCAGGAATACTTATTTTTTTTTTAAAGATTTTATTTATTTATTTGACAGAAATCACAAGTAGGCAGAGAGGCAGGCAGAGAGAGAGAGGGAGAAGCGGCTTCCCGCTGAGCAGAGAGCCCGACGCGGGGCTCGATCCCAGTACCCTGGGATCATGACCTGAGGCGAAGGCAGAGGCTTTAACCCACTGAGCCACCCAGGTGCCCCCAGGAATACTTATTTTTGTGTATTATATTCTATAGCCTTATTAAACTCTTGTATTACTTCTACTTGTTTATTCGTAGAACCCATTGAGTTTTCTGCACTTATGATGCTTATGATCATGTTGTTTGCAAATAAAGTTTTATGTTTGTTTAATCTGGAGGTTTTCATTTCTATTCTTTATTGCACTTGCTATAATCTTCAATACAGTGATGGATAGAAGTGATAAGGTAACCTTGTCTTCTTTCCTGTCTTGAGGAGAGAAAACATTTATCTTTCATCATTGAGTATGGTGTTAGCTCTAGTTTTGTTTTATTTATTTATTTTTTTTAAGATTTATTTATTTGAGTGAGTGAGAGGGCGAGTGTGTGTGCACAGGTTTGGGGGGAGAGGCGGAGGGAAATGGAGAGAGAGAATCTCAAGCAGACTCCCTGCTAAGTGCAGAGCCTAGCATGGGTAATCTCATGATCATGAGATCATGACCTGAGCCAAAATCAAGAGTCAGAGGCTTAACTGATTAAGCCACCCACGTATCCCTTGTTGTTTTTTTAATTAATTTATTTATTTATTTTTAAGATTTTTATTTATTTATTTATTTGACAGAGAGAGAGATCACAAGTAGGCAGAGAGGCAGGCAGAGAGAGAGAGGAAGGGAAGCAGGCTCCCTGCTGAGCAGAGAGCCCGATGCGGGACTCGATCCCAGGACCCCGAGATCATGACCTGAGCCAAAGGCAGCGGCTTAACCCACTGAGCCACCCAGGCACCCCCCTTGTTGTTTTTTTTTAAATAGACATCCCAATCAGTTTGAAGAAGGTCCTTTCTATTCATAAGTTGCTGAGATGTTTTTTTAATCAGGTGTAGCTGTTGGATTTTGTCAAATGCTTTTTCTGCATTTATGGCTTTTTTATTGATATGGTGAAGTATATCGATTGGCTTTTTTTTGTATGCTAAAGCAGCCCGTGTTGTGATAAACTATACTTGGTCATGATGTTTTTTCTTTTTCGTATATTGTTGGGTTCAAATGGCTAAACTATAAGAAGTCTATATATATGTCTATAGACTTCTTTTGTCTATATTCACAAGAATATTAGTTGGTCTCTAGTCTTAAATTTTCTTACAATTTCTTTGTTTTTGGTATTGGCAAAATGCTGGCTTCCTTGAGTAAATTGGGAAATAGAATTTTCTCTTCAGTTTTCTGGAAGAGTTGTGTGGTATTGGAAACATTCTTCCTTACAGTATTTATATAGAATCATTAGTGTAGCCATTTTGGCCTAGAGTTTTCTTTGTGAAAAGATTTTTTTTAAGTTTTTATTTTAATCACCCAGTGCTTACCATTGACAAATGCATTCCTTAATCTTCATCACCCATTTCACCCATCCCCCACTCCACTCCCCCCTGGTAACCATCAGTTTGTTTTCTGTAGTTAAGATCTGTTTCTTACTTTATCTTTCTTTTTTCCCCCTTTGCTCATTTATTTTATTTCTTACATTCCACGTATGTGTGAAACCATGTGAGATTTATTTATGACTTATTTCACTTAGCATTATACTCTATAGCTCCATCCATGTCTTTGCAAATGGCAAGATTTCATTCTTTTTTTATGCCTGAATACTATTCTATTGTGTGTGTGTGTATATATACACACACACACACACCACATTTTTTTTTTATCTGTTCATCAGTCACTGGATACTTGGGCTGCTTCCTTATCTTGGCTGTTGCAAATAGTGCTACAGTTAACACTGGGGTGCTTGTATCCTTTTGAATTCGTATTCTTGTATTCTTTGGGTAAATACCCAGTAGTGTAATTGCTGGGTTCTAGGGTAGTTCTGTTAACTTTTTGTGGAATCTCCATACTGTTTTTCACAGTGGCTGTACCAGTTTGCTTTCCTACCAACAGTGTAAGACAGTTCCTTTTTCTCTATCCTCACCAGTACCTGTTGGTTGTTGTGTTTTTGATGTTAACCATTCTGACAGACGTGAGGTGATCTCTCAGTGTAGTTTTGATTTGCATTTCCCTGATGGTGATGATGAGCATCTTTTCATGTACCTTTTGGCTCTCTGGATGTCTTTGGAGAAATGTCTGTTCATGTCCTCTGCCCATTTTTAAATTCGATTATTTGTTTTTTGGTGTTGAGTTCTATCAGTTCTTTATTTATTTAGGATACTAATCCTTTATTGGCTATGTTATTTGTAAATACCTGCTCCCGTTCTGGTAAGTTGCTTTTAGTTTTGTTGATTGTTTCCTTGCTGTGCAGAAGCTTTTTATTTGATGTAGCCCAATTGTTTGTTTTTTTGCTTTTGTTTCCTCTGTCTCAGGGGGCCTATCTAGAAAAATGTAGCTATGGCCGATGTCAGAGAAATTACTTCTTCCTGTGTTCTTTTCTAGGATCTTTACGGTTTCAGGTATCACATTTAGATCCATTTGAATTTATCTTTGTGTGGTATATGAAATGGTCCAGTTACATTCTTTTGCATGTTGCTATCTAGTTTCCTCCAAAAAGATATTGAAGACACTGTCTTTTCCCTCTTCATTGGAAGATTTTTTAACTGTATATTCAATTCATTGGTATAGGGCTATTTAGGTTATTTATTCTCATATGAACTTGTCTTTCAAGGAGTTTATCCATTTCATGTAAGTTGACAAATCTGTTGGCCTATTATTCTTTTAATATCTGTAGAATATGTAGTGATGTCACCTTTCTCATTTCCAGTGTTGGTGATTTGTGTCTCCTCTCTCTTTCCTGATTGGTTTTGCTTCAGGTTTATCAATTGTACTGATCTTGAGCCAGCCTTTGCTTTTATTAATTTTTCTCTATATTTTTTCCTGTATTCCATTTTATTGATATCTACTGTGAGTCTTTAGTTGTTTTCTTCCTCTTACTTTGAGTTTAATTTGCTCTTCTTTTTTTGTTTACTTAATTATGTCCCTGCCTGGAAATCTCCCACTTGTGAGGTTTAGGTTAGACCTTTCTTTTCTTTTAGGCTTAAATACCTGTGGTCTAGCCAAATAAAACTTCTGTCACCTTTAGGATAAATCAGAGTAATTAATATATATATAGTATTGCCTCTATATATAGAGGCAGTACTAGAACACTCTCTCAAAGATTGCCTTCTTTACTTTTGAGATAAATAGGTTTTATATATCTTGTAGTTTAAAGTTCATGAAATAAAGTATACAATGAAAACAGTGGGTCACTAAGCTATATGATATTGTTTTCCTTCTTACATACAAAAACCATGATTTTTTTTTTAATCACTTGTATTTTAAATATGCTCTTTGAATCCAGGGCATATTGCAGCTTTCTGTACAGACTTTGTTTCTGGTTTGTTCTGGGAATACTATAGTCTATCCTTGTTTTTTATTTCAAATAAAAGTGTTCTCTCATTGAATTTGTCTTTGAAGATAATAAAATTTTATCATTTCTTTGAGCCTGTTCACTAGGTATCATCCAGTTATAAAACCTGTTTTGTTTTCTGTGTTGCAGAAATGGGATGCAGAAATGAATACTTCTTACTTCAGCATCCTTTTGTTAGCTGTATTTTAGCTATGGCCACATTTTCCTATTTTATAATGTTTTCAGTGTATCTTTAGTTATTTAGGTGAATGACTGGTAACTTCACTTTTAGTAGACACTCAATTATTACTAATGGAATGATATTTTACTTTATGAATCATCTTGTTTGGTTTGCTAAAACTTTAAAATTCTAATTTTGAGATACACTTTTTTTTAAGAGTGAGGGAGAGAGACACGGAAGGAGGGGCAGAGGGAGAGAGAGAATCTTAAGCAGGTTTCATGCCCGGTGTGGAGCCCAATGTTGGGCTCAGTCTCAGAACCCTGAGATCATGACCTGAGCTGAAATCAAGAGTCAGATTCTTAACCTCCTGAGCTACCTGTGCACCCCAAGATGAACATTTTTTAATATATTTCCTCAAAAAAAAATTACAGTATGCTGTTAGATCAGAGTTATTTGTACCGCTGCTTCCTCTTGAGTCTTGATTTTCTTTCTTTTACCAGTTTGATGCCTCTCAATATTAGGTTGATCCATATGAAGCTTCAACCATTTTTGACCTGGAAAAACAGCAATTTCTTCTGAGTCAACCTATTACATGTGCCAATGAACTATATATAATCGCTTTGTATGTTTTTGTACCATAGTATTCTACCTCACATAAGATTATGCAGCTTATTTTTCTACGCAGCTAAATGGCTTGATTTTTTTTTTGATAGAAATCAAAACAGATTTTTACCACTGTTTCTTAAATGCTGTTTAATTTTCCGGTTTGGATTTTCCGTGGCTTTAGTAATTCCCTAGTGATGACTATTTCGGTTGCTTACAGTTTTCCCTTGTAGTCTTTAGACTTATGACTATAAGTTGCTTTATGGTTGAGTCTATAATAAAATAGTAGTACTGTCCATTAAAACTGTTCTTAAACTTCTTTGCAATGAAAAATATTACTCTTGTAATATATTCTTTCTTAGTTATTCTTTCAGTCATTCCTCAAGAACAACAATACTATTACTTTCTATTTGAACTTACACTATTCTGTTTCAGTCTGTTGTTCCAGGCTAGATTTAAGGGAAGAGGACTGTATTTTAAAATATTGGCATGGTCTCCCTGTTCTCTTTTTAGTAACTAATGTAGATCTTTTTCATTATAAGCATTTTGGAAATAATTATTAACAAGCCAGTGGGTACTTAGTTGATTTGGTGAAATTTAACCACATCCAGAAATGAATATCTGTGGTTGGTAATATTTTGGCAAAGACTGAAATTTTGATAAGTTATTCAAAATAATATTTTAAAGCAGTGCTGTCCAACAGAAATATATGTATATCACATACACGATTTAAAACTTTGTAGTAGCTACATTAAAAAAGAAAAGAGGAACAGATGTCATTTAACTTCAATGTATACCTTTTGACCCAACATATCAAAAATTTTACTGTTTCAACATGTAACATATAAAATGTGTAAAATTATTTATGAGCTATGTTTATGTTCTTTTTTGTTTGATACTGAAGTCTTTGAAGACTGGTAGGTATTTTTACTTCCAGCACATCTCAGATTTGACTAGCCAGATTGCAGGTGTGAGAGTCACTAAAACGGAGCGATACAATTTACATGTAGGTATATGTATGTATAGATACAGAGGCATATACACACACAAATATAGTACAGATTTCTTCCGTTTGTTCATTAAAATTTCTGGCTATGATCGTTTATTCTTTCTCTCCGTGCTACGGATCCATGGGACTTGTAATGCCAAAGAGCACATTAAGTATGCACAATGTCAGGATTTACACCTTTATGGTATTATCTTGGCAATAGTAGTCTCATTTGGGATTATTATGCTGGGCATCGGCAGAAATTGTATTTTGAGTGTGAATCCTCCACGTTTCTCAAGTGTCCTGCACACGGAAGGTGTGACTGTGCCCTCTGTGTTTTGCTTGCTTACGGTGTCTGCTGCAGGATGTTTCATCCAACAAGGACGAGGAAGAAAACTCCATGCACAACACAGTGTGCTGTTTTCCAGTAGCGACAAGTTCACCTTGCACCAGGTCTGAGCTCAGTTACGGCCCCCGCTCTTGCGCCCCTCTCTTCCCCTCCGCGGTGTCCTGTGTGCGCTGAAGCCACTTCTGTTTAGCTTTAGAGCCGTATTAGCTAAGAAGGTAATTTAAAAAAATAAAACTAGTACATTGTTAGCTGAGTCTCCAGCCTAAATTATTATGTTCATGTGTTTTAATTTCAGGATATGTGTGTAGTTTGTGGCAGTTTTGGCCAGGAGCAGAGGGAAGATTACTTGCCTGTTCTCAGTGTGGTCAGTGTTACCATCCATATTGTGTCAGTATTAAGGTAAATACACTTGAATTTAAGTCAGTTAAAAATGTGTTGAAATTTGATCTGAGTAGTGTCATGCTGTTTACATTTCTTACAACTAGTTTTTGTTGAGATCATTAGACATATGTGACAGTATTTAATATTTAAATATTGCCTTTCAAGTTTTAACGTGAAAAAGTTAACGCCTTTACAAATCTGTGGTCTTAAATTGTAGTGGTTATCCTGCTGTCTCGAAAAACCAAAAATAAAAATGCATGTCTTTAAAAGATACTTTATATACTTATTTGCTAAGGCATAAAGTTTAGTTGATCCATTTGTCTACTGATAATAAAAAGTTGACACCAGCCACAGAACTTAATAGAAATCCCTTCACTCACCTGGTCTCTTCCCTATGTTCCTTCTTCTCAACCCTCCCTTGTGTATGAAAGGACATTTTCTGTTAGGCTTCCTGGATCAGTGGGTTGGTATTTTTAAATCTGTTTTGGAGCAATTTTGGCCATTTCTTCATGTTTCTTTTCTGTTCCCCACAACCCCCTTCTGAAATCTTAGTTGTATGTGTACAAAATTATCTGATACTGTCCCCAGATCAGTCTCACTTTGTCGATTTTTCTGCAGTTGCTTTTCTGTCTATACTTTGGTTTGTATAGTTTCAATGACATTCCCCAAACTCACTTAAAAAAGAAAGAAAAATAAAAAAATATTTATTTATTTATTTGGGAGAGAGCGCGAGAGCCTGAGCGGGAAGGGCAGAGGGAGAGAGAACTCAAGCTGACTGTGGGCTGAGTGTGGAGCCTGACACGGGGCTCAATATTAAGACCCTGGGATCATGACCTGAGCAGAAACCAGTAGTCGGACGCTCAACCAGCTGAGCCACCCAGGCGCCCCTCCCCAAACTCACTTTTGTCATGCGGGGTCTAATCTATTTTTAAGCCCATCTGGATTTTTCACTGAGATGATTGTATTTTTTTAATCACAGTTTTATTTTACAAAAGTTTGTTATCTTGCAGTTTAAATTTTTTTTCTTCATCAAGTTTTTTTCCTTTCAAGTCCTGTTGTGTATTGTTATTGTTAATTCTCCATGCTTAACATTTCTCATTATTTGTATTAGCTTATTATTACTAGTATTAGCTTAGCGCCCCTTAAAGGATCTATATATTTTTTTAATTAGTAATCTTTGATTGGATGTGGCAGTTGTACGTTTTGGCATTATGTCGTGGAGAGTTTGGCTTTTGTTCCTTAGAAAGTATGGAGTGTGGGCAGTTCTGTAGACATTCGAGCCATTTGAAATGCTTCTCGAGGCTTTCTGGGGCAGGTCTAGAGAACCTTCACTTTGAGGTGTTCTCAGAATTTTTGGTCTTGGAACCATTAACAGTTCTAAATTACTAAGGAACCCCATAGAGTTTCGGTTCTGAGAATAATCATTATTGACCACCCTTATAGAAATTAACTGGACTATTTTGAAACAAAATATATAAGCATGTTTGTTAGGATATCATGTAATGATGGTTTATATTTTATATATCTTGTAGCCTCTGCAAAACATCACTGTAGTGGATTAAAGTGAAAAAGGCAATAACATCTTAGCATCATTTTAAAAATAGTTTTTGCCCTCACCCACTAGGGTTTCCTAGACCACACTGTAGTGATGGCTTTTTAGCTCAAGTTAATCTGAGACATGAAGTGTGGCCTTCACGACATCTCTACTGAATTCTCCCCGTATCCTTCCCACCAAGATCTCCCCATGAGCCCCTCACGAGTGTCTTTTACTTTGACTGTTTGAAATTCAAATGTCTTCAGCATTGGTGTGAGTTGTTACAGTTGTTTCAGCTATAGAAATGCCCAGTAGCTGGTCTTTGTCCTGGTCTTTGTTGTGTCCTTCTTTGGGCTTCCCGTATATGCAGCGCGATGTTCAGCCAAAAGACGTGAGGGAAGTTCTGCATGGACGTCTAGAGCTCTTTCTCTCACTGCTCCTTCCTTTCCAGGACTCTGTCCTGCCAGTTGCAACAACTCCGCTCCAGAACTCCACATGTGCCTAAACTCAGTGAGGCCACTGTGCTCTGCTGGAGTTCTCCGTCCCTGGGCAGCTGTCCAGAAACGGTCTACAGCAGAATATTGTAGGACTCACCTCACTTGTTCTCTCTTCTCAGAAACCACAGTCTTGTACTGCCTTTTGTTCAATATCTGAAACAAGTGATGAATGCATTTTGCCCCGTTTGCTGGTATTTTATGGTGGGACAGAGTCTCATGCCAGGTACTTCGTTGTAGGTTGTAAGCAGATAATCTCACAGACTATTAAACACATCCATCAGAGCTTACGAAGGAAACCCTGGGTAATTCCTTTCTTGGAAGAGCTTCCGAAAGACTAACCAGTTCAGTGGAAGGAAAAAGAAAGTTGATGGTTGAGCTCTGCAAACTCTGCTGGGGCTGGGGGGCCTTTTCCATGAGGGGAGGCCGTCCAATGGGGCGGAGCTGCAGGGAGCCTCAGGCTTGGGAGGGAGGCGGTCGGACAGAGACTGACTGGAGTGGTTCGATATAGTGGGTGCATAGTAACCCGACTGACTGTGCGTGGGAGAGTGAGTATCGCTGAGTACCCGAGAATGTGGCCGTAAAGGGCCACAGGGTAGGTGTCTATGAAGTAGGAAAACTTAGTAGAATGAAGACATGTGATAGCTAGGCTCTGTCTCCCACTCTATCTTCATCGACCGTTCCTCTGAGCTGGAGATGGTCAGTCGTGTCCCTCAGGCAAATCTGGTGTACTGCCTATCTTTATAACACGAATTTTATCGATACACAGCCATATTCTTTTGTTGACCATATGTCTTCTGTGGGCTCACGCTGTCGTGGCACAGTTGAGTCGTTCACAGACACGTGCCCTACAAAGTTCAGAGTATTTACTCTCTGGCCCTTTCTAAAAGAAGTTTGCTAGTGACTGCTGTAAGCCACCCTGCTCCTCTTGTCCTAAGCTCTGTCCTCCGTTTGGGTAAATAATACATAATTTGATAATCTGTGAGTAATTTAAAAGCATCAGTAGGCTAATCAGACTAATCTACATACTTACGAATCAAATAGCTTTCAGAGCCTTACGATGATTGGCTGTCCGCTGTCCTGCTCGGCCTCCGTGCTTCTGTCCTGTCGCCAGGCATCCGCTTCTGACCCTTGCAGGGCCTTCTAGGAGTTGCCTTGAAGCTCTAAGTACATGCTGTTGCTTCTGCTGTTTCTTTGTTTTATTTTGTTTGACTTTTTGCTCATGAATAAATAATGCCAATTTAGGTCTTAAAATATACCTCTTCCTCCCAATATAGTTGTTCTACTACATTGAGTCAGCAGTGTTGGTTATGACTCAGTACGTGTTCACGGGAGACTAAATAGTTACTATGGCTTTGTCCTTGGAATTTCTAATAGCAAAAATAATACAGTGATTCATGAATCTTCATTAGTTTTTGTTGTTGTTTGTTTTTATGTACTGTAGAAACATCCTATCAAATTATTTTGACAAGTAACTTTTTCTGGAAAAAGTCCTGCCCACTCCTGACACTCCCCATTTCTTTCTCCTCATCTGTGCCGCTAGCTTCCAGGTCTGTTGCTCTTTCTTCAGCTCCCCTGGGCTGAGGTCTTTTGTTGGGGTCATTGTTTCCCACATTGCACGCCTTCCTGGTTCTTGTTGTGGCCCTTGTTTTGTGCCTCACATCTTTGACTTCATTCAAAGAGGTATTTGGGAGATGAAGTTTGAGTCCTTGTATTCCTAAAAGGTATTCTCCTTCCACACTTAATTGTTTGTTTACTTGGTTAAGATTTGTATCTTGAAAAGTATATTCCTGAAGAATTGAAAACTATTACTCTGTTTTAGTGTTCATAGTTGGAAAGTTTGATGCCATTTTGATAGTTGTTTTTTACTTATTTGGCTCTTTTACTTTCCTCTGAGGTAACTTTTAGACTTTCTTACTCTCCATGATCTGCATTTTTATTCTGTATTTTGTTTGCTCTTTCCGTAACATACCTACTTGTGTCCTGTCTTACAGATTCTGTTTTTTTGAGAGTTTTCATTTGGATCCAAGTTCATAATTGTACATGGAATGGCTGCTTTGAGGAGTTTGTCAGAAGTATAGAGATTCTTGGGGTGCTGGGGTGGCTCAGTCATTAAGCATTTGCCTTCGCTCAGGTCATGATCTCAGGCTTCTGGGATCGAGCCCCACATTGGGCTCCCTGCTCGTCATGAAGCCTGCTTCTCCCTCTCCCACTCTCTCTGCTTGTGTTCCCTCTCTCGCTGTGTCTCTCTTTGTCAAATAAATAAAATCTTAAAGAAAAAAAGTACAGAGATTCTCAAACTTTCTGCTAACTTAGACCTTGTGACGAGGAGACTAAACAGAGCGGTGATGAGCATCAGAAGTCCCACCGTCATGGCTTGAAAGCTCCAAGATCATGAAATGTCCTTGGGATTATTTTCTTGGGAATTTATGATTTACTCTAAATTTTTTAGATTTTTAAATACTGACTTTAATATAGATCCTTTTGCAATGTATACAAGTTTTAGAAGTATGAATTCATGAAACATCACAGGTGGAAACTAGGCCAATACATTTTCAAAACTTGTATTAACAGGAAAGGGGAAGTATACTTGATTTCTTCAAAACCTAGTCGCCGCCTCTGTAAGTGGACATAAAGTCTGAGGACGAGGTGGTTAGGCTTTCGAGTATGTTCTGCTTTCTGTTACTCTGTCCCATCGGGGCCCTTGTGAAAGTACATGTCCCCATGCCTGGATTGGGCTGCTGCTGGTGCTCAGTACGTGGTTACTTGATTGGCTCTTGCCTGCTTCCTGGTACACCAGGGCCGCGTCCTCCTGTGTATGATGTATGTGATTATGGAAAATGGGGAGTCGGTTAGTATGTCAATCACTCGGGTCGGTGGTTTCTTTTACAGATCACTAAAGTCGTTCTTAGCAAAGGTTGGAGGTGCCTGGAGTGTACTGTGTGTGAGGCCTGTGGGAAGGCGAGTGACCCCGGAAGACTCCTGCTCTGTGATGACTGTGACATAAGCTACCACACCTACTGCCTCGCCCCTCCTCTGCAGACCGTGCCCAAGGGGGGCTGGAAGTGCAAATGGTACTACAGGACTTGCCTCCCCCTCCTTAGCCTCTCAAGTGTACAGCGTTCCCACAGTTCTTAAAAATTAGCCGCACCCGCTTCATTGCCTGATAAGATGTTGAGTATGGTAGATACCATGCCGCCTCTCAGAAAAATGTTCCGATTTGCTTTCAGTGATTCCCCCTATTCTGTTCTAGTGTGGCTTCTTGATTATAGTAACTAAATAATTACGTAAATAAAATGAGACTTGTTGGGGGGTATTGGGTTTCAGGTGTGTTTGGTGCAGGCACTGTGGAGCGACGTCTGCGGGTCTGCGATGTGAGTGGCAGAACAACTACACACAGTGTGCTCCCTGTGCAAGCCTGTCTTCCTGCCCCGTCTGCTGTCGGAACTACCGAGAAGAAGACCTTATTCTGCAGTGCAGACAGTGTGATAGGTATTGTGCTACTTTTTAAATTCCTTTATCTCTTGCAAGCGTTTCTCTTTTAGATATAGCAAAAGGAAATTGGAAAATAACATTCTCCGTCTTAAATTTAAGAAGCAAGACTTTTTGCTTTCTAGATTTTCTGTCGGCTAGAAATTTACACAAGTTTCCTGTTTTGTACCTGCAGTTCCAGACAAAGATTTTTAACTTGAGGCTTTTAAGGGTTTTTTGAATTCTTGAAATTAGGTACAGAATTATTGCCTGCATGTATGCATTTTTCTGTGAAGGGTTTTTTTTTTTTTTAAGATTTTATTTATTTGTCTCAGAGAGAGAGTGCACAAGTAGGCAGAGGCAGAGAGAGAAGCAACCTCCCCGCTGAGCAAGGAGCCCGATGCGGGACGTGATCCCAGGACCCTGAGATCATGACCCAAGCTGAAGGCAGCGGATTAACCCACTGAGCCACTCAGGCGTCCCCATGGAGAGTTTTTGAATCTTTTATTAGATTCTACAAATGGTCTCACACATTTTATTTTCCTTAAGCTACTTTTTCTTACAGCTCTGGATACTAAATGTCCAGATGCTGGGTATGAGCTCCCCGTCCTTGGTAGTATGTGAGCAACTTCAAAGTCAGGAGTGTTTTCTTTGGTTTTGGTGATGTAGTCTTGTGCTTTGTTCATAGTCAGCACTGTACGTGTAATATTAGCTGTAACGTTATTTCGCCAGTAATACAGGGTTCTCAGGACTCTGCCTAGCGATTCTTTGTTCAAAGGCAAGGTAACTCCTTTTTCCCCGTGAGCATTCAGCCTCAAACACATGAGCTCCGTCTGTTCTACAGTGGGTACCCGTCACACGGAGCCCAGACACGCTAGCCTGTTGGCAGATGACTTCGTGCTTCGCAGAATTCCTTCATGCTCGCCCTCATGAGCTTCTGCTTCTCTGATGCACTCACTGTGGGATCTGAGGGCACTTAACCCGCCCTCCATGTGCTTTTGCTTCCTTACAGTACTTGATCGCTCTCCTTTTCTGTGGCTTATTCTCAGCTCTGAAAGTTTTTGCGGGTCGGGAGCTGTGGTCAGGAGAAGGGGTAACATTGGAGGAACATCCGAGCCTTAGGGGCTGTCAACTGCTGCTGCAGTTCTGTTTTAATGTGCAAAATATGGTCTTTTTAGATGGATGCACGCAGTTTGTCAGAACTTAAGTACTGAAGAGGAAGTGGAGAATGTAGCCGACATTGGTTTTGACTGTAGCATGTGCAGACCCTACATGCCTACATCAAATGGTAAGAAAATACCGTGAACAGTGGGTCTGTGCTCCTGTAATACCCTTGTGCTGTGCTGTCCATACCCAGGGAGTAGACTTGCCTCTCTTTTTTGTTTTGTGAAACAGTTACCTGGACAAGTATTTTATGAAAAATAAGTTCTTTTAGTTGTAAATATTTTCCCCAACTTAATATATTTAAACAATTGACTTCCCTAAGGAAAATAAATTAAGCATGTGTTGTAGATACACAGTGTAATTTTCCCTTCACGACCCATCATCTTGTAGTTCCTAGGAATACGTAGAAATCCGTGTGCTGCTGCTTACCTGGGCCTCTGTGGTGTGTGTGTCCTCCACTACTTCTCCCCGGTGTTGTTAAAGACAGTCTTTAACTCTATTTAGTGTTTTAAGTGTTTACTTCAGTGAAATGGGTACAGAAGTAGAATATTTATATGTAAATCCTTCAGTGTTCATTTTCTGAAAAAATTACACAGTTTCTTTTTTTTTTCTTTTCCATTTCAGTGCCTTCCTCAGACTGCTGTGAATCCTCCCTCGTAGCACAGATTGTCACAAAAGTGAAAGAGCTAGGTAAAACCTGCAGCCCCTTGCTTCTCTGTCCTTTACAGAGAGCACGTGCATGCTGGATCACTGGTACAGCCGCGTGTGCCACGAAACGCGCCTTTGTTGTATGCGTGTTCAGCCCAAGTTCCCTGATGTTGTAAATCGTTTCTGTGATTGACATGTGTCATGTGCATCTTACCCAGCTTTCATGTGACACTCTTCCTGTCAATCTCAGCAAAGTAGCAGTGAAATAACCACCCGGAGTAATCATTGACCCCATACGTGCTTTGGTTTCATTGATGTATTACTGCGCTTAGTAACCAATTAGCAGAAAGTAAGGCCTGGTTATCGAACAGTGACTTTTTTTTTATGAGAATTAATTCAATGTCTTACTATTTTTTTCGTAATGGATTAACCAGGGTGGTGACTCATAGGATATTTTTATTAAACCATTGTTCTTTTGTCTAATTCTGTTTGGTATCATTGAATACAAAAACATTTGGACAGTGCAGAAATTTTAGTGGATTGCAGTTTTGTACATTTAAACATTTGCAGGATTTCTTCTTACCACCTCTCCGCGTCACTGATTACACTGGTACTTGGCTCCCCACATGGGCTTCAGTAGTATTCTTGTTCCTCTTACATAAATTGATCCTCACCTTTTAGTTTGAAAACATAGTCTGGGAAAGGCTCATAGTACGTAGCAGAAGCATTACTTTTAGTGTCAGTGCTTTCTTTCTAAATCCTTATGTTGATAGATGAGGAGAAAATGCCAGGTAGACCTTTGTAACCTTTCTGCTTATAATCCCAGGAAGTTCGACCACTCTTTCTTAGTTTCAGTTGAGCACAGTGAATTATTTGTGCATTTCACAGATAATTGCTTTATAGTCACAGTCTCCTCACGAGGTATTTTGGAACAGCCCTCAACTTACCAGTGCAAATCAAAGTGAGGCTTTGAATGTATATCCTTGGATATTGTAATTTTAGATCCACCCAAGACGTACACCCAGGATGGCGTGTGTTTGACTGAATCAGGGATGACTCAGTTACAGAGCCTCACAGTTACAGTTCCCCGAAGAAAACGGTCAAAACCAAAGCTGAAGTTGAAGATTATAAATCAAAACAGTGTTGCCGTCCTTCAGACCCCTCCAGACATCCAGTCAGAACATTCAAGGGATGGAGAAATGGATGATAGTCGAGGTAAGACTGATTTATTTTCCATTCAGTATGTTCACAAGAATGAAATAAAATCACTTATAGAATACACGTTTTATCTCAGGGTAAAATCTACTGACTTAAGTAACCCCTGATATGACCTTGACCTTTCTAAGTGAGTTGTCTGCTTAGACTTTTCAGATTTTCGTCCTTTCACATAGTCTCTGGAACAGACTTATTTACATTATAGAAATCTCCAGGAACACCGTATCTTTGAAGTATGACCTTAGATAGGTAGTATGTGAGCAACTTCAAAATCAGGAGTGTATCCCTAGATGGGGAAATTGAGAGGGCCGCATTCTAGTTTGCTAGGTGGCAGCATGAACCTTAGATGCCGTGAGCTCAAGTACCGTGGCTCAGTTTAAGTAGAATGTGGTCCCTCCGTTCCTGCACAGAAAAACCATTATTAATGTTCAAGTGCACATTGATGTTCACAGATGTTCATCATAAACGTACCTGTTTATAACTATTTTTTTGATCACAGGAGACACCAAGGATTTTCTAGCTGAATCCTTGAAATGACAGAATAATTTCAGTAGTATTAAATTCACTATGAGTCACATTTTTGCTTATTTCTGAAGATCACCACAAGCTTGTGTCTTTTAGGTTGGTTGTTTCTTTTCAGCTGACTCAAAACAAAGAAATAAATACTTCTGTCCATCACATTATTCAACAGTATCTGTCAAATCCTACTCTGGGCTGGATGTTGGAGGTCATGTCAGTGAACAAAGCAAATGAAATTCCGTGCTCATGGAACTTGCTTTTTAATGTTAGAGAAAAGATTACTTTCAAAAACAGCACATAATAAATGAGTTGATTACAATGTGTTTGGCAAGTGTTCTAGAAAAACTAGCATTGGAGTAAGAGGAATCGGCGTGCGTGTGGTGGTGGGAGGCATCAAGTGAATTGGAAGCAGTAGGTGAGCACAGACGTGGGAGAGGTGAGTGAGAGGCCACTGCATTGTCTGAGGGAAGAGCATCCCAGACAGGACGGGGGCCAGTGCACAGGCTCCGGGCAGGAGTGTGCCCAGCTAGCATGTTTGAGGAATGTCATGAAGACCAGTGTACCCAGCAGTGAACAGAGCTGACAGCAGGAGGTGCAGAGATCGGGGTAAGAGGAGAGAGTAAGCATGACTCAGTTGGTCACACAGAACCACAGGGTTGTGCCTTAGGAGTTTACATTTCCTGTGGATGGACTGGGAGGTAATTGGAGGTTTCTGAGTGAATAGTGGCTTAGTCTTCCTCCAGTTTTTAAAAGCACACTTGGCTGTAATGTGCCTAGACTACCGGGCCCAGGAGTTGTGGCGCGTGGGTCTGTTGGCGGCTGTTGCTGGAGGGAGGCGAGGGATCGCTCTGGCTGAGGGTGGGCGTCTTTTACCAGTTAGTCCTCACCTTTCCTCCGTGGTGGTATGTTTGGGTCTGTGGGGTGGGGAGAAGAACTTTCTGATGGTTATGTAGAGCTGATGTTCAAACACTATGAAACGAGTCTGATTTTGAAGTTTAGTGATTTGTGGGTTGTGAAGAAATAGTCTGTAACTCTGAGGAATTGATCACATCACCATCAGCCAGAGTACAGTGGAGAGTTCCAGTTTCTGTGGACAGTAGGTGTCTGAAAAGGGATTCCATGTTTACTCAAATCTGAGAAATGCTGCATTTCGAACATTTCTTCACTGTACACATTAATTCCCAAAGTCTGAGATTACAGAATCTTTTAAAAGGTTGGCAAAACAGCTTGTCAAAAAGGCCTGAGAAGGTTTTCCCTTTGACTACTGTTCTACACCACACCACCACGGGAAATGATGTTTCCAGATTGAGGCAGCCTGAGGGCACATCCCCATAAAAATAACAAGTAACCTCATGCATGATGTTACAGATAAATACATAGTTGATTCCACAAGAGTCTGTAACGGCCAAATGAACTTGGGGTGCTCCTGAAATACTGTAACAGTGCTGCTTGTTGTTGCTTTTGCTAGCTGTCCACTGTTCAACAGATGTTTCTTCAGGAAAGTAAGTTATAAACAGTTACCTTAGCATGTCAGAAACAAATTCTTTGTGCAACGGAAGCAGGCTTTTTTTTCTAATAAATAAAAGTGTCACTCTCTCCTCTGCCCTCAGTTTTGGATAGCGAGGTTTTGGTAACGAGGTGATAATTACAGTTATAGTTGGACCTCGGGAGAGGGTTCTAGGCTAGAGAGACACAGCCTTAGGTCCTGAGCCTGAAGATGTAATTGAAGGGAAGGGAATGATTGTTAACTGCAAACTGATTTATAATTGTCTTTTCGAGCTTTCTCTGTGTTTCCCCTTCCCTGATGCTGAAATTTCATTTCCTGAAAGCGGTGTATGAAGCATCATGAGTTCTGTGACTATTTGGGGCCTTTTCCATCTTTTTCTAGACTTGTCCCACCTACTGGGATGCCCAGTTAGAGTAGCTCAGTCGCCACTTGGCCTTGCATTTCCTATTACACAGGAATTCTATATTTGATAGATTTTTCCAATATTATCTGTGCATTTCCTTTTTTGTTTTTTCCCCCCAGAAGGAGAACTTCTGGATTGTGATGGTAAATCAGAATCTAGTCCTGAACGGGAAGCTGTGGATGATGAAGCTAAGGGAGTAGAAGGAACAGAAGGTGTAAAAAAGAGAAAAAGGAAACCATACCGACCAGGTATAGTCCTAAACGAGATATTTTAATGTAATCAAACTTAGATAATTTAAGAAAAATATAATATCGAGGGCTTCAATTGTAATTAAATACTTGAGATGAAAGGTAGTTCCTTAGCAACTCTCCAAACTAAAACTTGACTGTAGAAATTGAAGGACTGAACTACTTCAATATGCTTTTGAGGTAGTTCCGTAGACGGAGTGAGTATGATTTACTTCAGAGTAAATCATTATTTTAATGCCTTATCCCAGATGTGGTCCATTATATTAAATGCTTTACTACATTGGCTTTTATGTGTACTTGTACTTTTAAAGCCACTTACTTATTTTTCCCTTGATGTGTACTTCTGAATTCTTCTGGTTTTCAGCATTCGTTCTTAATACTTGTTTTTGAAACTGACTTCAGTGCTTACGCAGGAGCCAGTAAATGTACAATTAGAAGGTAATACAACAGGGTTCCTGTGCCTCCTAAAATTTATAGTTCAGGTAGCGTATGACTGATAAAATTCTCTTATTTCCTCCCTGCCTCAGAGGTGGAGGAAGAAGCTCTTTTGCTTGTCAAATTTTATTTGCCTTACTAAAAAAAAATTACTGAACTGGTCACAGTGCAGAGTGTATCTAAGCTTTCTTCAGGCGGTTTATTAATGTCTATTTGCTGGTCACATGAGACATCAGATGGCATCAGTTCAGTCTTTATCCTTCTGACTGCTTGTATGTTATTGATTAGAGTCCTAAATACCTTGTGATGTGCCAGGAGACACTTTCTCACTGTTGTTTGTATTCCTCAAGCCCTTAAGGTAACGTTCTGGAAGATGGGCTGCATCTATTAACAAGGACCTAGATACACTTCACCCTAGTCACTGTATGAAAATCATTTCATTTCTTCCTAATTAGGAGCCTTATAACTACACAAACTTTTCTAGACACTGCGAACTCCTTCTAGGAGCTTACATTTATTGTGGTTTTTTTTCTCTCTGTTTCCGCCTCCCATGGAGGTCATCCTTGTGACTGAGGGACCCGTTAGGTCACAGTGCATTAGATGGCTGTGTCCTGTGACGGAAACTGTTAGCGTTGATTATGTATCAGACACTGTTCTATGTACTTTACGTTTGTCAAGCCATTTAGCCCTTATAATATATGTATGAGGAGGTGCGGTGCTAGCCACTGTCCCTGTCTAACAGGGAGGGAACTAAAGGACTGGAAAATTAAATGACTCACCCAGAGTCCCGTAGTAATGAGAATTACAGTGTGGCTCCAGATTCCGTGCTTTGAACTGTGGCGCTGTGTGTGTGTCATGTCCAAGAGCCTTCACCAGACATGGTGCCCCTGAAGTCATACTTGATTTTGTTTGGATCGTTCAATTTCATGTGAACTCTCCCGCAGCTAATGTAGTAATATGAAGGATAATATATGAGTTACTTAATATTTGTTAAACAAGTACAATTTACTGTAATATTTACTTTGACACTGGTGAGAAGAGGAAATGCGTGCAATCTTTCTGTGCTATAATAATGTATGTTTATACCTGTTCGGTTAGTGGTAAGCTAACCATCAGTAGCTTTGACCTCTTTTAATTTGCTTATTTCTGAATTCTTATATTGCACATAAAAATGATGATTGATTTAAATTAGCCCATATTGAATTTGGGAAATGCCTCCAAGCAATTTCACCCTACTTAGTACAGGGAGAAATCAATTATTTACAAAGTTACCCAATTTTCTTTTTGGATAGGTATTGGTGGATTTATGGTACGGCAAAGGAGTCGAACTGGGCAAGGAAAAACAAAAAGATCTGTCATCAGAAAAGATTCCTCAGGCTCTATTTCTGAGCAGTTACCTAACAGAGATGATGGTATGGTACTGATTCTATTTGATTTACCCTTTTCTTGCTATCCCTCTTGAAAAGAACCATCCTAAATAATGCTGCAGTCAAAACCTTGTTGTTTCTTATTGATCAGGGATGTGAGAGCCTGTAGAGTTCATACCTGTAATACAGAAATTAGGTGTGGTAAGGAAAAGGTTTAAGTCCAGTAGAGTATATTCCTCTGAGATTTTTTTGAAACAACTTTCTGTTTTTCTTGAGTTAAGTACAAACATTGTAGGGACTGGGTCACTTAGTCACACTTGATGCTTCCCGGTCATCTCACAAAAGGCCCTTCTTAGCCTGTCTTATCTCCTTGGTATGGAATTGGAGACTTTAGACTATTTTGTTGAAAGTGACAGCCAATGCAACAATTTTTAAGAAAATTGTATAATGTTTTAGAAATATGTTTTCCAGTAACTACTCTGTCATCCTCACATAGATCTTCAGAGAAGGCTAAATCATTGCTTAAGCCATAGCTTGAGAACTGGTTCTGATGAACACGTTGTGTCAGTATGGTCGCAGTCTGTATGCTTTATGCATTTTAAATGCTTTCTGCAGGATGTGAAGGAAGGAGCTGTTTTCGGAATGTGCTCTGATTAGAGTTCTTCCATTATTACGGGGTGCGGTTTTGACCTGTGAATTAATGAAAATTACAAATTGTGTTTTTAAAAGGAAGCACCAGATGGTCTCAAAGGACTTTCTAACATGACTTACAATGGCTGTAAGAAGCCCGAAGAAATAGGATACGTTCACTGAGACTGGTTTTGTGTTTTGCATTTTTCTGTATTCTGTTCTCTAATTTTAGTTCTGTTAGGTCAGTATTTTATCCCTTAATACACGGCATTTGGAGTCATCTGGGGAGTGTTTATTACGTTATGGGTTGTTTCCTTTTCTGAATTGCCTTTTACGTATTTTAACACCTTCTAGTTTCTCCTTACGAGTCGCTCCCCCTAGTCTCAGTGCACTGTTACTTCTGTGTGTCCCGGTGATGCAGGGTAGAAAGGGTTAACACCTTCGAGCATAGGGTTCTCCTGTGTGTCTCTCCCAGCCATTCTGGAGCCTCATTTCACTGTATTTATTGTCTGAGATACATACACACACGTAATATATTTATAGTTTTTTTTCTTACCCTGAGCTCATATTCTGTAGAACGTTCTCTCAACTTTTTTGAGGACCGAATTGAAGGTGGCTTGTTTCAGGGACTATGTGCCGCTGTTACCAGAGGAGCGAGAGCTGCTCCTGCCGTTCCCGGGACTTCTGTAGCTGAAAGAATTTAGCTTAAATTCTTGTCTTGAAGTTTTTTGGTCCACCTGTTACAGCTTCAGGTTTCGTACACATTAGGGCTATCCTGAGTTTATGAACTCTCGGGGAAGATTTCCGGTTTTTGCATTTCTGCCCAGCACCAACTTCCATGACAAGACGACAAGCCTTTCTCTTTGCTGTTGGTGGTGGAGACAGGGAGGGGAAGGGCTGATAGGTGGGGGTTGGGGGGATGTGTTTCTTGTTGAACCAACCCTGAGCATCCTTCCGGGTCTCACCTTTATAGGAGGCACCTCTGGCTAATCTCTCTGCCTTGGGGGCGGGGGGGCGGGATTTAAACTTTGTGTTCTAGTCCCCATTCCTCATGAGGCTCTGAAAACGGGAGCTCAGACCCACTGGATTTTAGCAAAATCATGGAGAGCTTTACTTGGTTCTGTGTGTATTTCTTTCTGTGGTTCCTCTTTTACCTGAACTTTTTTGGTCTTTGAGGATTCTTTATTTTCTGGTAGATTACTCTACACTTAAGAATGTTGTTTAAAGAATGTTTATCCACCATTTGTAGTTTTCAGAAGAGTCAGTCCACTTACATATTCGGGTAACAAAAGTGCCTTCACTGGTTTCCAGAAGGGGTGTGCCATTTGCCTTGGGAGTATGAGCCTGTCATTTGAGTGCTTACCTATCTGCTTGAAATAGTGTACTTAGTTATTTGCTAATCTCATAGATCAAAATTTTGTTTTCTTTCCATTTCTGATTGATTTTAAGATTGGGCATTCATAGCATATTTACGAGCATATTTTTAGATAGTAATATATTATTACAATATATGTGTACCACAAAAACCCGATTCACAATAAACCCCTGAACTTGGAATTGCTTAATTGAAGAACACGTGTTTTTAAAAAGCCTTTTGTTGAATTTGCCTGATAAACTCTACAAAAAGGTTGTTTCTGCTAAATTGCCTTTAGTATACGAGTAGCCATTTTCCCCAGACTCAGGAACATGTGATTTTTCATTATTTTAATTTTTAACACACTGTTGATGTTAAAACCATTTACTGCTCTGTAAGTAAGGAAATACTCCTTAAAAGACAATAGTAAGCTCATATTGATACTAAACAGACATGCGTTGTATTTTTAATGATACTTAAAACTTACTAATAAACTTGCTTTGACATCTTTTTGTGAAAAAGCGTGTTTGTCAAGTCCTGCTGTATACTAAACTTACAGTGTTGTATGCCAATTATATCTCAATAAAACTGGAGAGAAAAAAAGAAAATGCTTGTTTGTTTATATGGATCTGAGTGTATGTTGCTAAGCTATAAAGTTACTTTGGGTGGATTTGTCTGAAAACTTTAAATACCACAAACTTACAGATGTGACTGCTGTTTCAGGCTGGAGCGAGCACTTACCAGATGCTCTAGTTGACGAATCCGTTTCTGTTACTGAAAACACTGAAAAAATAAAGAAGAGATACCGAAAACGGAAAAATAAGCTCGAAGAAACTTTCCCTGCCTACTTACAAGTAATGCTTCGCTTTACATTATATTGTGTAGTTGATTAACGAAAGAAATGTGATGTATTGAGTTTTGGAAAAGGTTTTGTTACTTTGTTAAATGTTTTACTTGTTTTAATTCATTATTATAAGTGCCTTTTTTTTAACCTTTCAGAGGCCCAGAAAATTTTACCTTTTTTGTGCCTTGATACTATTCATGAAGTTCTTTTTTTGTCCCAGTTTTTTTTTTACTTCTAAATATTTCATAAGACATAAAAGGACATTTTGAACTAGAGAAAGCTCATTCTTCCAAACCCTTTGCACCTGTGTGGCCCCCACACCCACGTCCCATGGACAGACAGCTCCCTCGGCCAGTACAGGTCAGAGTGATACATTCAGTGAATAAAGATGGCTTTATAGCAGCCGAGTTACAGCTTTAACAACCGTTCACCTCTTTTAGAGACCAATGACCCAAAGCTTTAAGTGGAATTGTTTTTGTTTTCTAAAATACACATCAAAAAAAAATCCCTCGACGTGAAGACATGGTTTTCTGGGTGTAGGCTGCATGAAAGAGAATTCTCTCCAGCTGATCTGTAAGCCTGAAGTCACAGATGAGTTCCAAACCACGTGATGCTGTCTGGAGAAGGCCCCATACTAGAGATAGGGCGGGGCTGGTCCTCTGCCTTCAGGTGTGGAAGTGGCATTGGAGCAGACCATCACAGGGTCTCCATCTGGTCTGTTCCTCCCACGGAATAACAGCCTACAAAGATACTGCTTTATTGCTTGAATTGCAGTTATTAGTTTTTTACCTTTATTTACCAGTTGGCTCTTACTGGTTTTAAAATACATACCCATTCAGCTAGCATCCAGCTTTTTCAGTTTTCTTTCTTTTTTTCTTTTTTTTTTTTTTAAAGATTTTATTTATTATTTATTTGACAGAGAGAAATCACAAGTAGACAGAGAGGCAGGCAGGCAGAGAGAGAGAGAGAAGCAGGCTCCCTGTCGAGCAGAGAGCCCGATGCCGGACTCGATCCCAGGACCCTGAGATCATGACCTGAGCCGAAGGCAGCGGCTTAACCCACTGAGCCACCCAGGCGCCCCAGTTTTCTTTTTTGGTAGATTAGAAGTATAAAAATCAAATACTCATTTGAGTAAAAATGTCTTCTGTGTTTAATAAAACTTTTAAGAGTAGTGTATAGTATGTAGTAATATATATATAAGTAGAAGTTTCTATTAGCTAATATCTTAAGGGCAGTGACCATTTTAGAGTGGGGCCTTTAAGGCTGGAGTGGCGTCCCAGGTTTGAATACCACTGTGCTACCAGTTAGCAATTTGATCTCATTCTGTCCGCCATCTTTGTGCCCCAGCAATGTTGGGAGATTGAATAGGAAGTATGAACTTGTGCCGTACGTGCCAATCATACTTTATTTATTTATTTATTTTTTAATATTTTATTTATTTATATAACAGAGAGAGAGAGAGAGCAATCACAAGTAGGCAGAGAGGCAGGCAGAGAGAGAGGGGGGAAGCAGGCTCCCTGCCGAGCAGAGAGCCCGATGCGGGGCTCGATCCCAGGACCCTGAGACCATGACCTGAGCTGAAGGCAGAGGCTTTAACCCACTGAGCCACCCAGGTGCCCCAGCATACATACTTTCTTTAATAAATGTTTTATTTTCCCCGGATTCCCTTCAAATACCCATTCATCCTAACTGTGTACCCCCTTTTTAAACATGTAATAGTCATTTTACTGGTCAGGAGATCTGGCCTTTCATCGCATCCTGTTTGGTTCCTCTTGTCCCCTTCCCCTCCCTTTCTTGGGAATATTGAGCACATGACCTGCTTCTCCACCTCTGCCCCCTCCTGCTGACCTTCTGAGAGTGCTGTATGTAGGCACGAAGTCTTCTTCAGCTACTTATGAACACGGGAAAATGCTTCGGAAAAGAGCTTTAAGAGTAGTGGATCTGATTTCCTGATCACTGCTATAATCTTGATCTGTTGAGCTGGATTTTTTCCTCTGCTGTCCCTCAGTATCACCTAACCTTTCTTTGGGCAGGGGGATGTGAAGGAATCCTTTGTAATGCTGCTGTTTCTTGGACATCTCGTGGTAGCAGGTTGTGTTTTTCCCCTACTGAGGGAATACATAGTGATGAAAGCCCACAGGAGTTCAGCAGCCATTTCCCAGTTTTCCTTTATTAATCTTAACAGTATCAGGATTAACTGTAAATATGTAATCTACCCAATAGAAATATTTATGTGGTCTCCTAAGACCTAGTGCTGCTGTGTGACCTTAGGAAACCCCGTGGTACATTTAAAATCTCCAGTTTGTTCTGGGAGTCACATTATGAATTCTGAAGCCATATGGAGCCATTCCTTTATATAAAGTTAACAGAAAGCCGTCAGATTGGTACGAATGTTAACACCGTTGCTTATAAATAGCACTAAAGTCGTCCTGAGTCACTTAAAGGGAAAAGGTCTCACTAATCATAGTCTCAGACTTCCGCCAAAAGCATGAAATAAATGATCTCTCAAGTTCCAAGATGCTCTGCCATTCTCGGTTTTTCCTCACGTTAAACACACTCTTGAGCGGATCAGACTCTACTTGGTGCTCTAACTCTGCTGATTTTCAGATTTTTCTTAGTGAAACAGCGTGTTCACTTAAAAAATGTGAAAATTTCAAATCAAATAGATCATCACCTCTACAAGACGTCACATACCTCCTTCCCCATCCCTTTGTAGAAGTTAGCATTATTAACAGTTCGGTGTTTATCCTTCCAGAATTCATTCTATAACTTATTTTTGCCGAGTGGGAATAGTCTTGGCTTGTATTTGATGTTTTGCTGGACACATCACTCAACTTGCCTTAATACTGTATTTCAGAGCTTTTCTTTGATAGCATAGCTCTGCATCCTTTTAAAAAATTGATGTGTTTTATAGTTTGGGTATCAATAATTTGTTTAGTCGTAATGCCTTTGACAGACATTGAAGCTGCTTTCACTTTTGGTATTGTAAAAAAATGTTGCAGTGAACCTTTTCTGTGTATGTGTCTTTGGCGAGAGTGTGTTAAGTGTTGAGTTTCTGCAAAATTGTTTTCTACAAAGGATCCTTCTTCTAGACAGGACCACCTTACAGAAAATAGACTAGAGCTTCTCCTCTGGTTGTTGGGTTCAAGTGAAGGGGGGGCGGGTCCCAAGGGCTTCCTTTTGTCCTTCTTACTGATCCTTGAAAAGTTTTGGAGTGATTCTCTAGTTGTAAGCAACTCAGCTTGAAACACTGGTCTCTCAGGTAGAGGAAGTATATTGAAATGGAGAAATGTTAATATGAGAAAGTGAATAAAAAGCCAAAAGCCTTTAATACTAAATTTTGTGCACAAAGTATGGTTCAAATGACTATAAAAAACCCTCTTTCAGATTTATAGCATGTTCAGTCTTTAATGTGGCTGTGTGAATCAATATGAGGTTACTAAATGTACCTGAAGTATGTAAATATTAAAGCTGTAGATCAAACCCTTGTGTTATTCTCTGCAAGTAATCTATAAATACTAATAATATTCACAAAACTTTAGTTTTTTTAAAAATATGAATCAGTGCCAAGAGTATTACAATTTTATCAGTTTTTAAATTTAATTGTTCCCTGATCTCCTGGAATTAACTGGATTATTATGTTGCAGTTCCTAGAAACATGTTTGACATAAGTGTGTGATTTTATTTGCATAATTTTATTTGTCTCCAGTAAAACTACAAAAACATCTTTTTAAAATAAGGGGCAATCTGTATAAAGCAATTGACAGGTTATTTCTGTATTCAATTTCTGTGTTCTTGAATATCAAGTTTTTGTGTTATTTCTGACTTCTTGTCAAAAATGGCAGAATTACCTGTTAGCATTTTAGAATTATATAACTAAATCAGTCATTTTCATATGTGCTTATCTTTATCTAGGAAGCTTTCTTTGGAAAAGATCTTCTAGATACAAGTAGACAAAACAAGCTAAGTTTAGATAATTTGTCAGAAGATACAGCTCAGCTTTCATATAAAACAAACATGAACACAAATTTCTTGGATCCTTCCTTAGATCCACTGCTTAGTTCCTCCTCAACTCCAGCAAAACCCGGGACTCACGGTATGTGGAATAATTTACGATGCGTTCTTTATCATGTGACACTTGGATTCCTTGTAATAAAGCCTTTGAAATGCTTTAGTTTGGCCTCATATGCTTTTAAAAGTCAGCTTCTTTGAAGTTATAATATACATTCAGTAAATGCAACTACTTGACAGGTCTTTAGGGTTTGGCAAATAAATTTGTCTGTGTAACCGCCGCCAAAATCAAGTGTTGCAGAGGAGAATGCTCAGCTTATAATATGCTAAGGATAACGTAAGGAGGTGTAATTGTGCCATAGTCGGTGAGTAATAAATGTAATAACCTTCGATTTAAGTGGGATGGATTTTTGTTAATTACATAACCCAAGGAAATGCAGAAGACGGGAGAAGAAAAGAAGAGCGCTGCAGCTGGGGCCCGGCTGCCAGTCTGCGCTAATTCAATGAAATACAGTGTGTTAGATCACTGTTTCTCACTGCTGACCGTTTGGGCCAGATGAACCTTTGTTGGTGCATTGTGGGGTGTGTGGCAGCATCTCTGTCCTCATATCGTGATGACCAGCAGCATCTCCAGACACTGCCAAATGTCCCTGCAAAACTGCCCCTGATCAAGAACCACTACCTTACGTAGAGTGAACGTGGGGGCTATTTAGAAGCAGGGAAAGGTATGAGACATTAATATGCTTATAAAGTGATAATTAAGGCTCTGAGAGTTTAACTAGTTCAGTATGTAGGAATGATGAACACAGAGTTTCTGCCCCACTTCTAGATTTTTATCTTACTATCAGTCGTATATTAATGTTTTTCTGACAACCTTCCCCTTTTACTATTGATTACCTTTTTTTAACTCCGTGAATTTGATAAACTCAATTTGGAAAATGATCTTAAGGTGACCTTTTACTGGGAGATGACTTTTGATATATTACAGCTCTATTAACTTGGCATTGCCCTGGATTGGCATACAGGCTTCTATTTTAACTTCTCAAAATAATTAGAAGCAGTCTTACCCACTCTTGCACACATACAAGATGTCAGTCTTATTGTTGGCAGTGGGGAAGTTAAAACACTGGTCTAAATTAGGCCATGGTTTCTGTTTATCTTAGGAGATCATTTTACTTTTACTTTAATTCTGTTGCTTTCAGTGCTCACCTGCTCTTATCAAGTCAGTATGTTGTTATTAGCGAAAGACTTGTGGATCCTTCAAATAGTATCTTAATGGAAGGATATCTTCCTGTAAAAATCTTGACTAGCCATTTAAAAACTTAACTATAATTTACTTTCACTTGAGTTTTTATGAAGAAGAGAACTGAAGTTGGGCAGAAGACATATTGTGGCAGGAAAAACATTGATATATTCACAAAATTGCAGAGAATGGTTCAGTTGTGAAGCCAGAATGGAGAGGACCAGAATAGCACCTGTTCCAAAACCCAGACTGAATGGGACATTCTCTGCAGCTGAACTACTCTGGCCTTTCTAATAGGGGAGCTTATGAGTAGCAGCTTGTTGTATCTCATTCAGTATAATCTATCTATCACATCATTTCTAATGATTTGTTGGTAAGATAGAAAAAATCCCTTTCTTCAAGTAGGGGTGAACTTTTAAAATATTTTTGAAAAAATGTTAGTTGTAATTTATGTAGTAGAATTCCATTGGTTTAATAACAAATGGAATGCCTGAAATAATTCAGATTATTTTCCTGAAGGTGTCTAGAGAAGACACTATTGAAGTGATTTTATTTCTCTAAAAACTTTACAAATATTTGGGTACTTAATTTATCTTAGTTTTTGGCTTGAAAAACGAAAGTATTCTTACAGAATCTGTTTGAGAAGTATGTTAAGTGGGACAAGACTATTTGTGTCTTACAGGGATATTTTATCTAGGATCTTACACGTGTTTTATGTCCCCTCCCCCCTTTTTATAAAAAGTAAAAACACAGTTGACAGGGATTTAAAAATGCAGATGTTTCTTAACTTATATTAGTTATTAAAGCTAGCCTTTTGTCTTACTGATGAGTCTGGAAACCAACTTTGGAGTCCTCCTTGGCTCTGTTATCTGACACTGCGCCCCGGATGCGCCCACAGATTTGTCTCTGCTTCAGGAGGTAGCCCAAAGTCGACCACGTCTTACCTCCACTCCCCCTCCTGCTCTAGAGTGCCTGGTGTGACCACCTCTCACTTGACTACAGCAGCAGCCTCTTGATAGGTCTCCAGGCCTGCCCTGCTGCCAGCGCTCCCTACGCCCGCCTCCCCCAGTCTGTTCTACACGCGGAGGCCAGCGCTTTCCCTTTCAGATATCACTCATGTCCCCTTCTAGCTATCCACCTTCTAACAAGTTCCCGTTCTGCTTTGTGTTTCTGAATAGAGCTCAGCCTTCACCACGACTTAGAAAACCATATGGAATCTCACTTTAGCTGCCTTTTATTTCCTACCCCCTCCTTCCCTTCATTGCTGTAGTCAACCACACAGACCACACTTGGCAAAACCCCTCCTGCTTCCGTCTTTCCGTCTGCTTTTCCCTTTGCCTGGAGTGTTCTCTCCATCTTTATGCATCTTACTCCCTTACTCATTTACATTAATCCTTGGTCATGTCCTTTAAATGGTCTTCCCTGACCACTTTATCTAATACTTTATCATCTCCACATCTTATTCTTAATCCTTTGTCCTTACTGTTATCTTCATAGCATGTACACTGCTGTCATGTATTTGCTGGCTCCCTCTGAGAAAGTGAACAAAGTGAGCGAGCACTTGTTTTGGTTATTCTGAATTCCCAGTGGCTGGGACAATGCCTGTTAACGTAATCCATAGACATGATTCTGTGGGTCCAGAAATATTTTTGAATAAGTACATGAATGATTAATCAGTATTAAGATCAAGGTTGGAAGTAGGCATCTAACTAGATGGTACTCCTTTATATTTTACAAGGAATTTCTAAATGCATTTGACTTTGATATTTATCTTCCGTGTCTTATTTTCTAGATGTCACTTTTAGAAATGTCACTTTCTTAATGCATTTTTTTTTTTTTGCTTTCTTAGAGCATTCTATTTTACTTTTATTGCCTTTATTTCTCTTATTGGTCTTTAAGTTTTATTGTTAACAAACAGTCACAAAACAAAAGTAGTCTTAATTTTTAATGTTTTGTTATTCAAAACGTAGGTGTGTGTTTTCTTTGAAAAATTCCTTACTTTAGAAGTAATAATCTTACGATTCTAGCACTTAACTCTGTATCTGCTATAGTCTAGATGTTTAGTGAATGGTTGAATGAGTGAGCGTGTTTTAGAACTTAATGTCTAGGACAATATTGAGACTTTAAAAATATACTTGCTATGCTTAGGTACGACTGATGACCCCTTAGCTGATATTTCTGAAGTCTTAAACACAGATGATGACATTCTTGGAATAATTTCTGATGACCTTGCAAAATCAGTTGATCATTCAGGTATCTATGTCTGTATTTGTCTAGTGTCTGTTTTATGATATGGTGAAAGGCGTGTGTGTGTGTGCTCGTGTGTGTGGAATAAGTTTAGTCTTCTCTGAAATGGAAAGAAAGTTTGTTTTGGCTTTGACAACGAACTCATTTTATTTGATCTACCTCAGCCCCTTTGCTGTAGGAGAGGAGATAGCAAGTTAATTTCTGTCGTCTTTCTGATGGCATCAGACTTCAGGCTTGTTGCCCTGCAGTCTTGCTGTGTCCTGTTTCTTCTTTGTTTGCGTGGCTCTCACCTCCCGCTCCTGTGGTAACCCTCCATTTATTCGGTTTGGGTCTTGTAGGTCTTCATTTATGCACTTTCCAGGTTGAGAGCTCACCTTTTCCATTTGGTAAGAAACTGAGCCATGGATGACGGCTGACTAGACGTAGTCTTTTCTATAGTGATTTCAGCTGAAACAACCGTAGGTGCATGCGTACCGTTAGAGTGCTAATTTGTCACTAATCCACCCTCGCTTTTCCCTTTGTGGGGGCAGCTAAAGCGCGGTACGGCTGTGCTGGGCTTTGGATGACTTTGTCACTAGTTCTTTTGTTTTTTTAATGAATGGTTTTATTCTTCTTATTGTGTAATTTATAGTATTACCCACATGGTATAGAGTTAGTTCCTAATACAAGAGTATATAAGGGCAGACTAAATTTTAGTTTTTAATGGTAGTAGTACTGAGAGAGCCTGATAAAGTAGATGATAGACCACTTTTCAATATGATTTTTGCCTGGAAACCAATTTGTATGAAACAAACCATGTTATGTTATAAATATAATCTATATCTTGTTTTGTGACTACAGAATATTTCCAAAATAAGATCTCTGGTCAAAATTATTCACAGAAGGATAATGTTGACTAAACATTGAGAATTTTAGAGCATTAATTTTTGTGAAAGTCTGTCCCTCCTGTGTCACACACTACAGGTGATTGTTCAACTATACATTGGAAATTACTATTTCCAAGCTAAAGCAATCACTTACATATTAAATACTACATATCAAATCTTCTTGTAGATTACTATATTAATGATGTAGTGCTTATTTTTGGGGGAAGTTTAGAACCACGTGTGTTCTTCTGTTCCTCAGGAATTGTATTTACTTTGATTAAACTTTAAGTGGCACCTAAGTTTACATTGTGCCTGATTTATACCGATTGACCATTCAAATTGATACAAGAACCATGATTAATTTAGAATTACAAACTTTTCATTGCTCTGTTTTAATCATATTGTTGTATGTTGATGCAGGTAAATAGTGCTGTGCATTTTATTTGAATATTCAGAATTTACTTGTAATCTGTTTACTTTACTCCTCTAGCCGGAATAGATATTGGTCCTGTTGCTGATGACCCGTCCTCTTTGCCTCAGCCAAGTGTCAATCCAGGCTCCCGACCATTAAGTGAAGAGCAGCTGGACGGAATCCTCAGTCCTGAGCTAGACAAGATGGTCACAGATGGTAAAATATTTGCCCCACATCTAGGCTTTCTAAAAGACTTGAGTAAATATGATTTTCAAAGATTTCTGCATGCTTCTTTGTCATTGAACTTCTCTCCTGATCATTTCTGTGTCAAATGCTATATTGTGTCAGTATGTTGACGTGGTAGTTGTTAATATTTGTGTTTCTTTGTTTTATCCTAGGAGCGATTCTTGGGAAGTTATATAAAATTCCAGGTACTCGTTTGTCTACTTCGAGTCTATGAAAATGGCATTCCGTGTACTTGGGCTCCGATAGTCTTTTGCTTTAATCTTACTGTCACTGTCATTCTGTGTCACAGAGCTTGGAGGGAAGGATGTTGAAGACTTGTTCACTGCTGTGCTGAGTCCTGCAGCCCCTCAGCCGGCCGCGTTCCCGCAGCCTCCCCCGCCCCCAGTGCCGCAGCTGGTGCCCATACACAGTCAGGGTACGTCACCTCTAGAAAAGTTTCGTAAGTACCCTCGTGCAGTTTCTCTGCTGTTGCTGAAGCAAATCAGCCTTGTCCCTTAGAAACAAGGTATAGAAACCGAAAGCAGAAAACCCTCTTTTGTGGCAATGGAACAACACTTAATTTGAATTTATCTCCGTCACTCCCTTACCCCCATGAACTTCCCCAGCCCCCTGGGATCTACTTTGTGACCAGAGTTCTTTTGCTGTCTTTACTGGCAGCTCCCCTTCAGTCGGCCCTTCCTCCACACACGTTCGGAGACTGACCCCCCGCACCTGGCTGCCCGGCCTCGGCTTCCCTGTCATATCCCGAGTCAGCAGATCGCCACCTGCACACACGGCCCCATGTTTCCATTGTGGCAGGTGGCACAGCTGTGGATGCCTGTTTGGATAGTTATGGTTTTTGGATACTTATCGTTTTTCCTTGAGACCGTGAGCTCCTTGAAGGCTGGGGTCATATCTGTCCCCGTCACTGTCTGCTCCCCCATGGACTGTGTGCTCAGTGCATCCTTTCAGAGTAAATCTGCCACATTTTTCCACTGTCAGCTTCAGATCTCTAATTTTGTAGAAATCTGTCTTTGGTCAGTTTTCTTCTACCTACTTGTAACTAGTTGCCAGATAATCTAATTTCTCCTGTTTCTGGAGAGCTGAAATTGGATGACTTAGACTTAAAATTTGCGAAGGTACGTGAGGGAAACCACCACAGGTGTGGGACTCTCCGTGGGGGTGGTTGGAGTCCCGTGGGGTGATGTGGGTGCTTGGTGATCTGAGCGCAGGGTCCCGTCTCCGTACCCTGGTCTTACTGCTTCATGCGGGTATACTGAGCTAGGGAATTTTATGATGCTTTTCTAACCCTTTACATTGTTTTTGTAAAAGTGCTGAAATATGCAAATAATTTAATGTTATCTTTACTACCAACTTTGTGTATACACGAAAAATGTCATAATGCACATAATTAAAATATTTTAGTTTCTGCCAGTTTAGCCTCTAAACATAAATCTACCTTGATTTTTTTCTAGACTAAACATGTGATTTACAGTTGGATAAAATAGACTCATCATAAGTGCTTCTTGTCTTAATTGTTCCCATATGTTTCCTTAATGATTAAGAGTGCAACACTTCAGTATTTCTCTTCTCAGCATATTAAAAAACCCGTATCTCCATGTTTTCTGAAATGGAAAATAATGATTTTAGAAATCAAATCAAAGATGCTTTTTTTTGAGAGCGGGCATGTGCTCATGGGTAGGGGGAAGAGGGTTGGAGCAGAGGATAAGAGGGAGAGAGAATCTTAAGCAGCCTCCATACCCAGCACAGAGCCGAAGGGGGACTCAATCTCACAATAGCTCATAAACTGAACTGAAATTAAGAATTGGACACTTAACTGACTGAGCCACCCAGGCACTCCAAAGATTCTTTTTTTAAAAAGATTTATTCATTTTAGAGAGCTAGTGAGAGAAAGTGAAGAGGGGCAGAGGGAGAGAAAGAGAATCCTAAGCAGGCTCCATGCCCAGAGCAGACCCCGATGCAGGGCTTGAGCACAAGACCCTGAGATCAGGACCAGAGCTGAAAGTAAGGGTCAGAGGCTCAACTGACTGCACCACTCAGGGTGCCCCAAGATGCATTTTTAAATAAACAATTTCACTGTCATGATTTAAATCCTCTCACAGTGTAGGCTCATTTTTGAAAGGTTTTGAGGGGATACCTTTGTTTTGTTAGGTGCTTATGTGTGATACAAAGATGAGAGAGACTCCTGGAAGGAGTTTTCATCCTGCTATCATAGACTTTCAGGTGTACAGCTAGTTTATATCATAGTAGACCATGTCAAGTAGGACCTTCAAAGTCATTAAGATATCATGTTTTGGAGAATAACAGTTCTGATTTAAGCATGATGAGGCCACATACATAGTGACACATAGATATTCAGTAATGGCAACTTGAACATTTTCTAGAGCAAAGGAAGAGTAAGTGGGTAGCGTTTAAGGAGCAAAAGTAGAAAATGCACGTTGGGTCTAGATTGTACGTAAATGGCTGTGAAAATAGGCAGTGGCAGTTGGCCTTTTCTTCTGTGGGTTACTTAGAGCCATCCAAGATCTCACACCAGTGATGTGACCTGACTGATGGGTTACATGTTTCAGCAGTATTGGGAAGGAGTTCGAGACAAGGGTTATACTCATGAGTTTATTGTGGTTGGGGCTAGGTGAAAATTTGGGTTCCATGCATGTAAGTGTATCTCAGTGCTAACTGAAAAAAAGCAGTGGATATGAGAGACAGTGATGTTAGAACACAGAGGACTCTGCTACTGAGTGGTTGTAAGGTACTAGGAAAGTGGGACCAAAGTGAAGTAGACTGATGGGAGCCAGGCTTGCCTACAGGTAATCAGGCTGTATACTAGAAGCGCAGAACAGAGAGGACTGGGTGTGTGTGTCTGTGTGTGTTAGTGTTAGAGGGCAGTAGAGGTATAACATTTAGTTTTAGACCACTGTTAGTTCGTTGGAAATGACGATATACATTGTTCTGACTTACAGGCGGAGTTACTTGTGGCTGTTAGGCAATATGTGCTGTAGAGTACAGAATCTTGAAGAACTCTTAAATGTGATGAATTACAAGCTTAACTCTCTAGACTTATATTAGATATGCAGTTAGATGTTCCTTTTCTTTCTCCTTTTTAAGAGTTATGTGAAAGTGAAAAAGCAGTGATGGAGACTGCATGAGAGGCCTAGGTTGTTAGAGATAGGGACAAAGTCAGGTAGGATGAATGCTTGACAGATGTTTCATTGGACAGTAAAATTGCTGGTAATCTTCAGCCGAGTCACTTCAGTAGCAGTAGTTCAGGAAGGGTGCCGGAATGCAGTGTTAGCCCAGTGTTACAGAAGGTCAAAAAGTGGAGAAAGGAAATTTCAAGAAGATTGAGATAGAATAACTTGAAATCACGTTAGTGAAAGGTTAAGTGAAGTAACTTTTCTATCATTACTATGATTCATGCCTTGAAACATTACTTTTATAAGCCGGTATCATTAGGTTGAGTTGTACGGTAGACGACAGAGACTGAGAGACAACACTTCTTAATTAAAATAGTGACAAAGGAAAAATGCTTTGCATTTACTTCCGTGTCCTTGCGCAAGTTATTTAACCTCTGGGTCTTTGCTTCAAAGGAGCTACATGTGATAACCCGTTTCCTAGGTGGTGGTGAGGATCCAACAGGTAATACATGTAAAGCTTTCAGAACAGTGCTTGGCATATAGGGAAATGCTTCATAAACTATTATTATGAAAGGGTTCAATGTGGTCATGTTGTGGTTAAGATAGTGCTGACATGGATCACATTGTCATTATTAATAAAGAAGCTTTTGTTTCTCTTAATTACATGAAAGACATTTGAGATTTTTCAGTCAAATCTTAACATTCCTTAATGGAACCTACTTTTCATTGAAACTGAAAATAGAGGTAACATTCTGCTTGGGATAAAAGCAGAAATGTTGTTCCCTGATCTCCTCCTTGAAGGGAACATAGATGTCCTGAGACACTTGTCACTGTTATGTTCTTATCCAGTGCGTCCAGCTCCAGCACTTAGTAGAATAAGCCCTAGTTGGGAAGTCAGATAGCTTGTAGGAAGTCCTTGAGACAAAATCCTGAAAGCCTGTGGTAATCCGTCCCAGTGTCCTCCCTAAGAACTGGAGACGTCTAAACTCGGAGTTGTTCCAGTTAGAGGATCTGGTTTAGGTGACAGGACGTTATGCAGTACCAGACTTGTGGGTGAGATGCGGCTCCTGGTGGTTCTTTTCTCTAATGGCATGACAAAGTCCTTGTTAGGAGTTCTCTGTCATTACACCAATTGGGCCAAATATTAGCCAACTCTGTAACTGTATATCCATTTGTATAATTGATTGTTGACTTAGACATGGGTCTCCTACTGTTACTCTGGGTGTTGCAACAGAGGCCATGTGCTTACTACTTCAGAGTAGGTCTCTAGATCGGGAGGAGGTTTTTGAAGGTACAGAAAACTGTGCAGATAAGGACAGTTGGCTGTTCCTCAATAGTTCAGACCAGTAGAGGATCATAATAATCTAAGTTGGCATTACCTGCTTGAGGAGAGTTAGGGGATGCACATGGTGGTCTTACTACGGTTTGCCTACTGGCTGTTTAGGAAGAAGATGATCAGAGATTTGAAGCTTGTAAATAAGCTGGAATGAGAGTTAAAATGTGTGTGGGTTGAAACTGCAAGCACGTAATGAAAATGAGGCCCAAAACAGAATGTATGTATTTTTAACAATAATCATCTGTTTGATAATGGTAGATGAAATATTGCTTGTTCCAAATAATTTTAGACCACATACCAACTTAAGAATCATGGATGGTTTTTTTGTATTAACACCAACAGGGGTAAAATATAAAGAACCATCTGTTTGTAAATTTTTGAATGAAGAAGAGAAAGAATATTTGATGAAATTTACTAGCATTTGCTGCAGAGTCATTCTTTCTGTGGAGCTGATATGTAAGGAGTAGCTCACCGCACGCCAGGCACCATGCTGAGAACGCCCATCCATTGTAACAGTGACGTCACAGAGTAGCTTCATTGTGTAGAAGCAGTAACTGACTCTTTTTTAACGGGTAGCAGAAATCAAGCTTCAAGCCCAAGGCTGTCAAACTCCGACACACATGCTCTCTGCAGTATACTGTGATGAAGTAGGGAAAAGTACAAAGACCATATTGCAAAAGAGTATAACCAAAAACTACTCTTTGTGCAATATTTTAGCTTCATATTGAAATAAAAAGCCTACTTTTAAAGAGTGCTAGGAATGTTTCTTTGGAAATACTACTCAAAAATAAGCTGCTTTTAAAAAGTTATTTATGAATAATATGCAAACTGAATTGTTGTTTTCTTCTTCAAAGATGTTTTTTCCCGGATGCCACTCATGAATGGCCTTATCGGACCCAGCCCTCATCTCTCACACAATTCTTTGCCTCCAGGCAGTGGATTGGGAACTTTCTCTGCCATAGCACAGTCTCCTTATGCTGACGCCAGGTATCATCGGCTTCGTTTTCCGTGGAAACTTAAGTTGCAATAATTTTTATTATAAAAATGTTAATTGGTCTATCTTAAGTTGTTTTGTACTGCATACGTGTATGTTACATATATTAGGATCTTTGCTAAAAATTACCTAACATGTTATCTACTTTGTAATATGAAGAGGTCTTAAGGAAATTGTACTTGACCATAGTATTTAGAAAGTAATTTCATGTGTATGAAGTCAAGTTATTTATTATTTCCCAGGGATAAAAATCCAGCATTTAATCCAATGGCAAGTGATCCTAACAGCTCTTGGACATCATCAGCTCCCACGGGGGAAGGAGAAAACGATACAATGTCAAATGCCCAGAGAAGTACACTGAAGTGGGAGAAGGAGGAGGCTCTGGGAGAAATGGCAACAGTAGCGCCCGTTCTCTACACAAACATTAATTTCCCCAACCTGAAGGAGGAATTCCCTGGTAATTCATGGATATAGTATTGCTGTCTGTGTTACCAGCTTTCCTGCATGTGCAGTGCCTGATTGTTTTTTTGTTACTGTAGTAGAAAGACCGTGTATCAACACTTAAATTTCATCAGGTACAACTGCATACCATGTGAAGATTCCATAGGTGTCTGGAAAGATCTTGCATTTTCTGTCCTAGACCCTCTATCCCTTTGCATATTTCCTAAAAGTTAATTTGAGTTAATGAAATAATCTGTTTTCCTGCTCTTAGCAGTCTTCCTAAATATGAAACTCAGTGTTGTGTTACCTGTGTAACTCTACCAAAAAAAAAAAAAAAAAATCTAGAACAGGAACTCACCATGTAGTCAAGAGTACAGTTAGGCTCAATCAGACCCTATTCTCAGAGTCTGTTCCCAACCAAGCTAACTCAGTAGTATTTGCCCCTTTCCCTAGCAGTCCAGCCTGTTTGAAAAAGTCGGATGGTATAAAGGTACCCTTTTTGAAAATTCTGCTTAACCAGAGGATGAACTATTTAGATTAATGGAATGTCATTTATAGAATATTTTTAAGCAAACATTGATTAATTATGGTGAGTTCATGTTGCCAGACAGACTAGGATAGAAAACGTTATTCACACTCTGTCTTAGAGTCATTTCCCTGCTACCAGCATATAGCGCTTTTTAAAAAATTTTTTTTAATTTTTAATTTTTGTTTATTTATTTTTATTTATTTATTTGACAGACAGAGATCACAAGTAGGCAGAGAGGCAGGCAGAGAGAGAGGAGGAAGCAGGCTCCCTGCGGAGCAGAGAGCCTGATGCAGGGCTCTATCCCAGGACCCTGGGATCATGACCTGAGCCGAAGGCAGAGGCTTTAACCCACTGAGGCACCCAGGCATCCCAGCTTATAGCTCTTTTAAATAACCTGGAGGTTCCCCAGAAGTGGATTTTCTTAAAGATGACACCTGTCTTTCAGGTGTCTCTTTGTGCTACTTTATTCATTCTATATAGAAATAAATGCTACCTTACACAACAATAAAAATCAGTGGTTTAGTACAGGGTTGTCTAGTAAAGGAATATACATAATTTTCAAATACTGTTTTATCCCACCTTCATTGGCTGTTTACAGATGAGCATATCTGGCTCTATTAAGTCACTTTGCATCAATGTCCATTATCCTTAGAGTAGAACTATGATTTTTTTAAAGTAATTTTCTTTAGTAATTTTATTATGTGATTCTAGAACCCCATGAGTTAACATGTTAAGGCTGTTGCTATGTCACCATCTTCATTGGCTTTCTTAAAACTTTTTTTTTAATGGCTTAATCATTTCTACATTTATCACTGTTGATTTCACCCATATTTCACTTTGTTTACTGTCCTGACACTGTGAATTTCATAGAAATGATTTGAATTTGTTAGTTTTCCATATGTTTGTTGTGCACAAGTGCTGGTGAGATTCTTATTTATAATTATGATTACTTCTTTTGGTCAGATTAATAGACTTCTCTCGAGTACAGATATTTTATAGAACTCTTAGGTTCGGTTCTGTCTGGTAGCATCTACATGGTTGAGGGAACGTGTTACCTTTGGCTTAACTTTATCTTGGCGGCTCAGCCCATTTGACTTAAAAGCTTCCCCGTTCTCTAGCGAGACGGTTAATGAGGCGGCACTTCATTTAGCAGATACGTGTCTGGCCTACTCTGTGCCTGGAACTTTATGCCGTACCAAGAACTGAACTTAGGTCCACCCATTTTAGGAGAACGTAGCCAGACTAAGTTGAGCTGTCAGCCCCGCATGGCAATGCGTCCTGACCTCGGCTCTGTGACTGTGTGCACGTGCTTTTCTGTTGCAGACTGGACCACCAGAGTGAAACAGATTGCCAAGCTGTGGAGAAAAGCCAGCTCACAGGAAAGAGCGCCTTACGTGGTATTTACCAAAACTCCCATGTATCAGATTCTTTATTTTTTTTAAAGATTTTATTTAATTGTTAGAGAGAAAGAGTGCAAAAGCAGGGGGAGATGCAGGCAAAGGGAGAAGCATGCTCTTCGCTGAGCGAGGAGCCCATTGTGGGACTCCATCCCAGGGTCCTCGGATCATGACCTGAGCCGAAGGCAGGCACTTACTTAACTGACTGAGCCACCCAGGCGTCCCTATATTAAGTATATACAATACCCAAACCTTATTTTTATTGTCTTGCGTTAATAAGATTTACCATTGCACAAAATACATCTTAATACTTGCACAATTAATAAACAGCTTTGTTTTTATAGTGATTTCCTAGTTTATTATGTGTTAAGGTAGAATGTGGTGTTTTCATAAGCTGGTTAATTAGAACCATGATATTGAAGATGGAAATCAGTTATTTTAGGAGCATGTTTAATTCATTTCACTTTTTTAGAAAAAAGATTTATTTATTTGAGAGAGGGAGAGCTCGTACAGGGAAAAGCAGACTCCCTGCTGAGCGGAGAGCCTGATAGGGGGCTGGATCCCAGAACCCTGAGATCAGGACCTGAGCTGAAGGCAGAGGCTTAACCTACTGAGCCACTCAGGTGCCCCTCATTTCACTTAAAAATAGTTTCATCTCTTCGAAAGAGTACTAATTTTTGAGGCTATGTTAGCGTGCCTCAGTTTCTTCTACAATAAGCTTTTTTGTGTGTTAAGTTTAATGAAGAATCTTTTATGTATTTTGAAAGAGACATACCTGGACACCTTTAAGGAGCTTTTGAAACATGACCTTTGTGAGAAATAGTCAGGATATTTTATAATAAGGGTCACAGTTTAGATGGTGAATTATTTTCTCCCAAAGAGCCAGATTAAGGTTTTCAGCTTCATCCAAATCCTGGCTTCCCTCTTAAAGCATATTAAATGGACATTATTGTTTTGAAAAATATATGCATTTATTTTCCAACTTGGCTTTCAGTGCATATATTGTCAGAGATAGTGAATGTTTGGGTAAAGCAAAATAATGTTTTTGATGTGTTGATAATGCCTCGTTTTCTCTCAACTTGACTGTGGTAAGGTAAAGGCAGGATAATTTTATTGTTTCTCACTGTTTTCTTTAATGCTAAGCTTCAAATTCCAGATTTTAGATTTAGAGGATTGATTAGATATTTTCTTTTACTCTCAATTGGGGGGGAGGTTAACTTTTCCATTTTTGAAGGGTCCTTGAAGATTAGGATTGAAAATAATAGATTACTGGGTTCTCTAGCCTGGTGCAGACAGAGCGATGGAAACCCATCCTCTGCTGAGATGACATGCTTTAAACATGGGGGAAGATGGGACCTTGTCCAGAGGCTTCACACGGGAGCCTGGAGGCTCTTTTCAACTCTTTAACCAAACTTTATCGTATAAAGTTTATCATAGTTCTCCTTTGTTTCGTGAAACATGTTACATTTGTTGGAATATAACTTCCTTCTTCTTTTTTCAAAGCAAAAGGCCCGAGACAACAGAGCTGCTTTACGCATTAATAAAGTGCAGATGTCAAATGACCCGCTGAAGAGGCAGCAGCAGCAGGACAGCGTCGATCCCAGTTCTCGTGTTGACTCGGACCTCTTTAAAGACCCATTAAAGCAGCGAGAATCAGAGCATGAACAGGAATGGAAATTTAGACAGGTGTGTGTTTTTGTTTTTAATAATTTGCTTCTAAATTGCATTTTTACTGTTTGAGAGGAGAGCAGTTCATGCCATTATTTCAGGAGATAGTTCTTATTAGAGTATGAAAATGAGATGAAAAATAGGCTTCCCTTCCTCAGTAAGCTATGTCTAAGTGGATGTGGGGAGTTCACGGAAACATGGTAAACAACGTGCTGCGGTCAGCATGAGCGGGGTGCGATGCCTGATCACGGCTCCTCTTCAGGAGTTTGTAATCTGATACGGGCCCAGTCTGGTGACGGATGACATCAAACAAATGAATTTTCTGTCGCTTTTTTCCTCCCGTGACCATTACATTCTTTTTCTCAGCCATGCGATCACTTTCTCTTTTCTGCTCCACAGCAAATGCGTCAGAAGAGCAAGCAGCAGGCTAAGATAGAAGCCACGCAGAAGCTCGAGCAGGTCAAGAACGAGCAGCAGCAGCAGCAGCAGCAGCAGCAGCTCGGGGCGCAGCCCCTCCTGGCCCCTTCCGGCTCGGACACACCCAGCAGCGGGATGCAGAGCCCCCTGACCCCCCAGCCTGGCAACGGAAGTGTGTCTCCGGCGCATTCGTTCCATAAAGACCTGTTTGCGAAGCAGCTCCCCGGCACCCCCACCTCTGCGCCATCGGATGACGTGTTTGTAAAACCACAGGCCCCTCCTCCTGCGGCAGCCCCGGCCCGCATGCCGGTGCAGGAGGGCCTGCCACAGCCTCAGGCCTGTCAGCCAGCCTCCCCGCAGGTGTTCTCGCCGGGATCCTCTCACTCCCGACCGCCATCTCCAGTGGATCCTTACGCGAAAATGGTTGGTACCCCAAGACCACCTCCTGGGGGCCATAGTTTTTCCAGAAGAAACTCTGCTACGCTGGCGGACAGCTGTGCCCCTCTGCCTTCAGTCTCTAGGCCTGCTCAGATGAGTGAAACAACAGCAAATAGGCCGTCCCCAGTCAGAGATGTATGTTCTTCCTCCACAACGAATAGTGACCCCTATGCAAAGCCTCCGGACACACCTAGACCCATGATGACAGATCAGTTTCCCAAACCCTTGGGCCTCCCCCGACCCCCTATAGTTTCCGAACAAACTGCAAAAGGTCCTCTCGCAGCTGGAACCAATGATCACTTTACTAAACCATCTCCGAGGACAGATGTATTTCAAAGACAGCGGATAGCTGACCCATACACACGACCCTTGTTGACACCTGCCCCTCTTGATGGGGGTCCTGGACCTTTTAAGACTCCAATGCAGCCCCCTCCATCTTCCCAGGATCCCTATGGATCCGTGTCACAGCCACCAAGGCGATTGTCTATTGATCCTTATGAAAGGCCTACTTTAACACCAAGACCTGTAGATAACTTTCCTCATAACCAGTCAAGTGACCCATATAGCCAGCCTCCCCTAACCCCACATCCGGCAATGAATGAATCTTTTGCTCATCCTTCAAGGGCTTTTTCCCACCCTGGAACCATGTCAAGGCCAACATCTCAGGACCCATATTCCCAACCCCCAGGAACTCCACGACCTGTTGTAGATTCTTATTCCCAACCCTCAGGAACATCTCGCTCCAATCCAGACCCTTACTCTCAACCTCCTGGAACCCCCCGGCCCACCACGATTGACCCTTACAGTCAGCAGCCACCAACCCCGAGGCCGTCTACACAGGCAGACTTGTTCGTTACATCTGCCGCTAATCAGAGGCATGCGGATCCGTATGCCCATGCCCCTGGAACACCAAGACCTGGGATTTCTGTTCCTTACTCTCAGCCACCAGCAACACCAAGGCCAAGGATTTCGGAGGGTTTTACTAGGTCCTCGATGACAAGACCAGTCCTCATGCCAAATCAGGATCCTTTCCTGCAAGCAGCACAGAATCGAGGAGCAGCTTTATCTGGCCCGTTGATAAGGCCACCTGATGCATGTCCCCAAACGCCTAGGCCACCTGGACCTGGTATTTCAGACACGTTTAGCCGAGTCTCCCCATCTGCTACTCGTGACCCCTATGATCAGCCTCCAATGACTCCGAGATCTCAGTCTGACTCTTTCGGAGCAAGTCAAGTCACACATGATACTGTTGATCAGTCGAGGCCTGGCTCGGAGGGGAGCTTCGGCGCGCCTTCACACTCTCCAATGACTTCTCAAAGCCAACAGTTTTCCGGCGTCTCCCATCTTCCTGGACCTGTACCTACTTCGGGAGTCACTGATACACAGAATACCGTAAATATGTCACAAGCAGAGACAGAGAAATTGAGACAGGTAAAAACGCATTCTATCTCCACAGGTGTTTTAAGTATATTATTTGAGAAAGCTGTTCATTTCACAAACTGAGTAATTTTCTACACAAATGTTAAAGTTTATCTTTGTAGAGTTTGTCATACTGCAGAGAAGAAACATGAAATTGGTAAAATTAATGCAGTTGAATTTGATATATTCTGCATCTTATTTTTGACCTTCGTGAATTTGGGTATTATTAAATATGAAAACGTTCAATTTTATGATTCTTGTGTGGTGGGGAAAAGGACCCAAATTATTACTTTGTTCTTATAACCTGTTGAATAGTTAAGTACATCCGGTGTTTTATCAAAGTTGTGAACACTGAGGTATTTTAAGCATCACCACAGTCCCATATTGGAAATATTTGGACTTAAGAAGCCATCCGTTCGTTGTCAGACCTCCTCGTGACGGTCGTTTCTCTCCCTCCAGCGGCAGAAGTTGCGTGAGATCATCCTCCAGCAGCAGCAGCAGAAGAAGCTGGCAGGCCGGCAGGAGAAGGGGTCGCAGGACCCTGCGGCGGTGCCTCACTCGGCGCCCTTGCCACGCTGGCAGCCTGAGAGCGTCAGCCAGGCTTTCAGCCGGCCTCCACCCCCCTATCCTGGGAACATCACGTCACCCGTTGTCCCTCCTCTAGGACCCAGATACGCAGTTTTCCCAAAAGATCCACGTGGCCCCTATCCTCCTGAAGTTACCAGTATGGGGATGAGGCCTCATGGATTCAGGTAATGCTTTTAATTTCATGCCACATTTAAACTGCTAGAAGGGAATAGAAAAATGAAGTTACTGCTGAGATGTTGTTAATACTTTTTACTTCTTGATTCCTTTGAGATATAATCAGTGTTATTTTCCACTAATGAGAGGTCATGGAGTTTTCTTTTTTTAACCTCTGGAGAACTCTATGTAGACTCTTAAAACCCTTCTTCAGTTATTAAGTATCGACTGTTAGGGTTACATTATAGCCACAGGCAAGCAGCTCATCAGTCCTTCAGATCTGTAGCTTGGTGCTCCCTCTTTAGTTTGGTGAAAGCTTTCTGGATTGTGATGAGTGAACATTGTCCTTGCCACAAATTTTCCATTTTAATGTACTTTGTAAATAACTGTGGAGATTTCCAAATTGATGGGCTGTTTTCCTCTAGGAGCTTTTCTTGATGAGAGAGGGTTGTACAGGTAACGGCATCGTTTCTTTGAGTGAGTGGAGTGGCTGGTACGAGGGTCAGTCCCAAACGTGACACAGTAGAGAGTTCTTTAGGACATGCTTTGGTTTGGTCATGTATGTTTTTTCGGTCTAATACCTATCTCCATGATAGTCTTAACCTGATTTTCCTTTTTTCTTCCTCAGTTATTATTTATGCCTGTTGTCCTCTTTTATATTTACTTATAAATTGCCTTTAATTTTTTTTAGAATGAGGTATAGTATAAATAATAAAAATAGTCCTATAATTTATTCATCTACTAAGTTTTTACAGGTGATGCCTAGCCTTCTTTATCTCTTACTGCCTCCTGTCATCATCCCTTTTAAGCAAATAGATCAGTCTTTTCGGTCATCATACCCATGCCTTTGTCCTCTCAAGGACAGAGGCCTGGAAGTCTCTCTAGTATGGGGCCCCTTGGTGGCTCAAGCATTAGGCATCTGCCTTCGGCTCTGGTCATGATCCCAGGCTCCTGGGATCAAGCCCTGCATCGGGCTGCCTGCTCAGCAGGAAGCTTGCTTCTCCCTCTCACACTCCCCCTGCTTGTGTTCCCTCTCTCCCTGTTGATAAATAAACAAAATCTTAAAAAAAAAAAAAAAAAAGTCTCTCCAGCATAATTTGTTAGACCACCTGCTTTCTTCAAACGTCCCCCCACCCCATATCAGCCCTTCCTTATAATCTCCTTAAATAAGGAACAAAGGGACTCTTACTCTAGGAGTAGTGTGCTTATTTCTGAACACTGGATAGCATCTGCTCACTGTCCGTTTGTTTATGTTGCCTTAGATGATTTGCCTTGAGAGCTCAGATGTGGTGAGCATTGTAGGGTACTTAGCAACAATTACTTGTGTATGGATACTTGGTAAGTGCTTTCTAATGGTGATAATTTTGATTTGCTAAGTCGTTGTATTTGGCAACATTAATTTTGTATATGAGTTCAATCTAAAGCTGTTCCTTTTTCAGCCTAACTCTAAATTCAACATGATTCTTAATATTAACAACTTGCTTTTTTTTTAGATTTGGCTTTCCAGGAGGTAGTCATGGTACCCTGTCAAGTCAAGAACGCTTCCTTGTACCTCCTCAACAGATACAAGGATCCGGGGTTCCTCCACAGCTGAGAAGATCGATATCTGTAGATATGCCAAGGCCTTTAAATAACGCACAGATGAATAATCCCGTTGGCCTTCCTCAGCATTTTCCACCACAGAGTCTGCCGGTTCAGCAGCATAACATACTGGGCCAAGCATTTATTGAACTGAGGCATAGGGCCCCTGATGGAAGGCCACGGCTGCCCTACACTGCTTCTCCTGGCAATGTCACAGAGGTACCTTCTCATCCAAGACATGGAAACTTCATTCCCCGGCCTGACTTTCCAGGCCCTAGACACACAGAGCCCGTGAGACGACCTTCTCAAGGTCTACCAACTCAGCTGCCTTTGCATCCAAATTTGGAACAAGTGCCACCATCTCAGCAAGACCAAGGTCATCCTGCCCATCCATCTTCTATGGTCATGAGGTCTCTAAGTCATCCCTTAGATGGAGAATTTTCAGAGGCCTCTTTGTCAACATCTGCATCAGCTGAAACAACATCTGATAATTTACAGATAACCACCCAATCTTCTGATGGTCTTGAAGAAAAACTTGATTCTGATGACCCATCTGTAAAGGAACTAGATGTTAAAGATCTTGAAGGGGTTGAAGTCAAAGACTTGGATGATGAAGATCTTGAAAATTTAAATCTAGATACAGAAGATGGCAAGGGAGATGAATTGGATACTTTAGGTAATTTGGAAACTAATGATCCCAACCTGGATGACCTCTTAAAGTCAGGAGAATTTGATCTCATTGCATATACAGATCCCGAACTTGACCTAGGAGATAAGAAAAGCATGTTTAATGAGGAACTAGACCTTAATGTTCCGATTGATGATAAGATAGATAATCAGTGTGTATCTATTGAACCAAAAAAAAAGGAGCAAGAGGACAAAACTGTGGTTCCTCCTGATAAACATTCTCCATGGAAAAAATCCACGAGTACCAGTGAGATAAAAACAGAAGTACTATCTCCAAATTCTAAAGGGGAAACCAAATGTGAAACTGAGAAAAGTGATGAGAGTAAGGATAATGTTGACACTCCCTGCTCACAGGCTTCTGCTCACACAGACATAAATGATGGAGAGAAGGCTTCCTTGCAGTCCTGTGACACAGACCTACTTGAGAAAAGAGCTAATCGAGAAACTGCTGCTTCCAACACAAGTGGTGTGCGTGGCTCCACTCAGCTGCCCACTGAGGACGTAATAAACTCCTGCAGCATAACTGTATCTACTCCAGTTCTCTCAAGTTTACTTGCTAATGAAAAATCCGATAATGCAGACGTTAGGCCTTTGGGGTCTCCACCACCAACTTTGCCAGCCTCACCGTCCAATCATGTGTCGAGTTTGCCGCCTCCTTTGATGACACCACCTGGTCACGTTTTGGACGGTACCGTGAATTCTAATGTGGCAGTCGTCTCTAGAGTAAACCATACTTTTCCTCAGGGTGTGCAGGTAAATCCAGGATTCATTCAGGCTCAGTCAGCAGTTAATCATGGTTTTGGGACCGGAAAACCTACAAATCAAACTGTGCCTCTAACAAACCAGTCTGGTACTAGTGGCATGTCTGGACCCCAGCAGCTAATGGTCCCTCAGACATTAGCCCAGCAGAATAGAGAGAGGCCCCTCCTTCTAGAGGAACAGCCTCTGCTTCTACAGGATCTTCTGGACCAAGAGAGACAAGAACAGCAACAGCAGAGACAGATGCAAGCCATGATTCGCCAGCGGTCAGAGCCATTCTTCCCAAACATCGGTAGGAATTCCCTTGGATTTCAGTAATTCTGTGGGCGTTAGGGTGGCGTATAGTAAGCTTCCAGGATTTCGGTATTAAAATTACATGTGGACCAGAGCAACTTATTCCTTATTCAGCTTTAAGATGAAAGCAGTTAAGAGTTTTAGATTCCTCCCAGGGATCGAGAGATTCAAAGTTCTTGAGTTTCAGACCTTCTCACTTTTATTGCTTATGCTGTTGTTTAACAGAAATTAGACTCGTCTCCTTTAGTTCCCTCTAACCATTATTACCATGTATTTTCAGAGTCATTGAAAGATGAATTTAAAGAAATTATGATAGAAATAAACTTCTTGCTGTCTTTGGTGTACAATAAATGCTTGGCAAAGTTTTTCACATAAAGCTCTTTCACTTATTTCCAATACCTTATTAATTTGGAAAACAAAAACAAAAACTGTAAAATAGCAATGCAAATACCAGAGGGCCTCCAGCAGACACTGCAGTCAGAGTCACATGTCAAAGGAACGTTTCCTTCTAAACAGTAAAACTGACATTCTGTTCTATAGGCATTGCCAATTTTATCATGGGGGGGGATTTCTTTTTCATCTATATGCAAAGAGGTATTTTTTTTTCCAGTAATCTACCTTTATTGCAAAGGTATACCCTCAAGAAATAGATACATTCTTCTTTTAAAAAACAATAACTAGGCTTTGTGGAATTCCGTAGTATCGGAATAACTAGGCTTTGAGGAATTCCGTATTATTGGAAATAACTGCAGTTTTTTGTTCATGATGTTGCATTTGGATGGAAAGGAATTGCATTGCTTTAGATCATGGCTACCATCTTCCTTAAATGTGGCAAGCTTCTTGCTCTGATTTTCGCACTACTGAGGTGGGCAAGCATTATGCAAATAGAGATTATTGAGATGAGATCAGATTCAGGATGAGGTTTTTACTATCTCATAATTCCTCACCCAGTACAGAAACCTGTAACAGTGATTATTATAATAAGGAATAAGAGTGTGTAAATTACATGATATTTGTGATAGTTAAATTACCTCTTAGTGTTACTTGAACCAAGTACTATGAAATAAATAACTTTAAAATATTTCTTCTTTAGATTTTGATGCAATTACAGATCCTATAATGAAAGCCAAAATGGTGGCCCTTAAAGGCATAAATAAAGTAATGGCACAAAACAATATGGGCATGCCACCAATGGTTATGAACAGGTAGGTAAAGATGTTTCTCATTTTTACTGTGCATCCAGAAGTACATGAATTATTACTAGGTCTTAGAAAAAGGATATAGTAACTCAAAAGCCTGTAGCCTAGGAATGAAAATAAATACTTAAATTGATTGTGATGTCAGCTGGATATGGTCAAATGTAAAATGTTTTAAGAATGTAAGGATTTAGTTTGAAGGTTAACATAATAAAACAATAGGGAAAGGTGAGATGGTTGATTTGATTAATCCAGGCATTTAAGTGTGTTCTTTTAAGTACTTTTAGAATAATCTATCTGAAGGCTGTCTGGGACAGAGATCTTTCATCCAAGATGGAGGAAGATGAGAAGATGAAACAGGAAAATAGAAATTGAACTGTTCTGTTGAGAAAAGAAGATAGCTTACTTAAGCCTGTGAACATTTTTTATTCCACCAAAGGAACAATGCAGAGAAAAAAGTGGAACATTTCAGTAAAGAGCCTCAGTGGATAAGACAACTGTGAATTCATTTCTAAAATAAAATGTTCCCAAACTGAATTTGAATCAAGAAAGAGAAAGTCAAGAGGATGGTTGAAAGTTAGCAGTTGGAGAATTTATCTTTTCACTGTTAGCAGAAAAGTGGAAATTATGCATTAAATAGGACTATAAGAGTTGGTAGACTCTGGATTTCTGAAATTAGAGTACTTACCCCCCTGAAGGTATATTAGGTAACCACTGGACAGTCTTTTTCAAGTTCTGATTATGGACCGCTGTCAGAATTACGTGGTTTTTTGTTTTTGTTTTTGTTTTTTTTTAAGTCAGGTTCTTGAATCAGAATGTCTGGAAATGGTGCTGGTGTATCCGTATTTTTGATGAGCACCAAGAATTATTCTGAAATATGTTGTGATTGAGAATCTCTGTCAGTAGAGTAGACATGGGGCCTCAGTGTAGCCTAATTACCTTGTTGAAGAACTCTTTGTCACAAGAAGAATTATGGGTGATTATGGAATTGAATATAAAACCTACATGAATTTGAGATAAACATGTTACTTCAGGTAAACGGGGAATCCTTAAAGGTATAATTCTTTCCAGTTGTTGAAATATTTGGAAGTGGTCAAGAAACACTGTTGAGATCAAAGTAAAAGTAGTTTCTAATGCTTTTCATTCTTACACAGCATCTATTAGCACATTTCCTCTATCACAGGGGTTTTTTAACTTTTTTGTCATGAACATTATTGACATTCTAGTGAAGCCTTTGAATTACTTCTCAACATTTGATATGCAAAACCAAAAAATGTAGTATTATAAGGAATCAATTATATTTAAAATACAGTTATTTAAAATTACGGTATGTGTGCTTCTTAATGCATTAACAGATTCAGCAATAGGTCTAATAACTACCATTATTTCATAGTATGTAATGATGAACCTAAGTGACCAAATTAGGTACGTGTAGCAACTTTTGTTATGAAAGTAGTGCGAATTGTACTGGTGATAAAGTCATGGTACTGCTAATAATAGTGTAGTTTGCTGCTGTAGTCAAAATAGAAGGAAAAGTTCATTTCATTCAGCCCTTAGTTTAAAGTTAGGGACCTCAAGTTAAAAAAAAAAAAATAGGAGCCTCAGAATCAGACCCCTGGTCTTTCAGCATGGGCACCTCTACCAGTGAGAGACACATTGGTACATTAGTCAGTTTATAGAATGTTGTTTACTCTTCTGCTAAGTGCTTTGAAGAAGAGGAGATAGTCCCTCCCTCAAGCCCGGTGCTGTGGTGACTGCAGATGATAGTGAGTGGTATTGGGATCCAGAGATCATTCCAGATCAGGGCTGTAGTGGAGACAGGAGGTTGATACATAAATTTAAAAAAAGAAAAAAACTGAGTAAAATATTAAAAAGCGTATGTTCTAAACGGTAACAGTACCTAAGTATTAATATGTAATATTTGATATATAATTTGGAAATTATGCTTGTTATATCAAAGCATTCGGTAACTGGAGGAAGTGTTTTCATTAAAGCAGTAATGTTTCTATGAAGTTTCTATAACTCTAATTAGAGTAAGTCACATTTTGCCAAACATTTTTATTTATTTATTGAGAGAAAGGGCATTTGCTTACGGGGGTGCATGGGGCGGAGGGAGAGGAGGAGAGCATCGTACGCAGGCTCCAAGTGCAGCACTGGGCTCTTATCTCATGACCCTGAGATCATGACCTGGGCCAAAATCGAGAGTCAGACAATTAAGGAGCCAAGCCCCAAGGCACCCCCAGCAGACATTTTTAACCATATAGCCTTATTCTTGGTTAGTGACTAATTTTTGATTTGCCTTAACATTAGATACTGAAATGCACAAAAATGTATGAAACTTTTAAGTTGAGATACATTTTTTGTTTTGAAATACAAAATAAGCTACTAATTATTTCTTATAAGAATAATTGACTTAGTTTATATTAGTTTTTGGTGTACAGCCATAGTGATTGGGTATTTATCTACATTATGAAATCGCCACCACAATAAGTATGGTTACCATCTGTCACCGTACAGCACTGTTAAGGTGTTAGTGACTGTGTTCCCTTTGCTTTATATTCTCACCTCCCTGTTGCTTACTCATTCTTGTTTTGTAGCTGGAAGATTGTACCTCTTCATCACCTTCAGCCATTTTGTCCATTCCCCCACCCCCTGCCAATAACAATTGGAACAAGAAATAATTTTCTAAGAATATCTGTAGTTCTATGTAGTATGTAGTATTGAATGAATTGTACTTTAAGGCATAGTGAGTCCTGTAATCGAGTGTGAAACCCCAGGAGCAGCCTAGCTGGCTTCCTGTCCCAGCTGCTTGGTCCTTGGGGTAGAAGTTAAGTAACCTCTGAATCTCCTGTCATCATGGATGACACTTCAGAGCTGCAGGGTGAGAACCCAAGGGGGGCACACACCACGACATGGGCCTTTCGTACGTGGCTTTGATGCCACTGCTCTATCTCCCCTGGAAGAGGAAAGCGTTAAGCACTTACAATAGTTTTCACTCTAAATGCTCGTCATTTTGATACTTAGAACTTCCTTTTCACAGGTTCCCCTTTATGGGCCAGTCGGTGACTGGAGCGCAGACTGGTGAAGGTCAGAGTCTCCTCCCCCAGGCAATCTCGCAGGTACTGCAGCTTGTCACTAGTCACCCGAGAGGGGACACTTTCCTGGGTTTCTCACCAAACCCTACTCTTTAGAGTGAGTCCACTTTTAGAAAACAGTAGAAACCTTAAAACATTGTCAGTACATTCGTGGCTCAGCAGAAGTAAAGACGTTTTACTACTTTTTAAAGGAAAGCCAAATTAAGGTTAAAAAATAGAGTTTCTGAAAAGGACCTCTCTGTTTATGAGTTAGAAAGTCACTTGGAAGAAAACCAAATGCTTCAGGTTTTAGGTTTTGCTTTTATTTACTTTCAACTCTGCAAGAACATTTTCATGTCCTACATTTTGGGATTAATCCATGACACGTGGAACTGTGAAATACAGACTCAGGTCATTCTCCTTGGCTGTTGGTAGTCCTGTTCTGCTCTTTAGTCCTTGGGATAACTTAGTTTTTAAAGATATTTCCCATTCATAATAATCAGATTTTTAAGTGTAATATTTAAATGTTTAGTGTCAAGCAATGTCCAGAAAAGTAGAACTGTTCATTTCATAAGGTGCTTTTTTTTTTTCAAATTATCTGCCTACAAAAAAAAAGGAGAAAGCTACTTACTATATGTCTTCTGAAATTTTCTTTTTTGCCGTGACAGTTGGGCCTTACATTTACTATGCTGATAATTATATTCTTTTCATTATTAAAAGAAGAGAGAGGCACTATTTGATAACAGTGGAGAAAGCATAGACTTCATAGCAGAGTTTAAAAAAAAGAAATCTCAGTTCCACTATGAATTTACTGTGCGACATTGGGCAAGTTCTTAAACCCGTTTTCTGATCTGTCAAATGTTACACTACCCGCTTTGCACTATTATAAGGATTTCATGAAGTGTTCTGGCTGCTAGTAATGTTCAGAATTGTTACCTGCTGTGCAGCTCATGTCTAACAGAACTTGTAACAACTGAGTAAATGTTATTTTCAGAGTTAATTTTATTAGAGTATTGCCAGGGAATTGTTAGGTTAATAACTATTTATTTAGTCTCCCTGGAAGAAATAAGATACTTAATTAGAAAATAAGACTAATATTTTTAATAATTGTATATTTATTTTATTATTTGTGCATATTAGGGACAGTACTTCTTGTTTGTAAGTAACTGTGTTATAAAGTGAATTTAGTAAATTTGGAACCCATATTTATATCTTAATTACAGAAAAAGCCAGGTAGATTTCATCAAAAAGTGGGATTTTATGTGGGTCTCTAGCTAAGTACTAATGATATTTGACTTGCCCTAATATATTTCTGATGAGTAATCCCTTGCCTCAAACATACTTGTTTTTCAACTAAAGTCTAGAAAATAAAACAGTTCAGAGATAGCTTTAAATTTTCAGAAATTAGTTTGTCACTACAAAGTTCGTCCTACTTTTTTGAAAAATCAAAGCTTTAAAGATGTCTTAGGAAATTAAGGGGGTTTTTCCTTCCATTTCTTTTTCTTTCATTTTTTTCTATTTCTTTCTTTTTTTTTTTTTTTTTAAGTTTTTTCCCCCTTTAACTGAAATGTGGAATAAACCTATTTGTAAATTTTACTTATTTTAGGATGGCAGTATAACACATCAGATTTCTAGGCCTAATCCTCCAAATTTTGGTCCAGGCTTTGTCAGTAAGTATAAATCTAATAAGTTATGTGTTCTCTGGGGATTGCTTGTTTGCGCTATATTTGTGTTCTTCTTTTAAAAAAAAAAATGGAGTTAGTGTAGATGTGTTATTTGAAGTCTAAGTGCCCTCATCTTTTATGGAACATCACTGCCCTATTAGACATCTGTTCCTGAAGGCATGTATTTTCATTGCTCTTTTTCTCTGTGCATGAAGAATTCTAGTTAGAGATCAATATTTTAATACAGAAAAACCATCTTCCCCATTCTCTTCAATATCGTTGCTGTTTTTATATACAGACTGGGCACTTTACAACCTGTAGAATTAAACCACTTCTTGTTCTAATGACTGTCTGCCTCAGTGACGAGGACACTAAATGGGAACAACGAAGGGAATGTGCTTAGAAATAAGTCGGGTTAGCAGCATGGTGTGAAGGTCAAGGCTACAGGACGCCACAGAGTCCTTTCTAGTTACCTTCAGGGGTCCCAAGGTGGTTCAGGATAGTGTTTACAGTTCTCCCCAAACTGAACCTTTCTGAAATCTTCAGACTGTTTAGCTAACTTTTTTTTCACCATTATTTTTCATTTTGCTCACCTCTGCTCTCCTGGTTCCAGAAACCAGAAAGGCTTTCCTTGCGGTAGGTCTCATTCTACCAGAAGCAGAACTTCTGAAATCTTGTGAAAAAGCCTGTTCTTGAAAAATGCCCTTCAAATTTAGTAGACTAGATTTCAAGTTCATACATATACTGGAACTTCTGGGTTTAGGAACAAACCCAAAGTCTAACCTTTTGAAATTAACCCCTGTATTTAATCATAATTATAATTTGAGCACATATTTGCATTAAAAAGTGCACTGCTATAACCAACTGGCTTTTTCTGGCTTTATTGTGCCCATTGGCATTGGTTGGATTCTTATTGTAATGACAATATTCTGTTATCATTGATGTAATTTTTCAGCTAATGTCCTTCTTGGAATTGTATTTATTCATTTCTTTGTCTTATAGTGAGTCAAAAGGTATATTTTGAATTTTACTACCATAAGATACTTTTTTTTTGGGTTTTTTTTTGTTTTTTTTTTGTTTTTTTTTTGGTTTTGTTTTGTTTTTGGGTTTTGGCATCAGTGACGTAAAGTGCCCTTATAAATAAAGAAAGAATATTGGTACAAAATGAAGAGATACAACTATTTGGGGAGATATTTATGACAGTCATAAAAATAGAAAAGATTTTACCTGGTTAATAATAATTCCATAACTTTGCTTATTTATAGAAATATAAATTACAAAATTCATAAAAAGTTACAATGTTTTTAACTTATGGATTTCCTTTATAAAACATAGACTTCATGTTGGTTCCTTCTAAAAGTTTATGTTCCCTTCCTCAAAGCTTAGGATATTTTTTCACTATTAAGAAATAGGAAAAACCTTATAAACAGGAAAATTAGCATGGGAAATGATACCTAATCCATGCATTGGTAATAGTATATACCTTTGTTTCTTCAAAACAAAACATTTCAAAAAATGTCTTAAAAAAAAAACCCAAATATTTATATTCTGTAAAGTCGTATCAATACAATACACCTATAACTTCATAGATAGGTTTGCATGTGGGTTAGAGAATTTCATAATTCAGTAGTGAAAAGCATTCCATTAGATAAAAGTCTTTTGTTTTTCAAAGATTGGATTTACAGTATTTCTAAGTATGAAGTTAACACGTGTACTAAGAATATGCATTTTTTGGTTTCCTCAAATAAATACTTTTCTAAAGTCTCCTATTTGGTAGTTACATTATGGTCTAATATTTAGCATTGTTTTCATGACACCCATTACAAGGTCATGGTGAAACTGCATATCCTTACAGAATGGATTTGTATAACTTGTACACTGTTAGATCTTTTAGGAAATTAACACAGATGAATTTTTCATTTTTTCCTTAGATGATTCACAGCGTAAGCAGTATGAAGAATGGCTTCAGGAGACCCAACAGCTTCTTCAGATGCAGCAGAAATATCTTGAAGAACAAATTGGTGCACACAGAAAATCTAAGAAAGCCCTTTCAGCAAAACAACGTACTGCCAAGAAAGCGGGGCGTGAATTTCCAGAAGAGGATGCAGAACAGCTCAAGCATGTTACTGAACAGCAAAGCATGGTTCAGAAACAGCTAGAACAGGTAATTTGAAGCATTCTGGGTGTTCTTTTTCATATGGGATGTTTTTATTATTTCTTCTCAATATTTCGGCCTTAAAATACATCGGTATATTTTATGTAAAAGATGCATTCCTGAAAAAGAACCCCCCCCCTTTTTAGATTTTATTTATTTATTTGAGAGAGAGAGTACATGAGCACAAGTGGGGTGGTGGTAGGGAAAGGTAGAGGAAAAAGGAGAAGCAGGCTCCCCACTGAGCAGGGAGCTCAGTGCTGGGCTTAATTTCAGGACCCAAGATAGCAACCTGACCCAAAGGCAGACACTTAACCCTCTGAACCGCCCAGGTGCCCCAAATGAAACCATTTTGCTTTTACCTTCCATTATAAACCAAATGCTTCCCAAATTGCTCATACTGAAATAACAGTTATACTTAAAAAGGAGAAAAATTTAAATTTTTATTTAAAATACAATAAGAGTGGTGTTCAAAATGGGTTAAGAACCCATTCATAGGAATTACCCAAGTGAATTAAAATTTGGGTTCACCTAAAAACTTGTGTACAGGTATTTACAGCAGCTCAACTCATACAGTCTCTAAATACTGGGAATAGCAGGTATCCTTCAGTGCTGAGCAGTTGAATACATTGTGATGTGTTCCTGCACTGAAGTAGGACACGGCAGTGAAAAAGAAAAGCTGGACGGACCTCAGGAGCCTCATGCCGAGTGAAGGAACCTAACCTCGGAGGGTTAGGTACACATTCCACTTACAGAACATTCTTGATGTGGCAGAATGACAAGGATGGACAATGTTCAGTGATTGTTGGGGCTTAGGGTTGGAAGGAGGGTCTGACTGTAAAGGGGTGACATGACATTTTTAGGGGTGAAAGAACTCTTCTGAATCTTGACTGGGTGATGCCTACGCTAATCTCTATGTGCGATAAAGCTCATAGAATTGTACACCCAAGAAAATCGGTATTTCTTTTGTCAATTTTAATTTTTTAAAGAAAAATGAGAAGTAATCCAAATATATATATATTTTTTATTTAATTTATTCATTTGACAGAGATCACAAGAGCAGCAGGCAGAGAGATAAGGGTGGGGGGGAAGCAGGCTCACTGCTGAGCAGAGAGCCCGATGCGGGGCTCGATCCCAGGACCCTGAGATCATGACCTGAGCTGAAGGTAGAGGCTTAACCCACTGAGCTACTCAGGTGCCCTGATCCAAGTGTTAATAGTAGAAAAGGAGGAATCTAGGGTAGACTGACGTAATAAACTTGGAGTGCTGCCAGTATACCAAACACTCGGGTAAACACCTTCCCATACATTGTCTTACTAACCTTCTCTCCAACTTTCTGAAGAAGCTGGTATTTTCACCATTTTACACAAGAGTCTCTTGAGTGATCACAGTGGTGGGTGACATGTAGGCTTCTAGCTGATTACCGGGGTAGGGTTTTTTTGGCTCAGATGTCTCCTCTCCAAGCGATAGCTACCACAATTACGTACCAACAGTAAGGTGACTGTAATATAAACCCTGTTGTCTAAAACTAGGACAGTTCTGGAATGAGACCGTTCTTTCTAAATTTACTCTGTGGGTCCATGTTTGTTGCAAGTAAAGTTCTTTTAATGATAGGTATTTCTTATAAAGTAATTTCAGCACTTTTATTGCCTCTGGTGTCTTTCTGTAAATTCCTCATCGTGAGAGCCTGGCTTTTGCGTATCCATGGATCAAATCCTATTTAGAAGCTAATACTGTCCTCGGAAAATGGAACACATTGTCTGTGTATAGTTGCCACCAATCCAGTGCAATCTCATTAAGATAAGCAACTGATAACATGTTTAAAAGTATTTTAAAATGTCATGGGAAAGGTGTGGATGACCCCCTTTCTGTATTCCTAATACTGTTCTGGGTACTTTTTGTGTACTCCCTGTTGCTTCCCCAGTCCCGTGGTAATTCCTCAGTTCCAGCCAGGCACCTGGTCAGGAAGGAAGAAAGAGTTATACAGCTGCGGGAGACCCAGAAAAACTGTTATGTGAGGAGAACATGCTAGTCTGTTTGAGAAACTGAAGAAAATAAGCTTAAAAACATGAGAACTGCTGGGCTCAGTGTCCCTATGTAATAGGCATCCTGGGTAGCACCAGGTATCACGTACCCCCTTTGGAGGACACGGGTTGCATCTTTATTGAGACTGGTCCGTAGCATCTGGAACATCGTGATGGTGTAAGGGTTTTTGGAATGTATTAATGGACACAAGTCAGTCATCATATTAGTAGCCGATTAGAACTTTTCAAAATATTACCTCAGAGGTTTTTTTTTAGAAGTTACAATTTGAGTATGTGATCCCTTAAATTGGAAGAGTTCCACCAATGCAGCCTTTCTGACGCGGGGCAGGATCACATACTCAAATTGTAACTTCTAAAAAATACTCTGAGGCAATGTTGATCCAGTTTTTTTGTGATTTTGGCCACTGCCTAAACAATAAAATACTTCTGCCTCTGCAAGATGTGCTTTATACATAACCCCACCGTAGGCGCCAGCCAGCGATCGCATTTGACCCTGCGGTGTAGATACACGAGTAAGCCTGATTTCCTGTGCTTCCAGATCCGCAAGCAGCAGAAGGAGCACGCCGAGCTGATCGAGGACTACCGCATCAAACAGCAGCAGCAGCAGCAGCAGCAGCAGTGCGCGATGGCCCCACCTCCCGTGATGCCGGGCATCCAGCCGCAGCCGCCGCTCGTCCCGGGCGCTGCCCCGCCTGCGCTGAGCCAGCCCGGCTTCCCCATGGTGCCACAGCCGCTGCCACACGCAGCGGTCATTTCGGGCCATGCTAGTCCTGCTAGAATGCCTGGCTTGCCGGGGTGGCCGCCTCCCAGTGCTGCTGCCCACCTGCCCCTTAATCCTGTGAGGATGCAGCCTCCCGTCGCCCAGTTACCAGTAAGAACTTGCACACCGGCCCCGGGGACGGCGCCCGGTGCGAATCCACAGAGTGGACCGCCACCGCGGGTAGAGTTTGATGACAATAACCCATTCAGTGAAAGCTTCCAGGAACGGGAACGGAAGGAACGTTTACGAGAACAGCAGGAAAGACAACGAATCCAGCTCATGCAAGAGGTAGACAGGCAGAGAGCTCTCCAGCAGGGCGGGGGGATGCAGCCTCACGGCCCACTGCGCTCCCAGATGCCGTTCTACGGTTCCGACCTGCCTTGCGACTTCCCCCCGCCTCCCAGGCCCCATCAGCAGTCCCCACAGCACCAACAGCAAATGGGGCCGGGCTCACAGCAGCAGAGTATGCAGCCGGGACCCATTAACTCCCCTCCCACACAGACTTTCCTGCAAACTACTGAGCGAAGGCAGGTAGGACCGCCCGTCTTCGTTCCTGATTCACCCTCAGTCCCTGGTGGAAGCCCGAATTTCCATTCTGTCAAGCAGGTGCACGGAGGGCTTCCCGGGGCCGGCTTCCCCCAGTCCCCCGTGAGGCCTCCGTTCCCACCTGCCCTCCCTGCGGCCCCTGCGGTGGCTAACAGCAGTCTCCCTTGTGGCCAAGACCCTGCCACCACCCATGGACAGAGTTACCCGGGGTCGGCCCAGTCTCTCATCCAGTTGTATTCCGACATAATCCCCGAAGAAAAAGGGAAAAAGAAAAGAACAAGAAAGAAGAAGAAAGACGAGGATGTGGAATCCACCAGGGCGCCGTCCACCCCCCACTCCGACATAACAGCCCCACCGACCCCGAGTGTCTCAGAAACTACCTCCACGCCCACGGTGAGCACGCCCAGCGAGCCGCCGCCGCAGCCCGACCTGGACTCGGCCGAGCCCGGCCGCCCGTCGACTCCGGGCACAGCGGCCGGCCAGCAGGGCGTGGAGTTGGAAAGCAAGCTGCCCCACAGTGACTTACCGCAGGGAACCCCAAATCCGCAGACGTGCGCCAACCCGGAGGCAGAGAAGCTCTCCGTGGAACCCCCTGCCCCTGCCGAGGAGGCCACACCAGGGTCGGCTCAGCCGCTGCAGCAGTGTCCGGGCCAGGACGGGCCTGAGCCGGGGGAGCAGACAGGGAGGAAGGCCGAGCAGAGAGTGGTGGCCGGGCCCGTCTCCTCGGGGCAGAGTCCTCCCCGGTCTGCTGGGGCCCCTGCTGCCCAGGGAGAGCCGGGCAATGAACTTCTGAAACATCTGCTGAAAAATAAGAAATCCTCATCCCTGTTGAGTCAGAAACCTGAAGGCAGCTTTTGTTCTGAAGAAGACTGCACAAAGGATAACAAACCAGTTGAGGGACAGAACCCAGTCGAAGGATTGGTAAGTGTGCTCCCTGAAGCCCACAACGCCCCGTTCGCTGTTTGTTTTTGTTCTAGCCGCAGACGATTGGTGCCAACCACGATACTAATTTCAACAAGGCTTTGCAACTTTTTACTCTAAAAGATAAACTTTAATTTTGTTGTTTTCACTTCTGAGGAGCCCATGTTTTGACTCCCACCCATAAACCATATTAAGTAATAATTTGCTTGCTTTTTATTCAGAAATCAAAGACGTGTATTAGTAATGCATTTCATATGTAACCTGTGCCTGTCAGCTGACGGTCACTGCATTGAGATGATCTAACTAACTGAAGCAAAAAGTGAACGTCTGTGTATCTTTATTGCAAATAAGTATGCAATTTCCATTAACATCTTCGGAATGCAGAGGATAGCTCTGCACCCGTTCATACCCATGGGGACTCTCAGGGCTCTTGGGATAACCCGTTTTGGGACTCGATTGTGTTACAATGTATTAATACTTAATTTTATACAAATGGAATCTTACACTATTTTAAGTTACTATTTTATCTTTATAGTTTCCCATGTATCACTGTTCTGCCCTTTTTAGCGTACAAAACACTGAGTTTGCCTTTTTTTTTTTTTTTTTTTTAATGGATGAAGAGGTACTTCGTAAATATACCTATACAGGATTCCATGCCCTGCATTTCCTTGAACTGCCTTAAGCTCTCAGCCAGGCTGGGTTTCCTGGGTTGCAGGAGCTGGTCTGTCTGCTCCTGTGCTCTCGCTTCCTTGCCGTCCAGAAGCCGCAGTGCTGTTGCTGCTTTGTTCATAAAGCTTTCCCTGTAGCGCTTCTCACTGGGATTTGACAATTTTCATTTCTTTTTTTTTTTTTTTAATAAAGATTTTATTTATTTATTTGACAGAGAGAGAGATCCCAAGCAGGCAGAGAGAGAGGAAGGGAGCCTGCTTCCTCTCTGCTGAGCAGAGAGCCCGATGCGGGGCTCGATCCCAGGACCCTGGGATCATGACCTGAGCTAAAGGTAGAGGCTTTAAACCACTGAGCCACCCAGGCGCCCCTGCAATTTTCATTTCTTAATTGAATGGGCTGAAGTGGTACATTTTGTTCAGATTTTCATTTTTAAGGTTGTTAATGAAGCCATTCTTGTAGCAAGTGTTCTTACTCTGTTTTCTCTTATTTGTGTGTTTGACCATTTTGTAGAGTTTGGCTGCTGCCAAACCACTTTCTCCACTGCGTCCCGCCCCCTAGGAACACCTCACTGCTTACAATCCCCTTGAAGGCCTTTCTGAGTTCACCTTTCCACATGGGGCCATTGCAGCTGTTTCTGCAGTCGCTGTCCTTTCTTTTTCACATCTCGCCAATGTTTTCTTTTCTTTTACAACTCAGTTCTAGAATCATCTTCCCTAGACCTTTCTCAGCTCAGCCATTCTCAGATGTGCCAGTGCACATGTGCTCACATAGCAGTCTTTGGAATACCACTGCCACAGCTTCTTGAAGGGCGGAGGCTACGTCTTGAGGACCTTTGTATTCTCCGTACTTAGTACAGTATTAGCACATAAGTACTCAGTGTGTGGGATTGAAGTCTTAGTACTGATGATTATCTTATATAGAGAGGATGTTACGATAGAAAAAGGAGTGAGATCACTTGTAGATGTATACATGTTTGGACTGTGTCACATATTCCCATATCCGTTTAGGAGGGTGGCACGGAGTCGGGTGCCTTATTACTAAGGGTGATGGTGCCTTACTATATCCCAGGTAGGTGTCCTATGCTGAGCAATTGCTGAGCTGTCATTTAGTCATATGGCAGGAGCACTTATTACCCCCAGGCAAAATTACTGTGGCAGTAGTTGGATAGACCAAGTTTTCGTCCATGCTGAGTCTGCTTATTCACATGTGCGTTGGGGTTAGGAGAAGAGCACCTTCCTGATTGCTGTGCAGTGAGTGAGTGGTAGGGCCTTCCTGGGAGGTTTATGAGGTTCCTCCTCAGCCTGTATTAAGTTCATGTGTCATCACTTACCAGGAGGATGGTCTGGGCATCTTCGGTCCTTTCTGTACCTTGATTTCCTCATCTGTACACAGCGGGAGTAGTAGTATTCCCTATTATGTAGGGTTGCTGCAAGGATTAGCAGTTAAAACACATTCTGCTGGTAATGTCTGGAAAAGGTACATACCTTTGACCTACTGATTACAAATTGAGGAATCTGGCATAGGAATATAAAATTCTAAAATATGCAAAGATGCAACCTCATGCATAGCTAATGTTCTATTAACGGAGAAAAAAATGAGAGAATTTCAGAGAAAGTAAGTTTAGTACAGTAGTTACTGAATAAATTATTGTTTCTTTAAGCTATATCTGAATGAGGTTTTTTTTTTTTTCCTGTTTTTTTTGTTGCAGCCTCTAAAATTTATGCTATATAAGGATGTTTAATGTCATGGGAAACAATGTGTCAGGCCACTAAAATAAAAGAATACAAAGTGTGTCCATTGTGTTTTAACACAATGTATGTAGGCATAGGTAACAGACTGAACACAGATACATTAAAATGTTAACTTTTTATCTCAGGCAGATGTTTGGATGATTTTTTAACCTTTGTGCTCTCCTGTCATTAGAAGTATTCTTTGAAATGTGATGACTGCTTTTTACGGTAATTGTGAGGATTAGAGATAATGTCTGCAGTGCACTTAAAATGCTTGACCCAAACGTACTTAATAAACAACTACATTATTAATCTCTTATAACCCAATAAGAAATTCTTAGGTCCTTGATACTCAAAGGACAGCCCTTGGGGATCAGTAGCATTGAGCTTACCTGGGGACTTCTTAAGAAATGCAGAATGTTATTCTGCAGCACAGACTTACCAATCAGAATGTGTTCTTTAATAAGAGCCACGGTGATTCTTATGCATATGAATATGGAGAGGGGCAGAATTTGAATATATCAGCATCACCTAAAGGGCCTATTGAAACACAGGGCGCTGGGTCTCACTCCTAGAGTTTCTCATTCAGGAGGTCTGGAGTGGGACCAGGGAAGATGCATCTCTGACCCGCCCCACCCAGGTGGTACTGCTTTTGCTGCTCTGGGACTGCTTTTTGAGAACCATTATCTTGTCCTGGGATGGGTAGTCTGAGCCTGCTTGGACGTTTTACCCTTTCTTTTTGAGCTTAGAATGGCTTTTACATTTTCAAATGGCTGAAAAAAAAATCTAAGGAGTAATATTTCACAACATGTGAACATTATATGAAATTCAAGTTCAGTGTCCATGAATTTAAAGGTTCATTGGACCACGGCCACACTCGTTCTCTGCTGAGTGCTCTGCCTGGGCAGAAAGTTGAGTGGTTACGACAGGTACTGTATGGACTGCAGAGCCTGAAATGTTACTGTTAGGCTGTTTACAGAAAAAAATGTTGCCATGCGTTGTCCAAGCCATTTAGAATAAAACCGGAAACTGTAATCATCAAGCCTTCAAAGATTCAGTGCAGAGTACATCAAAATACATGTAGCAACTCTAGTTACCTATCTAGCAAAGTATAACCGTAACATTTAAAAACAATGGCCCCTAAAAATATTTCCATATTTTTAGGTATTGACAGCAGTACCTTCTAGAACCTCTTCAAGGACTGGTTTATTCTCACTTCTTCTTAGCTATTAAGTAAAGAGAAATGTTTAAATAAGGGGGGGGGGCACTCATTTGCTAGCATATGTGTAGCCTCATGGACTTTAAGTATAGAGCCGTTATTACCCAGTCACATTTGTGACCGTGAGCTAATTTGAATGACCAGCGTTGTTTGTTTTTACTGATCCAAGGCTAGCTGTTCCTCTCAGCGAAGGTGCGTAGGCTATGGACACACCTTGTTATTTCACCCATTCCTCCTTTTTTTTTTTTTTTTTAAAGATTTTATTTATTTATTTGACAGAGAGAGATCACAAGCAGACGGAGAGGCAGGCAGAGAGAGAGAGAGGGAAGCAGGATCTCTGCCGAGCAGAGAACCCGATACGGGACTCGATCCCAGGACCCCGAGATCATGACCTGAGCCGAAGGCAGTGGCTTAACCCACTGAGCCACCCAGGCGCCCCCTATTTCACCCATTCCTAATGGAAACCCAAAAGAACTCCCCAGGACCTTGGTGCAGGGGCTGTCATGGGCATCTGGCGAAGAGCACACCTTCCTTGCAGTCTCTAGAGAGCAGGACCAGGGAGCTCCGGTCTACACTGGCACCCGGTGGTCCCGCCTGAGGAGTAATGCTTGCTCTGAGAGGGAGAGTAGCCACATTAAGAATTCTGGTCTTTCTGCAAGCTTTGCAGCTTACCAACTTCTGTACTTGAGAACAGTGTTTGAAAAGGGGATGATCATTCAGAAAACAGACTGTAAGAGTCCACTGCCTTTCCTCGACTCGTAGTACCTGTTAGGAAGGTGTGTCATAGGATGGGACTGGACGGGCATGAACTGCAGGGGCCGGCACGCACATAGTCCACTTACCTCTTGACCTTTCCAATTACATTAGCGAACTTTGGGGGCTCCAGTGCAAGGTGGTTTTGGATGTGGCAACAACCACTTGGCAAAAACAGATGGAGGAAGTGAAACCAAGAAACCTCGAAGCAAACGGACTCAGAGGACAGGGGAGAAGGCTGCACCTCGCTCCAAGAAAAGGAAGAAGGATGAAGAGGAGAAACTAGCGATGTACGCCACCGCCGACACCTTCACCCACCTGAAGCAGGTGAGTCGCTCCCAGCAGCTCCTTTAAAAGTCAAGTGAGGCGTCAAATGCATTTTCAACCCTGTTAAGCTGAAATTTTCTCTTTATCACCATATTTCCTAAGTAAAGTAATTATAAAGATAAATGATGTCTCAACAAGGAGTCTAGTAAATTTCCTGATTGCGAGCAAAACCGCACCATATCCTATTGGCACCCGAAAATGGCAGTAAGACAGATGGATTGGTAGGTGACGGTCAGGATTTACTTGTGGTCAGAAGGAGCAGCCTCAGCACCAAGAGAAACTGTCTGTGTTACTTGTGACTCTGGATGCAAGGAAATGCAGCTGCCAGTCTCCCCGCAGTAAACTCTGTTCTTACACCTTTGTGGTTGTCACAGAAGGTGGGAGACAGCCACTAAGAGTGCCACTGGGGGTACCTGGCCTCCCTTCACACCCCAATTCTTGCTGAGCAAAGATAAGGAACATGTTTTTCTTGTTAGATGCCTGGTAGCATCCCTTTAAGACAGACGAGAGTAAAGCTCATTTTAAAATATATCCTAGAGATTCTGTGGTCTCTCTCACTCACTTACTCTAGCATTTTGATACTCGAAATTTTTAAGTCTTGTTTTTGTCAAGCCTTATTGGACTAAGTTGCCTTGGGTCTTAGAAAAGTTGCGAAACGCTCTGTTTTGTTGACCGTGTACATTACTCTTCAATGTGTTTTTTAATAGCAGCTCTCTCTGCTCCCTCTAATGGAACCAATCATTGGAGTGAACTTTGCGCACTTTCTTCCTTATGGCAGTGGCCAATTTAATAGTGGGAGCCGACTTCTAGGAACTTTTGGCAGTGCTACCCTTGAAGGGGTTTCGGATTACTATTCTCAGTTGATCTACAAGGTATGTTTCTTCGCCAAGGTCTTACCTTGCTTCCTCTTTGGATACCATATCAGAATTGGGAGAGCTTGTCTTGTTTTTCCATCTAATCTTCGAAGTTTCATTTAAACTTTATTAGTTCAGCTAAAAGGTGAAAATTTCACTGGATGAAGAGTTTCTAACATAAATATTTATAATTTTTTATAGGTAAGAATACAAATAGTGAAGAACATCCCTTATGTATTTCCATGGTAGAGAAAATACCTGTTTTCCTATAACCTTTATTAACTCTTTAAAAGGAATCCAAATACATAGTAAATAGAAAAAAAGATGTAGTTAGCAATTTTCCCTGAAAAATGAAATGAAAAAAATTGAAAAGTGTATTTTGTCTAATGATTTAGGTAATAATTACAACTAGACAGTAATTCTTAAACTAAAATACCAAACTAACTCAAATTTATCTTTTGGGGTTACTGTTTTAGCAACATTTTATAATAGCCTTATTTAGACATTCTTACTTCACATCTGACTTACGTAAAATGATCTTTTTGCAAAAATATTGGAGAGTATCATCAGTTTTCTGGAGGGCTTCTCTTCTTACTTTAGTATTAAAGTCATTCTCTTGTGATGCTCCATTTATTATCACTGTCGGCTTTTCTCTTCAGTTAGAACCTGTCCTCACTCTTGTAAATGCCTTCTCTTCTGATGCAAGCTATTCTCCAACACACCTTCATTACCTTCATGAAATCCCAGATCTTTGCAAGATTTGTGATTTCACCTTACACTCGATTCTCACGGTATTATTGGTAGATTCCAACAATCCCTGAGAGACGGACCAATCAATGAACAATGACAAATCGATGACATGCTAAGCAGAGAGAAGTGTTTGGAGGGGACTCCCGTTTGTTAATGAGTCAGCCATTTCTGTGTTATTGCTGAGACTTTCGCATCTTACAGAGAGAGGTTTTGGACAGTCCAGATTCTAATATTGAGGCTATGAGTTGTAATGATAGGATTAGGACCACAAATTCTCAAGGTTTTTTTGTTTTTTGTTTTTTGTTTCTTTTAATGGACCTGGGGCGTATCTTAATTAGAATTGAATAATGGAGTTCTTGAGAACGTTCTACAATTTACTGGTGGAATTTTAAAGCTGTCTTTCACTGGCTATAACAATGAAATTTGAAAAGAGATGTATAGAACAGAATAATGTAACTTTGGTTCTTAATTTCAAGTACTCAAGCTGGGCAGAGTAAGCAAATGGCTAATTGGTCCATATAAGCCCAAGTATTTCTCCCACCAAAAAACCTCCTCACCTTGTCCATTTATTTTTCTTCTTGGTGTTCATTTAGGAATGAAGATGCGTCTTGATGACATTTCTGTAGCCTTGCTTCCATGTGCTAAAAATTCACAGAACTAAGTTTTAGCAAGGTCATGGCATATTTGCTCTGTAGCATATAATTTAAAATTTTTTGGTCTCCTGCAGCAGAATAATTTAAGTAATCCTCCAACACCCCCTGCCTCTCTTCCTCCTACACCACCTCCTATGGCTTGTCAGAAGATGGCAAATGGTTTTGCGACAACTGAAGAACTTGCTGGAAGAGCTGGCGTATTAATGAGCCATGAAGGTATGACCATACAGCTCTTGAGTCGTACACCTTTGAGGAGTGTGCCTTTCCCAGCTGTGTATGGTGAAAAGGCAGTCAAGTCGTGACATTCTCCCCCATGTATCCGTTTTGACTAAATCTGGTTTTGGTTGTGTTTTCGCTTTTCCAGTTACCAAAAGTCTAGGACCTAAACCATTTCAGCTGCCGTTCAGAGCCCAGGATGACTTGTTGGCCAGGGCTATCGCTCAAGGCCCCAAGACAGTGGATGTTCCAGCTTCCCTGCCAACACCTCCTCATAATAATCAAGAAGAATTAAGGTAGATGTTCTTTTTCTTGCATTTTTTTAGTTATTTCATTTTTAAAAAAATATGTATATAGCGTGTCTGTACGGATTGCAGGGATAGCATGTAAAAACATTTAAGGGGTGAAAATTTGAATGGTTTTCTTTAGGACTTAGTTTATAAACCATTCTGACTATTAAAAGTAATTAGTTTGTACATTTTTCAGTTCTTAGATGGTTTAGGAAGTTCAACATGTAAATGGACATTAAGGCAGTGGGAGTCTGTATGCAAAATATCTCAGAGATCATTGTCACTTACTGATGTTTGCAGATGTCTGAAATCAAAGGGCAGCAGTCACAGATCCTGGAGAATGCCTTTGGGGAGGAGGATTTAAGGACTGGCCCATCCAGTTTTGTACTTCTTTTTGTTAGCTCTTTAGACCCAAGACTCTGACTGGGGAGAAACCGCTTCCCTTAGTAGGTAACCACACCCCACCTCGTTAGGTCTAGGAAAGGTTCTCATGTACTTCGTCAGGTGATTCTCCTTTGGCTAATCGGGTAACTACCCTCTGCTCGGTGAGACATCATGTAGATTAAGTCCCTGACTCCACCAAGGAGACAACTGTGGGCCAAAAAGACGTTCCTCTTCCAGATTTAGAATCCAGTCTCCCTGCTCTCTTCTGCATCGTGCTGCTGGAACTTGCTAGATCCATGAACGGGGGCAGTTATGTGCATGTGTTGTGCCCTAGGGTAGGGCACTGTTTCACAGGGACCCATCTGGAAGCTGAAGCCACTCTTGGGTCTCCTCATAATGCTACTGCTCAGATTCTCTCCACATAACGGTGTCTCTTTTTGGGGGTGCTGGGAGACCCCAGGTTTGGGGGTACCCTACAGCAGTGGCTTGACACCATACTTGCTCCCTGACCTCAGTCACCCTAGTTAACCTCTAGATTCTTGGGCTAGACTATTCTCTTCTTCTTTCCACTGTACTTGATCAATTAGGAAAAATAAAGGCCTATGAAGCTCTAATGACAAAGTTTTCCCCACATAGTCTCTACGAGCAGCAGCCCAGCGGGCTCTGCGGGTGTGCCCGTGGGGGTGTGCGAGATGGCTCTTTCCTTTTCTGGCTGCAGACTGTTCTGTAGTCTCAGGGATCTGGAACTAGCCACAGGTGTGAGTATCATCCTTCTGCTGTGTGGTAATCTGAACGTCTTCTTTCTTGGCAAGTCTTTACACTTTGATGTTGAAATTCATTAAATTGCTTCATAGTTGGATGTCTTTCTCGGGTCTTTTTCCGAGAGATTTCTTGTTTGGCCCCGAACCTGTTCTTTGGCTTCTTACATCATTGCCGTTGTCCAGGGGAACCTCAGAGTCCCTCTAGTAGACAGGGCTGGGTCATGCAGGAAGCCCCATGGGTGGACTTGCCCATGGCGACATGTAATCTGTGTTCTTCTCTCAGAATACAGGATCATGGTGGTGATCGGGACACTCCTGACAGTTTTGTTCCCTCGTCCTCCCCTGAGAGTGTGGTTGGGATGGAAGTGAGCAGATACCCAGATTTGTCCTTGGTCAAAGAGGAGCCTCCAGAGCCTGTGCCATCGCCCATTATTCCGATTCTCCCTAGCAGTGCTGGGAAAGGTACAGAACGTTCTCCGTGAAAGTACTTGTCACTACAGTCTGCTGGTTTATTGACGTTCATGTTTTGATTTTGAAAAGCCATTAACACTCCATAATCTTTCCTTTCTCCGTACTTTCCTTCTTCCCTTCCTTCTTTCCCTCTCTCCTTCCTTCCTTCTTTTTTCCCCCCACTTAAGGTTTGGAATCGAGAAGGAATGACATCAAAGCTGAGCCAGGCACTTTATTTTTCACACCACCTTTTGGTTCATCCCCAAACGGTCCCAGATCGGGTCTTATATCTGTGGCAATAACCCTGCATCCTACGGCTGCTGAGGTAAAGATGAAATTGCTTTTTAACATTATAAACTGTCCACGTTCTTACGGGGCGTCAGGCGGCTTAGAGCGAGACATGCACAGCAGGGTCTTGGTGGGCAGAAGCCCCCAGAGCGAGGACGAGCGGTCAGGTATCCGGGCTGCTTCTGAGACCCTGAATGAGCGTCACATGGCTCTCCGCGGAGGCCGGGGCAAAATGAAGCTCGTGTTCTCGTGTTCTTATTAAAGCATGTGTCCTTCAGAGAGAAACCTCTTGAGAACTACACATAGAAAATGGAGCCGTGAGAAAGAACTTGGTCGACACTCAGTTTTACAGGAGTAGTGCGAATGTCCAGGTAGCAGCTGCCCCTATCAAATGCTAATAAATTCCTGAGAATTTTTTTCTGTTTTGGTTCGGTGAGGATGTTGGCCCCCACACTACGATCCAGTGATAGGACATTTTGGCCGTCGGTACAGCTTAGCCCGGTGGGGGGTGGGGGGGGGACAGCGCTCTGTCCTGCACTGGACGAAGTCCACTCGAGGCAGTTTCTGCCCAGCGGTGAGACCTAGGTTTCCCTCCCTCCTGCAGCGGCGACCGTACCTCGAATACTTGAACGCTCATGCAAATGTGTCACGTTAATTGGGATCCCTGTGTGAGGATTTCTGCTCAGGAAAGCTTGATGGGGATACTGATCCATTAAAATGATTTTTTTTTCCCCTGAGACTCTTAAGTGTAAGTGAAAAATGGCTGGATTTGCTCGCACCGTGCATGTCCGGCAGACGGCATTTACCCATGCCTGTGGCTCACTGTGGCCTCTGGTGCTAACACCGTGTTTACACTTGTGTTCTAGAACATTAGCAGTGTGGTGGCTGCATTTTCCGACCTTCTTCACGTCCGAATTCCTAACAGCTATGAGGTTAGTAATGCTCCAGATGTTCCATCCATGGGTTTGGTTGGTAGCCACAGAGTAAACCCAGGCTTGGAGTGTCGACAGCATTTATTTCTTCGTGGGCCGCCGCCAGGACCTGCAAACCCTCCCAGATTAGCCAGCTCGTACCGGCTGAAGCAGCCCGATGGGCCTTTCCCTCCAACAAGCAATGGTGAGCCAGTCTGCCTTTTGTTAACCTCAGATTCATTCTCCACTCACAAGTTAAGCTTATTCTCTTTAAAAATCTCACTTCAAGGGGTGCCTGGGTGGCCCAGTGAGTTAAGCCTCTGCCTTCGGCTCAGGGTCCTGGGATCGAGCCCCGCATCGGGCTCTCTGCTCGGCGGGGAGCCTGCATCCCCCTCTCTCTGTGCCTGCCTCTCTGCCTGCTTGTGATCTCTGTCAAATAAATAAAATCTTTAAAAAAATAATTTTTTTAATCTCACTTCAAAAATTAAAATAAAATCCCACTTCAGTTTTGAACAAGTAGTGGCGTGTTGGTGTGTAGTCCTGGGTAGTTGGGCCTCCTGTGGGTGCTCTGTCTTCTGTGGTGTGGTTTGACCTCAGTGGCTAGGAGTTCCCCGGGCACTGACGGAGCACCGGCTCCCTCTGCGGGCTGTTGACCCTCTGCAGCTTTTGTTCCTGTGTCTCCCCGAGGGCCTGTCTTCCAGGTGCACGTGAGGCCGGCATCTGTGACTGTGCTCCTCTTCCTTCTGTGCCTTGCACCCCCGCTTGCGTCTTGCTGGGCCCGTGCTCTGTCCGCACGAGCCCTGCTCTCCCCACGGAAGAGATGCTCCGTAGCCCCCAGGGCAGGGCTGCCACCTCGCCCCAGCCTCCGCCCGCCGCCTCGCCCCATTCCCTCGGACTCTTGTTTCAGTCCTGGCCCTGCTCTGGGGACCTGGCAGTGCCTCACTCCTCATCCAGGAGCTCTGACCCAGAGCTGCCCGTGTGGGCTTCCGAGCTCGGCCTCCAGGCTGCTCCCGCCTCACTTACTTTCCCTGTCCTGCCTTCCGCCTCCACGCCCCACGCAGATGATACGCCCCGAGTGTGCCTGACCACACTTGTCTCCTGGCCCTGGGGCTCTCCTTAGCCCTCGGCGACTTTCCAGATCACATTTAGGACTCTTGTACATGTATCTCTTCCGTCTCTCATAAAACATTTTTTATTGTCTTAACCCTCAAGCAGAGGTAGTGTCCCCCGCCCCACTTGCTTTGCACGTAGGGTGAATGTTGATCTCATGGTGGATTGGTGTCCTCTCGTACTCCTCGCGTGTGAGCACTGTTTCAGCTGTGTGAGGACAGGTGTGTCCCTCTGTGCTCCAGGGCCACGCGCGTAGTAGCTGCCCTATAACCACTGCTTGAAAGATAAGGTTTTTATTAAAAAAGAATGAAATCAGGTATGTCAAATGAGCCGTGTTCTGAGTTGATTTAGTGCAGTGCTACACCTGCATCGTGTTGCTGGTTAATGTGGATCCCTAATGGCAGCCTTCTGCACTTAGGTCTTTCTGGATATAAGGACTCTGGTCCCGGGAGAGCAGACAGTGCGGCACTCAGGCCACAGTGGTGCTGTCACTGCAAGGTGGTTGTCCTCGGGAGCGGCGTGCGCAAGTCGTTCAGAGACCTGGCCTTTGTGAGCAAGGTACTAGGGTGTCCCTCCGCTGAGGTGTGCCGCCCGGTTACGGTGGCTCCGCTGCTGTGTCAGGTGTCCCGCCCGGTTACAGTGGCTTCGCGGGACTCCGGTTCTGCCCAGGAGCCCCAGTGTATATTCATCGTGTTTAGCTTAAAACCAAACGGTGACAGCAGACAGGTAAATTGGACATTATAAGACGCCCATATGTCTGAATAGAGTAAAATACAGATAATAAAGTTTATTTTTGTACATTTATTTTCTCTTTGGCTAAATTATATACTAAATATTGGCAGGGAGTTACTTTTTTACTTTTAAGATAGAGAACTACTTTCACTTTTAACAGAGCATAAAAACCAACAATGGATAGAACGTGTTCTTAGGAAATTTTGGCTCGAGATTCCCACACGTTTCTCTTTGCTTCACAGGATTCCCGAGAAAGCTCCAATAGAGTGGAGAAGGACATTGTCTTTTGTAGTAATAACTGCTTCATTCTTTATGCATCAACCACACAAGCAAAAAACTCAGAAAGCAAGGTAAGTTGAGGACCGTCTCCGTCAGGGAACAGCATATAATGAGTGGTTTCCGTGGTTTGGGGTTACGCTGACGGACGGAAGAGCTTCCTAGGCTCCGGGTAGCATCTCGGCAGATGCTGCACTCCTGAGGAAGGGCAGCCCGTGCTGCTTTTTCAGATAAATTCAGCTTATTTGACGGGGTGGGGTAGACTTGAATTACGTCTTAAAAGTTCAGAATTTATGAATAAAACACTAATATCTTTAATTTTACTGAAATAATTACAAATATCTTGACTTAATTACAATAGTAAGACCTAAAGCTTTTATTGCTCTTATCATGATGGGAAAACCTGTTCACAGACACATTGTGAGTCTAGTCCTGTATTTTGGGAGAAAGCATGTTGCTCATGTCACGGTGAAAATGGTCTGCGGTACCTGATTCTGTGTGAATTAAGTGTATCAACGTGTGGTTGATGGATAAACCGTTTTTTTTTTTTTTTTTTTTTTTAAGATTTTTATTTATTTGACAAATCACAAGTAGAGAGGCAGGCAGAGGGAGACGGGGAGAGAGGAGAAAGCAGGCTCCCCTTTGAGCAGAGAGCCCGATGCAGGGCTCGATCCCAGGACCCTGAGATCATGACCTGAGCCCGAAGGCAGAGGCTTTAACCCACTGAGCCGCCCAGGCGCCCCGGATAAACATTTTGAACAATTTGTGTTAAAGGAAGCCTGCCTGGGTGGGAATGCCGCCAGTCCTTCCTCCCTGCAGATGAGGCTGCTCTTACTTTTATAATAGGCGGTTGTCTCCAGTGTAATGAAATCAAGCTCTATGCCAAATAGATTTAGACTTAAAATATGTTGGGGTGCCTGGGTGGCTCAGTCAGTTGAACGTCTGCCTTCAGCTCAGGTCGTGATCTCCGCATCCTGGGCTCGAGAGGAGTGTCCAAGAAGGTTTAGGAACAGAACATTCTCCAGAGATACAGCCTGGTCCAGAAGGCCTGGGGTGGGGCTCCCTGCTCCTCGGCGAGTCTCCTTCTCCCTCTGCCACCTCCCCCACCTCCACCCCGCTCATGCTCTCTCAAAATAAATAAATACAGTCTTCTAAAAAATTACTGTGTCAACTTCTGTAAGAGGAGGATTGCTTTTTTACCAGATACTTTTACATTCGGTGTGTAGTTCTTTGCCTGCCCTGGGTTTATGTGACGCGCGTCTTCGCAGATGCTCGGTGGGAGGGCTGTGTGAGAACGGGGAGCCTGAGGGCACCCAGAAAGTCCGGGCACTTGTCTCTCTGCTCACTGCTTCCAGCAGCCGCATCAGAGCTGGGCACCGCAGGGAGGGGTTCCAGATGGTGCATGTTGATGGGGGACCATTGCCCCTTCTTTCCTCATACTATGCTGATGAGTCCGCCTGACATGGACAGACGTGGCTTCCTGAGTGCGGATAAGCTCAGAGAAGATCATGTTCTGAAGTTCTTATTTGGTCCAACGGAAAGCACCGTTCCCTTGTACGAATCAAACCAGATAGCTCCTCTCTTCAGCATTGATTTTTCTGGCTTGATTATGGTCAGAGAGGAGTGTCCGAGGTTTAGGAGCAGAACATTCTCCAGAGATACAGCCTGGTCCAGAAGGCCTGGGGCAGGACTCCCAACATGGCCCGGCTCTCATCAGCCTGCGGGTGTCCGTGGGCACCTGCAGTGTCTGCCGTCCACCTTTGCTGTGTGTGACCCTTCCCCTGTCCCCCACCCCTACCCCGGGGCACAGGCCCTGTGACCCCCTGCTGCTTGCCTTCCTGCTCTGGGGCCAACTGCTCTTCTTACTCCTGTTCCTTTCACTGTGCAGGAATCTGCCCCGCCATTGCCACAGTCGCCCGTGAAGGAGACGCCTTCCAGAGCATTCCATCAGTACAGCAACAACATCTCCACTCTGGACGTGCACTGCCTCCCGCAGCTCCAGGAGGAGGCTTCTCCCCCGGCGTCACCCCCCATCACTTTCCCTCCGGCGTTTGAAGCAGCCAAAGTAGAGGCAAAGCCAGATGAGCTCAAGGTAACGGTCAAGTTAAAGCCGCGGCTCAGGACCGTGCACGGCGGGTTTGAAGACTGTCGGCCCATCAGTAAAAAGTGGCGAGGGATGAAGTGGAAGAAGTGGAGCGTTCACATCGTCATCCCCAAGGGGGGCTTCAAACCGCCTTGTGAGGACGAGATTGATGAGTTTCTGAAGAAACTGGGCACTTCCCTCAAACCAGACCCTGTGCCCAAAGACTATCGAAAGTGTTGCTTCTGTCACGAGGAAGGGGACGGGCTGACCGACGGGCCAGCAAGACTGCTCAACCTTGATCTGGACCTGTGGGTCCACTTGAATTGTGCGCTGTGGTCCACAGAGGTCTATGAGACCCAGGCGGGGGCCCTGATAAACGTGGAGCTGGCGCTGAGGAGGGGCCTGCAGATGAAGTGCGTCTTCTGCCACAAGATGGGCGCCACCAGCGGCTGTCACCGCTTCCGCTGCGCCAACATTTACCACTTCACCTGCGCCATTAAAGCACAATGCATGTTTTTTAAGGATAAAACGATGCTTTGTCCCATGCACAAACCAAAGGGAATTCACGAGCAGGAGTTAAGTTACTTCGCCGTCTTCAGGCGGGTCTACGTTCAGCGCGACGAGGTGCGACAGATCGCCAGCATCGTGCAGCGCGGGGAGCGTGACCACACGTTCCGCGTGGGAAGCCTCATCTTCCATACGATCGGCCAGCTGCTTCCGCAGCAGATGCAGGCCTTCCATTCGCCCAAAGCGCTCTTCCCTGTGGGCTACGAGGCCAGCCGCCTGTACTGGAGCACCCGCTACGCCAACCGGCGCTGCCGCTACCTGTGCTCCATCGAGGAGAAGGACGGGCGCCCCGTGTTCGTCATCAGGATTGTGGAGCAAGGCCACGAGGATCTGGTCTTAAGTGATTCGTCTCCTAAAGGTAAGACCACGCGTGCGCTGCGGAGCCGGCCGCTGACGTCGTATGTCCGCGCTTCCTCCTTCTCTGTCGTTTGTTACAGGTTGTACGAAAACACGTGGATTTGTTGTTCCCAAATGTGGCTCTTAGCCTCTTTGTGTTACTGTACCTGCCGGCTGTGCTGGGCCGTCTTGTCAGCACTTGCTGGACTGCCGCACCCGCAGTCAGAATGCGTGTGTGAGTGCTCAGTGATAAAGCAGGGACTGTGGATGAGGGTCGCCTGTCGTTTGTGTTGGGGACGCTCCTAATTCAGAGGGCAGGAGACCGTGTCTACAGCATGCGGTGCGCTGCCTTTTATGAGGATTACCAGGGACTGAACAAATTAGGAGCTAGAAGTTGGGCTCTTCATTCTGACCATAGGCTGTCATTTTATTGATGTGTACCGGGGAATTGTTTTTTTAAACTCTGGCTATTTAAAAAAAAAAAAAAAAAAAAAGTATGAAAATGCCCTGAAGATAATTCCAATGGAAATATGAATTTCCTATTTTAATGTAAATCTGAGAGGAAAGAAACCTTCTGGATACTGCTAATTGGGCTGATGAGTTAAAAATATAAAGTTATATGCCTGGTGTGAAAATGAATTAATTTCTTATGTGAATTTGTTACATTAAACTTTCTTTTCCACTTTCACTGTTTTATTTCCTTAATGTAACACATTCTTTTCCCTAAAATTCCGTAGTCTTCAAAATAAACTGTCGTTTGATAAGAAGGTAGTAGGGTGGTCGGTTCACCACCCCCAGGCTTCACTTGGAAACTCTCTTCGAGTGGTTGGCCCCTCTCTGCTGTTTTGTGCCGCGTCCTGCTTTCCTCTCTGTTCAGCAGAGAGGCGTGTTCTAAATTGTTTTGTTTCTGTTTGGGCCCTATGTAGGTGTTTGGGATAAAATTTTGGAGCCCGTGGCATGCGTGAGAAAACAGTCGGAAATGCTCCAGCTTTTCCCGGCGTATCTGAAGGGAGAAGACCTGTTTGGGCTCACGGTGTCTGCAGTGGCGCGGATCGCGGAGTCCGTGAGTGCCTCGGGCCGGGTGTGGCAGCGGGACTGCCTTTGCGGTTGCAGGTGGAGGTCCCCAGTGCGACCGTTTTGACACGGGCTGAGCTAGGATACTCTGAGGTAGCGCTCTGCTCTCTTCGTGTCTCAAGGCATCTGTGACTCGTCGGGACACCTCAGTGCATGGTAGCATTCTCTCCCTGAGGTGGCTCTCACACTCCAGGTTCTCTGCGCGGGGGCAGACGTGGCAGAGGGAAGGGCAGGGCTGGGCAGTGACCACAGGAGCACATGATCTTCTCTGACCTCTCTTAGCAGTCTTTTAAGATTAAGATGATTAACACGTTTGCCAGTGAGTCTACACACAATGCTTTCGAGAAGTTGTGTGATTATAAGGCATTATCGTGAGCAAGAAAAAAATCATTGATGGTTGGTGGGGTTTGTTTTGTTTTTGTGTTTTTGGAGAAGCAGAGGACACCCCAAAAGCCACTGAGTACTAGGTCTGCTTCCTTCCTTTGGTAGAGCCCTGCCTAAGTGATGTGTATCTTTTATGTCTATAGAGAAATATTTCACAAGAAGTATATTCTAGAAGAGGCCTTTAACATAAAATTATCTTGCAAGTAAACCTTAGCTCATCATCTACACTCTCTGGAAACTGCGTGTGATAACCGACCTCATTGCAGTCAAATTGGAAGAAGCAAGAAATCAAGACAGGAAACCATATCAAAAATTTTTAACTATATTTAACTTTTAAATTCCAAATAAAGATACACAAGCTGAAAGAACGAAGTTGTAAGTCCATACACACTGGGTCGGGATAATCATCTTATAGTGGCGCTGGCGTGTGTGTCGGCTGGCCTGTGGCGGTTCTGTGGGTTAGTCTTTTTCTTCAAGGAGCAATTGCCAGGGTTGACGAAGTTCTGCTTTGAAACTGAAATCCGTGTGTTAGTGTTGAAGTAGATCTGAGTGCAGGCGGGTTACGGTGACCTATGTTAAAAGACCATTTTGTCCACAGGGAGTATGTTGACAAGTTACTTCCAGGGAAGTTCAGGTCGGGCCCTCCCCGGGCCGGCTCAGGACGGTCCGCGGTCTCGATCACATAAGTTCACCCTGTGTCTGTTTGGCTCCTTTTCAGCTCCCGGGGGTGGAGGCGTGCGAGAACTACGCCTTCCGGTACGGCCGCAATCCTCTCATGGAGCTCCCCCTCGCCGTGAACCCCACAGGCTGCGCCCGATCCGAACCTAAAATGAGTGCCCATGTCAAGAGGTTTGTGTTAAGGTATTTTGTTTTAACTTCACATAGTACAGCCCAGGGTTTCCAGGCGTATTAGTGGTTTCTGTGCTTGATCTGTCCGCTGCTTACAAACCTGCCGTCTCTGGCTGCGTCCGTGCCGACCGCGTCCGAGAACTCGCCGTGCGGCTCTGCTAGGCGGCTTTCCATGTATGTTCCTGTCAGTGAGAGTTTGAATCCTCTCGGCTTTGGGCGTTATTCGGAGATATCTTCAGTTTTTCTTTCATTTTTTCCTGTTGACGTGCCACTGCGCGCAGGCCTCACACCCTGAACAGCACCAGCACTTCCAAGTCCTTCCAGAGTACTGTCACGGGGGAGCTGAACGCGCCCTACAGCAAGCAGTTCGTGCACTCCAAGTCCTCGCAGTACCGCAAGATGAAGACCGAGTGGAAGTCCAACGTCTACCTGGCCCGCTCCCGCATCCAGGTGAGGAGCCGCTGCGCTCGGGAGGCGGGGGCCGGGCCGGGGTCCGGCCGTCAGGGCTGCTGGCGTCTGGTCTTCGAAGGACTTGATGCGGCGGAGGCTTAGCATCACGTCTGTGAAACCCTGTCCCGTCTTGTCCGTTGGTAGCTCCAGCGACTGAATACGACTGTGGGTGCTTCTCCTCCCGCAGTGGGGAGACTGGACTCCACATCTCCGTGTCTCGACGAGGGCTTGCGGGCAGCCGGGGCCACGGTGTTCTGCGCTCACTGGGTTTGGGGAGCGCTCACGAGAGCTGTTTCAGATTCTCGTGAGAAGTACAAGTGAAACTACTTTCAAAAGGTGCAGCAGTGTGTGGGGTTCTCGTCCGGAAGCCATCTTCTCACGAGAGCACTGTGTTTTCTGGTGCCTGGAGTGTGTGGAGGACCTTACGGTTATCTTACGGGCTGAGGACCTTACGGGCTCAGCTTTTGATTACCATCCACAGTCCGTACGCGCTGAGCCACGGACTTGAGTCTGCTCCGCATCTCCTCTTGGATGTCCTAGGATGAGGGCACAGACCTTACTTTGCCACATGTCTTGGTCCCTGAGCCCAGTTATCCTGAGTGTTTCCCTGTCCACGACTTGTGTACCTTGGCCCAGTTTGCCCAGATCCAGGGCACCCTTAAGTTCTGTTGCCGCCCCGCCCCCCCCAGAAGAGCCCTCTCAAGTCCACGCTCTGTCTCTGCCCCCCATTTCCACCTGCTGTCGCTCCCGTGAGCACCGTTGTTGGGCCTGCCGCCGCCTCCCCAGCCCCACTCACCCCCACTGGGATCCCTTTACAATAAAAATCTCATCTACGTTCCATTGTCCGTACTCATCTGGAATCTTGTTCCTTTCTTGGGAACTTTTTCTCCTCTTGGGAAGACTGTAGGATCTTCCTGTTGGTCTTAATAGTTGGACATTTTACAAAAAAAATGTGCTGAAGTTTGGGTTATTTTCTTTTTTGTTGCTTTCCTTACTTGATGACCCTTTTCAGCCTGGAGCACTGGGGCTCAGTCTGAGAAATGTTTCTGTGTTGATTCTTCTGCAAGTTCCTTTTTGAACCTGTAGACAAATTTGGACTCGTGAGGTCTGGGCTGTCACATGGTGGACCCAGGCTAGCAGTGGCATCACTGGGGCCTGCTAAGACGTGCCTTTTGGTCCGGCCCCTGCGGTGGGGCCCCCAGAGGACCAGTGCGAACACAGGAGCCTGTGACTCCACCCGTCCTCCTCTCCCCCGTCTGGTGTCGGTTCCCTTGTCCTTGTTCTTTGGCTTCTGCTGTATCTGCGGAGCCTTCTTTTGTGTTTAAAAAAAAAAAAAAAAAGTCACCTAAGAGCTCTTTCTGCTCTTGATCTTCTCATCTGGTACCATGATTTTTACGTTACAAATATGGCGTCTTTCTTTTCCTTCTGCTGTTGGGTCGAGAATGCAGCCTCTCCAGCTCCGGGGGGTCCAATGGCCACTCTGGGGGGTGTGTCTTTCTCATCTGCCGCATCGGTTCCTTTTCCATTTTAAACGTTCCCAAGCAGCTCGTTCACGTGTTACCGCTCCTGTTTCTGCGTCACTTTTACTCCCTTACTGTCATTTCACTGATCTCTCAGGACCCATGGTCAGTGTGTCGTGTCACTGTCCTGGCCGCACAGCCTCGTCTGCGCACAGATGTTCCGGTGGAGCCGCTTGCATTGAGTGAGCTGCAGGCTTCTGCGCTCGCTGACCCTCAGAGAACCCTCTAGAGCCGCTTGGTGCCTCCGCTTTGTTCTTTTGTTCTCCTCGATGTCTGCGTGACGTTCCTGGACAGTTGAGGAACTGTAATGAAGAGGAGTGTGCCAGCCGCTAATCTCACAGAGGGATGTGTGTACTTTGCGTGTTAGCAGACCTTGTTGCTTTGCCAGAAAGGCTGTCATAGCTCATCTCCTCCTGCATTTGGGAGACTGTCTCTCTCCTTTCCCATATGTTGTGCTGGTGCCCTTTCACATTTCCGCCTGCCTGGTCCTGCTTCCTTCCTGCGGTTTCTGACCGCTGACGAATGAGCCGCATTTGAGGCTTGCCGCTCGGATTGGCTCTTCTGTGAATTATGTATCCTCCTCTGTCTGTTTTCCAGTTCATGACAACTTGGCTGGGAGAGGTACTCCCCACCACACACCCTGTGCCTATGAGGAAGTCTGATATCTTTTTTCTTATAAAAGTGAATTTTTGCATAGTCAAATGTACATAATTTTCTATAGTTTCTAGTCTTGGTTAAGACAGTGGATTTTATTATATTTGTAGTGTCTTGGATTTCTAGATTTCAGAAATTTTAAGTGTTTTAAGACTATTCTGTTCCATTGAGTAACTAGTTGAAGCCCCATTTAGTTACCCTTCCGTATTGCACTGAGTGATGACACCACCGTACTGCTGTGTAAGTAGCACACATGAAATTTTCACACATGCGTGGATCGCCTTGCATTCTCCATTCTTTTCCACTGATCTTGTCTGTTCTTTTTTTTTTTTTTTTTTAAGATTTTTACTTATTTATTTGACAGAGATCATGAGTAGACAGAGAGGCAGGCAGAGAGAGAGGGGGAAGAAATCTCCCTGACGAGCAGAAGACCCAATGCGGGGCTCAATCCCAGGACCTTGAGATTATGACCTGAGCCGAAGGCTGAGGCTTAACCCACTGAGCCACCCAGAATGCCCCATGATCTTGTCTGTTCTTATATCAAACTATATTGATCTCTGTACGTACTGCTTTTTTGTGTATTTTGGTTCGTTCATCTCAGTTATGTCTGGAATTGAACAGGTACATTGCATAAAATTTCGTTTCCCAGAAGATAATTCAGTTCACACACCAGAGTCCCTGAGACGGGCCCATGGCACCGGGTGCCCCACGGTGGGGACTTCCCAGTGAGCACACTCTCTTCCCTACTTCGTTACTGCGGTCTTCCAGCCAGCGGGAGCTGAGAAGGCAGAAACTCAGTGGGACGAGAAAGTATCAAATGTTCAAGGAAGTAGTCCATACTTTTCCAGAATTTGTAATGCTAAAAACTTAAAAAGGTACACATAGTATATGATTTATTACTAGCGCGACAGGACGAGCTGCCAAATGGGAGACCTGCGGCAGTTCTCACTGGTTCAGATTCTGTATCTTTCTCTGCGGCCTCGAAACTTTAGGGGAGAAAGTTGCCTTTCTGAAGAACTGTATTTCTTTCCAGCTTTCCTGGTAATTAAAGCAGAGTAACTTCTCCTGGTTCTCCTTTTGCTCTGGCTTCCAGGAAGTCCTAGCCAAATCTGAAACCTCACTATAGTATTAATAGTTCCTCATGGTTAGCCCTACTTCTTATTAAGTTTACTGTCCTTTCTTATCTTTCTAGAAATAGTAATGGGGGCGCCTGGGTGGCTCAGTGGGTTAAGCCTCTGCCTTTGGCTCAGGTCATGATCTCAGGGGCCTGGGATCCAGCCCCACTTTGGGCTCTCTGGTTAGCAGGGAGCCTGCTTCCCCCCCTCCCCTGCCTGCCTCTCTGCCTGCTTGTGATCTCTCTCTCTTGCTCTCTCTCTCTGTCAAATGTATAAAATCTTGAAAAGAAAAAGAAACAATAATGGGCTAAAGTAAATACCAGAAGCTAATAACCTATAATAGTTATTAGCTGTTGGCCTGTTAAGTTGGTGGGATCTCGACATGAATTTCATGGAAGATAAGATGGCCTGACAGGATGCGGTGGCTGGTCAGTGGTGCTGCTTTGTAAATACGCCTTCAGAATTTAGTAAAAGACACAAAGCAAGATAGTAATGGCATGACTTTAAGTGATATTAAGATTGTTTTAGATGATAGTATATTCAATAAAAAAGACTTTGAGTTTAGGTGAGTTCTTCACTGTGGCTTTTGATGTGGCCTTTGTATGAAAGGGTTTGTTGTCCAAGAAATCAAAGTGATTTTTAAAGTACATACACACACTCTTTTTTCCCATTTTTTATTTCTTTTCTCCACAGGGGCTGGGCCTGTATGCTGCCAGGGACATCGAGAAGCACACCATGGTCATCGAGTACATCGGCACGATCATTCGAAATGAAGTAGCAAACAGGAAAGAGAAGCTGTATGAGTCTCAGGTAAGAGCCAGTCCTCTTCTGTCCTTTGCCATCGAAAAGCTGGAAACAAGGCCAAGTTGCACTGTCCTGTGAGGCTCAGTTTTGAACGGAAGTCACATCTGGATATTTTTTTGAATTTGAGAGAGAGGCGCGTGTGTGCAAGAGAGCACGAGCACGGCGAGGGACAGAGGGAAGCAGGCTCGCCACTGAGCAGGGAGCCCGATACGGAACTCGATCCTAGGATCCAGGGATTGTGACCTGAGCCGAAGGCAGACGCTTAATCGAATGAGCCACCCAGGCGTCCCCCTCCTTTTTTTTTTTTTTTCCCTCAAGATTTTTTTTTCTTTTACTTAACATCTGGATATTCTTGTGTTTTCCTGTTTTTTTCCATCCTTCTCACTCTGTCTAGTCAGTGTTATTGTTCACATAGAGACAGCTGTAGACTAATGGGCCTGGCGTTCGAGCAGCCTCCTGATCCGTTGGATTTCCATTCACACCGTGTGCATACGTGTCCCCTGACGGGGTTGTGTGACACCCACAGCACAGGCTGCGTCTCCGTTCACTTCCGGCTGAGTCTTCTGGCTCTGAACCTGCACGTGGAGGAATTTCTGACTTTTCTTTTTCAGAACCGTGGCGTGTATATGTTCCGCATGGATAATGACCACGTGATCGATGCGACACTCACAGGAGGGCCTGCCAGGTGAGGCAGCGGGAGGCTGGTCGAGGAAGTTCTGCCCAGTGGGTCCGCACGCTCACAGAGGCCTCCATGATTAAAAATTCAGGGTAGATAAGCTTTGAAAATAATTTTCATTTGAAATTGTGTTTGTCCTTGTTCTGCGAACGGGAAGGTAGAAATGTAATTAGGAGAAAGTTTTCGCTATGAGCTGAATGTTTGTAAAGTTTCTTGCAACTGTTTAGTAATAAATAGTTTCCTGAAATGGCTTGCAGATACATCAACCATTCGTGTGCTCCCAATTGTGTGGCTGAAGTGGTGACTTTTGAGAGAGGACACAAAATCATCATCAGCTCCAACCGGAGGATCCAGAAAGGAGAAGAGGTAAGCATGCGGGGTCCCGGGTGCTCCACTCGTAGTCCCCGCGCAGCTCGCTGCATGGCACAGGCGGCTGGCCTGGGGCTTGTCCAGGGCTTCAGCGCTAGAAAAAGTCTCCTTATGGGTCAGAGGGCGCTACCCTGTCACTTCACCCGGGACAGTCAAGGGTCTCCTTCCTCCTCGTGGCAGCATGGCAAGTGTGGACTACCATCTCCCCCCACTCCCCTCCCTCTGTGCTCCCCAAACTCAGCACGTCCCCACAGCACCCACGGGGCATCGCTTTCCCGTGTCCTCAGGCTCCTGCTAGACCCGTTGGTCACAGACTGACAGGATCCTTCTCTTTAAAGATTCTGCCTGTCATCCCACTAATGTGTGCAGACTGTCCCGGGATTGTAGGCTCTGTGGTCCCCGGAAACGTGACGCTCACATAAGGCCACGGAGGGCTGTAGGCGGCCCGTCGGAGGCAGCACAGGGCTCTGGATGGCCTGTTTGCACACTCAGCTCACGGCACAAACTTACAGACTTTCTCAAAGAGTTTCAAAGAGTTTGGCTCTTTGGGTACAGTTGTTTCTCTTCTTTCTTCTTTAAAATGCTAGATGCTCAACTTGACGTTTGTTTCTCTGGGCTCATGGATGACTTTCACCTGTTAAGGTTATTCCTGGTCTAGACCACTTATTTCCGTTCCCGGAATTTGTCTTCCACAGATTAATCACAGTGTGATTAGCACACATTTCGAGGTGCTCTGTGTGCCGCTGAGCAGTGTGGGTTTCTATAGGAGCTTCTCCTGGGGCAGGGGATGAGGGGCCAGAGAGTCTTTGTTGGAACCCCCCCGGCCCTTTGGAACAGAGCTATGCAATGATTTCTTGTATTTTTTGGTTATCTTTTTGGAAATCCCTTTTTTAAATCAAAGTATTTGAGAACCCAGCGTGGTGCCGGCGACCAGCAGGGACGTTGGGACGGACGGAGACCCCTGAGCTCCGGGTCCTTCCTTCCCGGTCCCGCCTGAGTACTCTTGAGCGGGTCACTTGGCGTCCCCGAGCGGCCGCTGCATTTACACGAAACGGCGGAGTCTCCCTGCGGAGCCCCGTGGGTGCCCAGCAGCAGGGGGCACGTGGCTGGGTAGCCGGGAGGAGCTGCCCGGTAAACGCCGGGGTCTGCCCTTGCAGCGCGGAACGGACGTCTTTCCGCACGGGGCCTCGCTTAGGACGTTTGGGTCGGAAGGACCTGGGGGGGTCGGAGGCGCGTCAGGGAGGGCGGGCCCGCGGGTGGGAGGCGCGCGGACCCCGGCGGCCGCGGCAGCAGCTGCTGAGATGTGGAGTGACTCGATGACCCTAAGTAGACTTCCCGAAACATTCTTCTAAGTGAGGCAGGACGAAGCAAAGCTGTCAGCTGGCGGGGGTGGGGGGTCGGTCCCTCCCCCAGGCGTGCGCCCCACCCGGCAGATGAGGTCGGGGGACCCGCGAGGGGTGTGGGAACGCGGCTCTCTCCAGCCGGTCCATCCCCAGATGTGGCGCGGCCGGAGAACGTTGTCCCCTGCCGTGCCTGTCCCCTTGTGAGTGCAGGGGGGCTTCTGTCCCAGTCCGCTGCGCTGCTGGTTCTGAGATGGGGCGGATGAGGCAGGACACCCCCCCCCCCCCCCGGCCTCTCTCACGCTGTGTCTTTGCCGTGGGCAGCTTTGCTATGACTATAAGTTTGACTTCGAAGACGACCAGCACAAGATTCCGTGTCACTGCGGGGCCGTGAACTGCCGGAAGTGGATGAACTGAGCGCCCCGCGGCCTTGGCCGCGGCTTGTCCCTAGGAAGGAGCGATTCGACACACCAGTGGCATTTCGCAGGCGGAAAGAGATTTTGTTTCCTGTTTTATGACTTTCTGAAAACTCGCCTCTGGGAGTTCTGATTCCCTCGGCCCTCCGGGCGGACCAGGACCACAGAGCAGTCCAGCACTTTTGTTTTCTTCTTCTTTCTTTCCTCCTTCTTTCTGTGGGTGGGTTTTGTTTTGTCTTCTGTTTTTGCGTCTCGCTGAGGAGACACTTTGACTGGGGCGAAGAGCCGCTGGCTGCCCTGCCCCGGGCTGGGGGCTTCCTATGAATGTACAGACTGAGATCACCAGCGAAGGGGAGACGGGACGCCCGAAGTGCTGGCCACGGCCTTATCTGAAACAGGGGCAGGCCCTCTAACTTAAAGATTTTTTAAAATAAAGTAGACACCACTGAACAAGGAATGTACTGAAATGACTTCCTTAGGGATAGAGCTAAGGGGTAATAACTTGCACTAAAATACATTTAAATACTTGATTCCATGAGTCAGTTTATTGTAGTTTTTGATTTCTGTAAAATAAGAGAAACTTTTTGTATTTATTATTGAATAAGTGAATGAAGCTATTTTTAAATAAAAGTTAGAAGAAAGCCAAGCTGCTGCTGTTACCTGCAGAACTAACAGGCCCTGTTACTTTGTACAAATATGTAAATATTTTGAGAAAAAAATACAGTATAAAAATAGTATTGACCAAATGCTACCAGGCTCTGCAGCAGCTCGGGTGCTTGTAAGATGTTCCTAGGGATGTCACAGTATAATTTTGTGTTCTTAAATACGCCGTTATAATTATGTAATAACCAAAATTTCAGCCTAGAGCATTTGGGGTTTTTTGGAAACTACGGTCTATTAGTACTCAATTGTTTTTATACACCTTCTGATAGAACGGAGTGTAGGCTACGACTACGACTTTTATAGCTGTTTTGGTAATTTAAACTAACTTTTTCATATTATATTGTTGCATCCCTACTTCTTCAGTCAGGTTTTTTTGTGCTTACAATTTGTGATAACTGTGAATAATGCTTAAAAATACACCCAAATGGAGGCTGAACTTTTCTTCAGCGGACGTAGTTTTGACTAGAACTTTGTTTCGAGCTACAGAGAATCATGTAAACATACTAGATCATGTAGCAGGACTCCAGCCTAACTCTAGCCTTCTGTTCAACACAAAAATTTGAAAAGGAAAAAAAAAAAAGCGTTGTGGTCGCGCTTGCAGCTGCAGGACCCCAACGATAGGATTTCGGAAGATGTAATTTTAAAATGTGTTTGTATGAACTGTTTGTTTACATTTCTTTAATTAAAAAAACACACTGTTTTGTGTTTGCTTGTAGAAACTTAATCAGCATTTTGAACCAGGTTAGCTTTTTATTTTGTACTTAAAATTCTGGTACTGACACTTCACAGACTAAGTATAAATGAAGTTTTTGTGTGCACAATTCAAGTGGGCTGTAAACTGTTGGTATATCAGTGACGCAGTTCTGAACTTGTAATGTATATGGCATGATGTATTTTTATCTTACAGAATAAATCAATTGTATATATTTTTCTCTTGATAAATAGCTGTATGAAATTTGTTTCTTGAATATTTTTCTTCTCTTGTACAATATTCTGACATCTTACCAGTATTTGTCTTACCGGGTTTTTGTTTTCTGTTCTGTATAATAGTACCTAATGTTGGCAAAAATTGAATTTTTTGAAGTATACAGAGTGTTATGGGTTTTGGAATTTGTGGACACAGATTTAGAAGATCACCATTTACAAATAAAATATTTTACATCTATACAAGCGCCTGAGTGTGTGTCGGCACTGCCCGCTGTCTGGCCGGAGCTGCAGCGCGGGGGCTCAGCCTTCGGCTCCCGGCGTGTGAGGTCATCAGCTCGGGTCTCTCTCTTTTCGGATAAGTTGACGTGTAAGTTCGAGGCTCCTGGAGGAGAGACTATTCCCTGCAGCTGAACAAGGATGGGAGCTTGGGTTTCTCCTGAAGGGTGTTTGCCAAGGTGCCCTGTTCCCTTGTTTAAAGTCTCTTTTTGTTTGTTAAATTGAGCCTTCCGGGGGTTTGGGGGGGCAGCCTTTTTCAGACTTCTTCTGTGATACAGACTCGATTCCTGTCGTACTGGATGTATTTGACATTGAAGGGAATTGCTAAGAATTAAAATAGCTCAGAATCCCCCTCACAGTTTCTAAAACCAGTTTTTAGCTTGTTTTTAGCTAGGGTGTTCATGAACACCCTAAAATAACAGGTTTTTATACTGCGTGGTTTTACAGAAACTCTCAAAGCACTTCTCTGACAAAAAGGCTTTAAAAATACTCTGCAGCGTCTCCCATTCACGAGTCTGGCGCTTCGGTGGGCCCGAGAGCTCGCGGTGTGCGCCAGCTTGCCAGGCGGCCCCTGCGGCCTTTTCCCTGACCTCCTCCCGGATCGCTGGTATCAGTCGCAGGAGCGCCGTGACCCCGACCGCGCGGAAGGTGAGCTGGCGCTCTGCGGGGGCGGCGGGGGTGCTGGGCCGGGAGCCGAGCTCGCGCCGCAAGGCCGAGGCTGTCGTTCGAGGGGACTCATACGCGGTGCGACCGCTTTGCGGAAAGACCTCAGCTCTGAGGTGCGGGCCCTCCTGTCCTCCCTCCGGTCACCAGGCAGACACCCTTCCTCTGGTCACGTGCTCCCGAAGGCGGCAGGTGTGTTTCGGCCTGTTGAGTTCCTTGTGCTGGGGACACTTGACCACTGTCTCTCTGACCTGACCCCGGTTTGTGGCCCTCGGCCCTCTCCCGGTTTTCCTCCCATCTCGCCGCTATGATCTTGTCCCTAAAAGTGCGCTGCCCGTTTATTGCGCTTTAAAAAGGGACGTGTTCTCCATCTGAGAAACAGCTCCTGAAAGATCTTCTTTTCCAGGAAACCGCAGCTCTGCGGTGGCCCTCGGGCTCACGGCCAAGAGCGCCTGGAGGAGGAGCTCAGGTACCGACGCCCTAACGCCAGCCCGGGCTCGACTTCCCGAACGTCTGAAAGCCAGGCCGGCGGCTGCCAGCGAACACCAGGAAAAGAGAAGCTCAAGGTCACAGATGTTGTCGGGACCCATCTGCACGGACACGGGCGCCCCGTGGCATTGAGGGGCCCCGCGTCCCAGCAGTTCCGCAGAGTAGGGCTGCCCGGTGTCACATGTGCTGGCCTGCTGTCACACGCGCTGGTGGCAGCTCCGACATGAGAGGCGCTCCCTTCCCCTTGCCCTGTAAGGGGAAGAGAGAGCGCGTTTCCTTTGAGCAACGCGCTGCCACCTCCTGACCAGGCCTCCCCAGAGATGCCTTTGCTACTGTCCAGCGGGGCCACCAGCGCCTGCCCCCAGCTTCCCAGGAGCCACGCGGGGGGGCCTCACAGGGAAGGGGAAGGGCTGTGTGCCATGTGCCTGAGGAAGCTGGTCACTCCTCTGTTCCAGGGTCCAGCCAGGGCCACCTCATGGCATCTGGTCATCTTGTTTCCTTAGTCTGGGGCGTGTGACAGTAACTCAGGTTTGCCTTGTTTGCGTGACCCTTTTGACAATGCGTTCCTCATACTAAAACTGTCCTTTCCAGGTTTTGGCACACGAAGCCCGCGTGTGAGAGCTGTTTTTAATATGACTTCTGCTAATTCTATCGTCTCTTTTATTTCTGGGCCCATCTTGCTGCTGGATGTTTACTCTTGGTCACATTTTCCTGCCTTTCCGTGTCTGGTTAACTTTCTCGGTTTCCAGAATTTGTGCTTGTATGTTGTCGAGTGCTGGACTGTGTTGTATTCAAAGGCTGTTAGACTTTATTCCGCCAACAGCTGAGAATCGGTTTCCTCCTTTCAAAGCTTGTTCTTTACACATTTTTCGGATGAGCCTAATTTAGTTATTAAAAGATTTTATTTGAAAAAAAAAAAAGATTTTATTTGAGAGAGGGCACGGGAGCACATGTGAGGGAGGGGCCGATGGAGAGGGAGAGAGACGCTCTAGGAGACTCCCAGCTGAGCGCAGAGTCTGATGCGGGGCTCGATCTGACGACCCTGACATTGTGACCGGAGCCGAAGCCAAGAGTTTAAACCCAAGTCAGCCCCAATACTGCAGTATGGCCCTTTGGGGAACATACTGGCTGTCCCGGATGTCCCCACTGGGCTGTTGCTAGGTCAGCCCCGCATGATCTTCCCTGGGACTTGCTCTTTCCTTGACCTTGTCCTCAGCAGGGTCTCGTGGAGTCACGCCTCACCTGTGCGCAGACGCCTAGGCAGCCAGACTCGGAGGAGGCCATGGGCACGTGCTGTCCTGCATGTTCTGTCCTGCACGTCCCGCCGCTCTGGCTGCCTCCAGCTGTGACCGGCAGCCTCTTTTGGAGGCCGGCCCCCCGCCCCGTTCCTCCACCGCGTCTGGAACCATCTCTGGGGGTTGGAGTCCACTGTGTTACTGGGAGCCCATCCTGCGGTCCCTGCCAGCCAGGTCCGACAGTCACCTGTGTATTTTGGATGTTTACTCTTGGTTTACTCTGCTTTTCTAGACGCTTGGGCCAGGACAAGCCCAGATCCGATCGTTCCCTCTTGGACAGAAGGAAAACTTTACTTCATTCTTTTTGACTTAAAAATTTCCTCCTAATTTTATTTCTTTTCAAGGCATTAGTATATCATGTTCCTTCATCCCATGTTTCTTTTTATTCATTTCTCAACTAATTTTTAAAATTTCGAACACCTGCCTGAGCCCTGTCGCACTTCTGAAAGGTGTCAGGCTCTGCCTTAAACTGTCATTTCCTGTTACATAATGTCTGTGTGTGAAAGGAGGGAAGGAGCGGTGGTGGCCAAGAGGGAGGGTAGGAGTCAGTGGGCTGTCATGAGGGAGACCCAGTGTCCCGATGACCCCGGAGGACAGCAGCAACGACGTGGTCTCTCGGCTCGCTCATTCCCACTGCCTGCGAGGGTGACGTCCCGGTCGCCGAGGCCGCTCTGGCCTTGGGAAGCGGAGCGGCTGGACCGGAGGCTGCACACCTGGGCGGCCTCGGCCTGCGAGACCCCTTCAGCGCGGGGACGGAGGACTCGTTGGGAGCGACGCAGGGGACTCTGGTCACGCGCCAGAGGCGTCAGGCTTTTGTGGGTCGCACTGTTAGAGATGTGTGTGACGACGAGGGACAGACGAGGGCACCGCACCCTGACGGGCGACACAGATGTGCTCTGTCGTCCTTCCCGCCGCCAGTTCCTGAAACTCGGGAGCTCCGAGGAGGCGAGGGCTGGCGGCGTCGGTCGTGTTCCTGGGGCAGCCGCCGGGGACCGGCACCGCAGTCGCTGCTTCCGAGCCCGCGCCCGGCCTCTGGGGAGCGGAGGAAGCTGGCGGGGGGCGGGGGTCGCGGAGTCGTTCTCCGGTGGCCGCTGCTCTACCGCGTCAGGCCCGCGTCTGGAAGCCTCCAAAGACCTGCCGGGCCGGCCGTGCGGAGGCCCAAGGGGCGGGCAGGGGGCGGGGGTTGGGGGGGACGCGGGGGGCGCGGGGCCCTGCCCGATGCGTGTCGCCGTTGGGATGTTCGTCTCCACCCTTTATCGTCCCGTCTCAGAGAGACCAAAACGCGAGTGTCGGGGTTTGGGGCGTCCCGGAACCTTCCACCCGCAGCGGGGGCCCCGCAGCACAGTCGCGTGGGACCGAGCGTGGGACCGAGCCCTTGCCCACGGCCCGACGCTGTCCCTGGGCCGCGGCAGCCTGCGTGCCCGACCCCCGCGGGCGCCCCAGGGAACCGCCGGCCCCAACCTCCGCACGCCGGGGGCCGGAGTGTGCCGTGAGGCTCACGGGCCGGGACGGGGAAGGGCCGGGTTTTCCCTACGCGGCAGGGAAGCCACGGACGGGGTCTTTCTACAATGGCGCGTCCCCCGCTTCCAGTGACTCCGTGTGGGATTTGACCGGGACCCCGGCGGGTGCTCCTTTGACGAGGCCTGACGTTTTCCCGACCTTGTAGGTGCGGCTCAGAAGCTTCTCCAGGAGCTTTGCCTTGTGAGGCCCCAATTCCCTCCCTCGCGCGCAGAGCTTCACCTCTCCTCTCTCTCTGTCACCCCTGCCCAGCTCAGCCTTTATTCCCAGCGGCTCCTCCGGGCTCCGGGCTGCGACCCAAAAGTCCTGGCAGCAGCGTCAAGTGTCCAGAGGCGCTCCCGTGTCCCTAGGGAGTCCGGAGATCCCACAAGGCTGCCTGCCGTGCGTATCTGCCACCGTGTGCCACCGTGTTCCGGTGAAAGCCTGTCCCCACTCTCAGTTCTGGTGCTCGGATCCGCCGCGTGCTCTGCTCCTGGCTCCTCCTGTGGCCACATGGGTGCCGGTGACACAGGCCTTATGGCTGTTGGCCTAACCACGCTGTTTTTGAGATCGTGACTACCTCCTGATGCATCCTTGGGTTTTGGTGTCTCATCGGACATGCACTGTGACAGCCTTCCCTGTCACTTCCCTGGGCCCCCACCATGGCCATTTTAATGGGTGGGAAGGGGTGTCTGGTTTATCTTGTGTTTCCCTCATGACTACTGCATGGAACACCTTTTCACACGCTGAGCCATTTACAGAGTTTTGGCAAACTGTCTATTCAAGTATTTTGCCCATTTAAAAAAAAAATTTTTTTTAAGATTTTATTTGTTTATTTGACAGAGATTACAAGTAGGCAGAGAGGCAGGCGGTGGGGGGTGGGGAGGGAAGCAGACTCCCCGCTGAGCAGAGAACCTGATGTGGGGCTTGATCAGGACCCTGGGATCATGACCTGAGCCGAAGGCAGAGGCTTTAACCCACTGAGTCACCAAGGTGCCCCCAAATTGGGGTTTTTAAATTGAATTTTAAAAGCACATTCATACACTCTGGATACGGTTGTGTTGCTTACCTTTTCCCCAGTGTTGTCTTGAGCAGAAGCTTTTTATTTTGATCAAGTCCAATTCCTTAATCCTTTATGACTAGTTCTTTCGATGCATTAAGAAATCTTTGCCTACCCTAAAGCCAGAAAGATCATCTTCAGTTTCTATTGGAAGTGCTACGGTTTGTTTTCCGTTTCGGTCTGTGACTCATCATCACGCAGTCTTCATGTAGGGTGTAAAGTAGGGTAAGATTTCATTTCTGTCCACAGGCATATGTAGTTCTTCCAGCACCAATTGTTGTATTTTTCCATGGCTGCTTTAGAGAAAATTGCCCATTTTCATGTGGTTTTTTTTTTTAAGATTTTTATCTTAGGGGGTTGGAAGAGAGAATTGCAAGCAGACTCTACACTGAGCACGGGGCCCAAAATGGGCCAAATCCCACGACCCTGAGATCGTGATCTGAGCTGAAACCAAGAATCAGACACTTAGGCAGCTGAGCCCCCCGGCTGCCCCTCATGTCGATCGATCCTTGTTCCACCGGTCACTCATTATCCATAAGCCAACGTCACCGTAAGTCTTGAATTCTAGTGCAAGGCCTCCAGTCTTACTCTTCACAAATTTATTCTTTCAAATTTATTTTGGCCTCTCTTTGGTACATTTCCATGTAAATTTAAAATGAGGCTATGAACTTCTACAAAAAGCTGCTAGGATTGTAGGCATTTTGTAGATCAAACTTTGGGAGAATTAACATCCTAAGGATATTTTCTGGTCCATGAATATAGTATATAGTTCTCTAGTTAGGTGTTCTTTCAGCAATATTTTGTGCATTCCATTGCATAAGTCTTACACTTACATGTTTTTTTTATCTATTGTAAACTGCAATACCATTATTTTTTTTTTTTTTTTAAAGATTTTATTTATTTATTTGACAGAGAGAGATCACAAGTAGACCGAGAGGCAGGCAGAGAGAGAGAGAGAGGGAAGCAGGCTTCTCGCTGAGCAGAGAGCCCGATGTGGGACTCGATCCCAGGACCCTGAGATCATGACCTGAGCCGAAGGCAGCGGCTTAACCCACTGAGCCACCCAGGCGCCCACCATTATTTTCCATTCTAAATCGTTGGTTCTATAGAAGTACAATTCATTTTTATATTTACCTTTTATTTTGTGGTCCTGATAAACTCCCTTACTGTGTCTAGTAGTATTTTTGAAAATTCCTTATGATTTTCTAATTTCAATTATGGTCTGCAAATGCACTTTTACTTTTCCAATGAATATACCTTTTATTGAGTTGCTTACTGCGCTGGCTAAGGCCTTCACCGCTAATGTTGAATGGAAGTCATAAGTACAGGCATCCTCCCCTTGTTCCAAACCCAGTCTTTTTTTTTTTTTTTTTTTTTTTAAATATGAGACTACTTAGTTTTTTTTCTCATAGATGCCCTTTATCAGGCTGAGGACTTTTCCTGCCATTCCTACTTACTGAGTTCTTGTTGTAGATGAGTGTTGAATCCGTCAAATATTTTTTTCTGTGTGATTGTGCCTTTTCTCCCATATTAACATCATAAACTACATTGTCTAATGTTGAAGGAACCTTATACACTGGGATAAAACCCATTTGTTGATAATGTATTATCCTTTTTACATATTGCTGGATTTGCTTTGCTAGTATTTCATAAGGAAATTTCGCTTCTATATTTATGAAGGATGCTGGTCTGAAGTCTTACGGTGTACTGCTTCTAAATGAATAGTTAAGGCTTGCTTATAATATCAAAAATTGACACAACTTTCCAGAAGCGGTTGTGTATTATTGGTTAATTTTTTCTCCACTGTCTGATGGAATTCATTTGCGAATCCGTCTGTGCCTGGAGTTTTCCTTTGTGCGAAGGTTTTAAACTGCAAGTTCGATGTATTTGAAAGCTCTAGGGCTCTTTGGGTGTCTGCTTCTCCGGAGAAGTGCGATCGTTTGTTTCCAGGGATCCGTTTTATTTAAGGCGTCAGGCTCATGGGCATGAACTTGGTCATCGTCGTCCCGGAGCTGCCAGACTGGGCGTGTCGGCCGGACGCGCGGCCCCGGCAGCCTCGCGCTCTGCCCGGACGCGCTCATTGTCACCCGAAGCCCAGACTCGGTGCTAGTCCGCTCTTGGCGTGTGTTCTGCGGGTCTGACACGCGGCGACTCGTATCCAGCACTTTGTGTCGCGCACAGCAGTTCCGAGGACTGACAAACCACTGCTCTCCTTCTCCCTCCCCCGCCGGCCCGCCGCCGTCCGCGGGCTTCGGGCTCCGCGGTTCTGCCTTTCCCGGAGTGTCTCGGGCAGGCGGCAGCGGTGCGGAGCTTCTCACGCTGTTTCCGTCGCTGAAAGATCCGCACTGAAGACCGCCCCGGGCCCTTCTGCGGCTCGTCCGTCGCCTCCTCCCGGCTCGGAAGCGCCCGCCGGGCCGGAGCGCGGCCGCGGACCCACTCGCCCATGGACAGGTGTCCGGACGCGGCCCAGCGCGGCGGTGAGGCCTCCGGCGGTTCCGAACCCCCCGCGCAGTTGCGTGTAGACTAGGCTTCGGCGGCGGGGCCGGTGCTGGGAATCCTGCGGGGTCGCGCGGGGAGCAGTTTGCTCCGTGAGAAGCCACCGGGCTGTCCTCGCAGGGGGCCGTGCTGGCCCGTGTTCCCGCCGGCGGCGAGTGGCGGCGCCCGCTGCTTCCGAGCCCTCTCGGCACCGTCGCCAGCGAGCGGACGCTCCTCTGCTGCGGAGGACTCAGGTCTGGTTTTGTTTCTCGTAGAGTTTTATCAGTTTTATCGATATTTTTTTAAAAATAAACATATAATGTATTTTTATCCCCAGGGGTACAGGTCTGTGAATCGCCAGGTTTACACATTTCACAGCACTCACCATAGCACACACCCTCCCCGATGTCCATATCCCCACCCCCCTCGCCCTGCCCACCTCCTGCCCCCAGCAACCCTCAGTTTGTTTTGTGAGATTGAGTCTTTCACGGTTTGTTTCCCTCCCGATCCAACCTTCTTTCATTTTTTCTTTTCCACCCCCCAACCCCCCCACATTGCATCTCCACTTCCTCATATCAGGGAGATCATATGATAGTTGTCTTTCTCCGATTGGCTTATTTCGCTAAGCATGATACCCTCTAGTTCCATCCACGTCGTCGCAAACGGCAAGATTTCATTTCTTTTGATGGCTGCATAGTATTCCATTGTGTATATATACCACATCTTTTTTTATTATTTTTTTTTAAAAGATTTTTTATTTATTTATTTGACAGAGAGAAATCACAAGTAGGCAGAGAGGCAGGCAGAGAGAGAGGAGGAAGCAGGCTCCCCACTGAGCAGAAAGCCGGATGTGGGGCTCGAACCCAGGACCTGGGATCATGACCTGAGCCGAAGGCAGCGGCTTAACCCACTGAGCCACCCAGGCGCCCCACCACATCTTTTTTTAAATTTTTTAAAATTTCTTTTCAGCGTAACAGTATTCATTGTTTTTGCACCACACCCAGTGCTCCATGCAATCCGTGCCCTCTCCAATACCCACCACCTGATTCCCCCAACCTCCCACCCCCCCGCCCCTTCAAAACCCTCAGATGTTTTTCAGAGTCCATAGTCTCTCATGGTTCAGCTCCCCTTCCAATTCCCTCAACTCCCTTCTCCTCTCCATCTCCCCTTGTCCTCCATGCTATTTGTTACGCTCCACATGTAAGTGCAACCATATGATACTTGACTCTCTCTGCTTGACTTATTTCACTCAGCATCATCTCTTCCAGTCCCGTCCATGTTGCTACAAAAGTTGGGGATTCATCCTTTCTGATGGAGGCATCATACTCCATAGTGTATACGGACCACATCTTCCTTATCCATTCATCGTTGAAAGGCATCTTTGTTCTTTCCACAGTTTGGCGACCGTGGCCATTGCCGCTATAAACACTGGGGTACAGATGGCCCTTCTTTTCACTACATCTGTATCTTTGGGGGAAATACCCAGTACTGCAATTGCAGGGTCATAGGGAAGCTCTATTTTTAATTTCTTGGGGAATGTCCACACTGTTCTCCAAAGTGGCTGCACCAACTTGCATTCCCACCAACAGTGTAAGAGGGTTCCCCTTTCTCCACATCCTCTCCAACACATGTTGTTTCCTGTCTTGCTAATTTTGGCCATTCTAACTGGTGTAAGGTGATACCTCAATGTGGTTTTAATTTGAATCTCCCTGATGGCTAGTGATGATGAACATTTTTTCATGTGTCTGATAGCCATTTGTATGTCTTCATTGGAGAAGTGTCTGTTCATATCTTCTGCCCATTTTTTGATATGATTGTTTTGTGTGTGTTGAGTTTGAGGAGTTCTTTATAGATCCTGGATATCAAACTTTTGTCTGTATTGTCATTTGCAAATATCTTCTCCCATTCCGTGGGTTGCCTCTTTGTTTTGTTGACTGTTTCCTTTGCTGTATATCACATCTTCTTTATCCATTCATCTGTTGATGGACATCTAGGTTCTTTCCATAGTTTGGCTATTGTGAACAATGCTGCTATAAACATTCGGGTGCACATGCCCCTTCGGAGTACCACGTTTGTATCTTTAGGATATATACCCAGTAGTGCAATTGCTGGGTCATAGGTAGCTCTATGTTCAGTTTTTTTTGAGGAACCTCCACACTGTTTTCCAGAGTGGTTTCACCAGCTTGCATTCCCACCAACAGTGTAGGAGGGTTCCCCTCTCTCTGCATCCTCGCCAGCATCTGTCATTTCCTGACTTGTTAATTTTAGCCGTTCTGACTGGTGTGAGGTGGTATCTCATTGTGGTTTTGATTTGTATTTCCCTGATGCTGAGTGATGTGGAGCATTTTTTCATGTGTCTGTTGGCCATCTGGATGTCTTCTTTGCAGAAATGTCTGTTCATGTCCTCTGCCCATTTTTTTATTGGATTATTTGTTCTTTGGGTGTTGAGTTTGCTAAGCTCTTTATAGATTTTGGACACTAGCCCTTTATCTGATATGTCGTTTGCAAATATCTTTTCCCATTCTTTCAGTTGTCTTTTGGTTTTGTTAACTGTTTCCTTTGCTGTGCAAAAGCTTTTGATCTTGATGAAACCCCAATAGTTCATTTTTGCCCTTGCTTCCCTTGCCTTTGGCGATGTTCCTAGGAAGAAGTTGCTGCGGTTGAGGCCGAAGAGTTTGCTGCCTGTGTTCTCCTCAAGGATTTTGATGGATTCCTTTCTCACATTGAGGTCCTTCATCCATTTTGAGTCTATTTTCGTGTGTGGTATAAGGAAATAGTCCAATTTTATTTTTCTGCATGTGGCTGTCCAATTTTCCCAGCACCATTTGTTGAAGAGGCTGTCTTTTTTCCATTGGACATTCTTTCCTGCTTTGTCGAAGATTAGTTGACCATAGAATTGAGGGTCTATTTCTGGGCTCTCTATTCTGTTCCATTGATCTATGTGTCTGTTTTTGTGCCAGTACCACATTGTCTTGATGATGACAGCTTTGTAATAGAGCTTGAAGTCTGGAATTGTGATGCCACCAACATTGGCTTTCTTTTTCAATATTCCTTTAGCTATTCAAGGTCTTTTCTGGTTCCATATAAATTTTAGGATTGTTTGTTCTATTTCTTTGAAAAAAAAATGGATGGGATTTTGATAGGGATTACATTAAATGTGTAGATTGCTTTAGGTAGAATAGACATTTTCACAATATTTGTTCTTCCAATCCATGAGCATGAAATATTTTTCCATTTCTTCGTGTCTTCCTCAATTTCTTTCATGAATACTTTATAGTTTTCTGAGTACAGATTCTTTGCTTCTTTGGTTAGGTTTATAACTAGGTATCATGGTTTTGGGTGCAATTGTAAATGGGACTGACTCCTTAATTTCTCTTTCTTCTGTCTTGTTGTTAGTGTAGAGAAATGCAACTGATTTCTGTGCATTGACTTTATATCCTGACACTTTACTGAATTCCTGTACAAGTTCTAGCAGTTTTGGAGTAGAGTCTTTTGGGTTTTCCACATATCATATCATATCATATATCATCTGCATAGTTTGACTCTTCTTTGCCAATTTGGATGCCTTTAATTTCTTTTTGTTGTCTGATTGCTGAGGCTAGGACTTCTAGTTCTATGTTGAATAGCAGTGGTGATAACGGACATCCCTGCCGTGTTCCTGACCTTAGCAGAAAAGCTCTCAGTTTTTCTCCATTGAGAATGATATTTGCGGTGGGTTTTTCATAGATGGCTTTGATAATATTGAGGTATGTGCCGTCTATCCCTACACTTTGAAGAGTTTTGATCAGGAAGGGATGCTGCACTTTGTCAAATGCTTTTTCAGCATCTATTGAGAGTATCATATGGTTCTTATTCTTTCTTTTATTAATGTATTGTATCACATTGATTGATTTGTGGATGTTGAACCAGTCTTGCAGCCCTGGAATAAATCCCACTTGGTCGTGGTGAATAATCCTTTTAATGTACTGTTGAATCCTATTGGCTAGTATTTTGGTGAGAATTTTCACATCTGTGCTCATCAAGGATATTGGTCTGTAATTCTCTTTTTTGATGGGATCCTTGTCTGGTTTTTGGGATCGAGGTGATGCTGGCCTCATAAAATGAGTTTGGAAGTTTTCCTTCCATTTCTATTTTTTGGAACAGTTTCAGGAGAATAGGAATTAATTCTTCTTTAAATGTTTGGTAGAATTTCCCTGGGAAGCCGTCTGGCCCTGGACTTTTGTTTGTTTGGAGATTTTTGATGACTGTTTCAATCTCCTTACTGGTTATGGGTCTGTTCAGATTTTCTATTTCTTTCTGGCTCAGTTGTGGTAGTTTTTATGTCTCTAGAAATGTATCCATTTCTTCCAGATTGTCGAATTTGTTGGCGTGAGTTGCTCATAGTATGTTCTTACAATTGTTTGTATTTCTTTGGTGTTGGTTGTAATCTCTCCTCTTTCATTCATGATTTTATTTATTTGGGTCCTTTCTCTTTTCTTTTTGATAAGTCTGGCCAGGGGGTTATCAATCTTACTAATTCTTTCAAAGAACCAGCTCCTAATTTTGTTGATTTGTTCTATTGTTTTTTTTTTAGTTTCTATTTCATTGATTTCTGCTCTGATCTTTATGATATCTCTTCTCTTGCTGGGTTTAGGCTTTCTTTGTTGTTCTTTCTCCAGCTCCTTTAGGTGTAGGGTTAGGTTGTGTACCTGAGACCTTTCTTGTTTCTTGAGAAAGGCTTGTACCGCTATATATTTTCCTCTCAGGACTGCCTTTGTTGTGTCCCACAGATTTTGAACTGTCGTGTTTTCATTATCATTTGTTTCCATGAATTTTTTCAATTCTTCTTTAATTTCCTGGTTGACCCACTCATTTTTTAGAAGGATGCTGTTTAGTCTCCATGTATTTGGGTTCTTTCCAAATTTCCTCTTGTGATTGAGTTCTAGCTTCAGAGCATTGTGGTCTGAAAATATGCAGGGAATGATCCCAATCTTTTGATACCGGTTGAGACCTGATTTATGACCCAGGATGTGATCTATTCTGGAGAATGTTCCATGTGCACTAGAGAAGAATGTATATTCTGTTGCTTTGGGATGGTATGTTCTGAATATATCTATGATGTCCATCTGGTCCAGTGTATCATTTAAGGCCTTTATTTCCTTGTTGATCTTTTGATTAGATGATCTGTCAATTTCAGTGAAGGGAGTGTTAAAGTCCCCTACTATTATTGTATTATTATTGATGTATGTCTTTGATTTTGTTATTATTTGGTTTATATAGCTGGCTGCTCCCATGTTAGGGGCATAGATATGTAAAATTGTTAGGTCTTCTTGTTGGACAGACCCTTTGAGTATGATATAGTGTCCTTCCTCATCTCTTATTATAGTCTTTGGCTTAAAATGTAATTGATCTGATCTAAGAATTGCCACCCCAGCTTTCTTCTGATGTCCATTAGCATGGTACATTGTTTTCCACCCTCTCACTTTAAATCTGGAGGTGTCTTCGGGTCTAAAATGAGTTTCTTGTAGGCAGCGTATTGATGGGTTTTGTTTTTTTATCCATTCTGTTACCCTGTGTCTTTTGATTGGGGCATTTAGCCCATTAACATTCAGGGTAACTATTGAGAGATATGAATTTAGTGCCATTGTATTGCCTGTAAGGTGACTGATACTGTATATTGTCTCTGTTCCTTTCTGATCTACTACTTTTAGGCTCTCTCTTTGCTTAGAGGACCCCTTTCAGTATTTCTTGTAGAGCTGGTTTTGTGTTTGCAAATTCTTTCAGTTTTTGTTTGTCCTGGAAGCTTTTTATCTCTCCTTCTATTTTCAATGATAGCTGCATGTTTTTCTCGTTTAGTACTCTGAATATATCATGCCCGCTCTTTCTGGCCTGCCCGGTCTCTGTGGATAGGTGCACTGCCAGTCTAATGTTTTTACCCTTGTATGTTACAGACTTCTTTTCCCGGGCTGCTTTCAGGATTTTCTCTTTGTCGCTAAGACTTGTAAATTTTACTATCAGGTGACGAGGTGTGGACCTATTTTTATTGATTTTTGAGGGGCGTTCTTAGCATCTCCTGGATTTTGATGTTTGTTCCTTTTGCCATATTAGGGAAATTCTCTACAATAATTCTCTCCAATATACCTTCTGCTCACCTCTCTCTTTCTTCTTCTGGAATACCAGTTATTCTAATGTTGTGTCATCTTATGGTATCACTTATCTCTCAAATTCTCTCCTCGTGGTCCAGTATTTGTTTGTCTGTCTTTTGCTCAGCTTCTTTATTCTCTGTCATTTGGTCTTCTATGTCACTAATTCTTTCTTCTGCCTCATTTATCCTAGCAGTAAGAGCTTCCATTTTGTATTGCACCTCATTAATAGTTTTCTTTTATTTCAACTTGATTAGATTTTAGTTCTTTTATTTCTCCAAAAAGGGCTTTTATCTCTCCAGAGAGGGTTTCTCTAATATCTTCCATGCCTTTTTTGAGCCTGGCTAGAACCTTGAGAATCGTCATTCTGAACTCTAGATCTGTCATATTACCAATGTCTGTATTGATTAGGTCCCTAGCCTTCAGTACTGCCTCTTGTTCTTCTTTTTGTGTGTGGTGAGTTTTTCCGCCTTGTCATTTTGTCCAGATAAGATTTGCTTTCTCCTCCTATGGATTTCCGCTATTTTCCTTGGTGAGTAAAGTTGGTCCTGGCTGGGTTTCTTGTTGATCTTCTGGGGGAGGGGCCTGTTGTAGTGATTCTCAGGTGTCTTTGCCCCAGGCGGAGTTGCACCGCCCTTACCCAGGGCCGGGCTGAGTAATCCACTCGGGTTTGCTTTCAGGAGCTTTTGTTCCTTGAGCGCTTTCCGTAGAGTTCCGGAGGGCGGGAATGAAGATGGCGGCCGCCCAGTCTCTGGCTGGGGGGAGCCGAGAGCTCGGGGTCCCGTTCCTCAGTGTGCCCTCAGAGAACAGCGCCCGACCGCCCGTCTCCCTGGCCTCTGGTCGTGCTTGGAGGAAAGAGCTCAATCACTTGCACTTGGAGAAAAGCGCCCGGTCACTTCCGTCTCCGTGGCCTCCAGCCGTGCTCCAAGCTGCCCGAGCCTGCGACCGGTTCAAGGTAACCCCGAGCTGAGAGCTCACTCCTCAGCTCTGTCTCTGTAGCCGGCTTCCCCATTCTAATACTTGCGAGCTCTGCGACAGACACCCCCAATCCTTCTGTGACGCCGCAGGATGTGGGGTTACGCTGACCCCGCGTGGACTTCCCCCAGGTCAAGCCTCTGGAGCGATGTCCCTCAGCGGAACAGACTTTTAAAAGTCCCGATTTTGTGCTCCATTGCTCCGCCGCTTGCCGGGAGCCGGCCCCTCCTCCCGTGGTCTATCTTCCCGTCACTTTGGATTCACTTTTCCGCCAGTCCTACTTTTCAGAAAGTGGTTGATTTTCTGTTTCTAGAATTGTTGCTCTTCTCTTCAATTTCCCTTTGGATTTGTAGGTGTTCGCAATGGTTAGATAAGCTATCGAGCTGATCTCCTGCTACCTGATGTCTCTCAGCTGCTACTTCTCCGCCATCTTGACTCCTCCCCCGATACTTTTGTTTTTTAACCTGCAGTGCAGCAGAGCACAGCGCTGTCATAGGTACGCAACCCGGTGGCCCGTATAGGACCAGACGTCGGACTCCGCTCACCACGCCCGCAGCCCCATCACCACGAAACACTGTCACAGTCGCACTGGCTGGACTCCCTGTGCTGTGCCTTTCATCCTCGCGACTCACTCGTTCTGTAACTGAAATTCTGTTCCTCCCACACCCCCCATCCACTTCGTCCACCCCCTCCAACCTCCTCCTCTCCAGCAACCACTAGATCTGTTTGGTTATGGGTCTGTTTCTGCTTCGTTCATTTTGTTTCTGCTGCACATCAAAGTGAAATCATTTGTTATCTCAGATTTATGTCACTTAGCGTAATACCCTCTAGGACCGTCCATGCTGTCACAAATGGAAAGATCTCATTTGTTTTATGGCCGAGCACTGTTCTGTTGGGTACGCGAGCGCATCATCATCCCTTCGTCTGTCGATGAACGCCTGGGCTGCTTCCATGTCTTGGCTAGTGTACATAATAATACTGCAGTAAGCATAGAATGTATCTTTTTGAATTAGTATTTTTGTTTTCTTTTGGTAAATACCCAGAAGTGAAATTACTAGATCACATGGCATTTCTAGTTTTAATATTTTGAGGCATCTCCATACTGTTTTCCACAGCGGCTGCCCCCATTTACATTCCCACCAACAGGGCATGAGGGGTCCTTTCTCTGCTTTTTCATCACTGCCAAGACTTAGTTCTTGTCTGATTCTTGCCTTGGACAGGTGTGGGGTGTGCTGTTGATTTGTATGTCCCTCATGATGAGTGATGTTGAGCATGCCTTCATGTGTCAGTCATTTGTATGTTTTTGGAAAAATGTCAGTTCAGGTCCTATGCCCTGCCCCCCCCCCCATTTCTGGTAATCTCTACACTTGATGTGCAGCTCGAACTCATGGCCCCACGATCGAGGAGCATGCTCTTCCAGCCGAGCCAGCCAGGCACCCCTCTCTGCCCATTCTTGATCACACTGTCTTGTGTGTTCAGTTGTATGTGTTTTCAGTGTGATTTCTGTGACACATCTGGGCATATTTTGGATATTAACTCCTTGTTGGATGTACCATTTACAAATATCTTCTACCAGGTGGTAGGTTTGTTTTGTTGGTTGCCTTTGCAGTCAAGAAGCTTTTTATTTTGGTGCAGCCCCAACTGTTTATTTTGCTTTGTCTTCCCCTTCCTCGGGAGAGATCTGTAAATACGTTGCTACAGTTGACGTCTAAAACATTACTGTGTTCTCGTCTAGGAGTTTTAATGGCTTTAGGACTCACATTTACATGAGTCTTTAATACATTTTGAGTTGATTTTTAGGTATGATGGAATGAAGTGTGTCATTGTTTAGCATGAAGCTGTCTGGTTTTCCCAGTAGGATTTATCTGAACGGGCCGTCTTCTCCCCATTGTATATTCTTGTCTTTGTTGTAGAGCAGTTGGTCACATAAGCATGGGTTTACTATGGACTCTTACTCTGCTCAGATACCTCCAGTGTTGTTGTTTCTCAAAATTGCTTTAGCTTTTGGGGGACTTTCTGGTTCCATTTAAATTCTGGTATTTTAGTTCTGTAAAAAGTGCTGCTGGTATGTTGATAAGGATTGCATTGAATCTATAGATTGCTTTGGGTAATATGGACATTTTAACAATATTTTTCTAATCCACAAGCAAGGAATATCTTTCCATTTGTTTCAGTGCTGTTCTTAACCCAGCTTTAATTGTTTCCATTATTTTTGTTTTCTATTTCATTCATTCATGTTCTGACATTTAGTATTTCTTCTGTTTATTTGCTCTTCTAACTTGCCCTTACTTTTTCTATTTCCGTAAGGTGTAAGCTTAAGTCAATGATACTAAGATTTATCCTTTTCTCATATACGTGCTCAGTGCTATAGAATTTCCAAGTACTGCATTAGCTGCATCCTCCAGTCTTTGGTAGGTTGTGTTTTCACTTTGTCAGTTCAAATAGCTTTGTAACTTCTTTGACCGACCCACAGGATTCTGGGACGTGTGTTACTGGTGGTTTTTCAAATATTTGACTATTTTCCAGGTATGTTATTATTGACAATATTATTGTTGGTTTCTAATATAATTTGCACAAGTTGGATTTATATAAATTTATTGAGACTTAATATCCCAGGACATGACCTATCTTGGTAGATGTTTCATGTGTAATTGAAAAGGCAGCATATACTGTCTGGTCTTGTCAGGTAGAATGTTCCATAATTGTTAATCATGTCAAATTGGTAGAGTATTGTCAAGTCTTCTATATCCTACTGATTTTTTTTTTCTGCCTACATATTTCCTCAGTTATTGAGAGATTTGTTGAAATTTTACTGGTAGTTGTAGACTGTTTCTCCTTGTGGCACGTACTTTGAAGTTCTGTTATGAGGTACTATAAGAACATTGGGATTATTTCCTATTAATGGACTCCTTTATCACTAGGACAGTCCTTTCCATTGCTAGTAATAGTCTTTGCTTCAAAATCTGTGACATTAATATAGCTACCTCAGATACTTTTCAATTAGCATCGCATGTGCATGTATTTCACCATATTTGTGCCTTCATATTTAAAGTGAGTTTCTTGGGGGCACCAGGGTGGTTCAGTTGATAAAGCGTCTGCCTTCAGATCAGGTCATGATCCCAGGACCCTGGGATCAAGCCCCGCATTGGGCTCCCTGCTTAGCAGGGAGTCTGCTTCTTCCTCTCCCTCTGCTCCCGCCCCAAACCCCTGCTTGTGCACTCTCTTTCTCTCAAATAAGCACAGAAAATCTTTAATGCCATCTTGCTGCTTTCTGTATGTACCATCTGGTCTTTGAAGGTGAATGACAAAAGATAAAATATATAGAATATATTATTCTCCAACATGTTTCTAATATGGGACTTTGTGGTTTAAGATAAAATAACTGAGAAAAGGACCCTGGAAGACTGTGTCTCCTCTGAAACGCAATTTTGGTGGAAAGAACCTCCCGTTGTATTTGGACATCTACAGGGCGCAAAGATGATTCCTAAGTTTGTATTTTTTTTCATTGTGGTAAATGCACTCTTTAATCCCCCCACCCGCCTCCCCTCCAGTAATCACCAGTTTATTCTCTGTATGAAGAGTCTACTTCTTGGTTTGTCTCCACCCCCCCCTTTTTTTGGCCTTTGCTCATTGTTTTTAAATTCCATGTGAGTGAGATCATAAACTATATCTTTCTGACTTATTTCACTTAGCATTATATTCTCTAGTTCTATATGCTGTTACAAATGGCAAGATTTCATTTTCTTTTTTATGGATAAATAATATTTGTGTGCTCACTTTGGCAGCACATATATTTGATTGTGTGTGTGCGTGTACATATAAAGTTTGGTATATACACACACCCCACACCTTTATTCATCTATTGGTGGACACTTGGGCTGCTTCTGTAGTCTGGCAATTGTAAATAATGATTCAATAAGCATCAGGGTCCATGTATCCCACTGAATTAGTATTTTTATTTTTCGGTAAATGCCCAGTAGCGCGATTACTGGATCATATGGTAGTTTTAAGTTCCTGAGGAACCTCCATGCTGTTTTCCACAGTGGCTGCACCAGCTTGGCTTCCCACCAGCCATGCAGGAGCACAGCCTCTCCAGCATTTGTTGTTTCTTGTGTTTCTGTATAGCTTTTCTGACAGGTGTGAAGGGAGACGTCACTGCAGTGTTGATCTGCATTTCCTTGACGATGAGAGATGTTGAGCATCTTTTCATGCGTCTGTTGGCCATCTGGATGTCCTCTTCGGAAGAATGTCTGTCTGAGTCTTCTACCCATTTTTAATTGGATTGTTTTTTGGATGTTGTGAGACATACAGACACACACACACTCACACACACACCCTTTATTGGATATGTCATTTGCAAATCTTTTTCCCATTCAGTAGGCTTTTAGTTATATTATTTCTTTTGTGTGCACAAGCCTTTTATTTTTATGTACTCCCAAAACTTATTTTTACTTTTAATTCCCTTAGGAGACTGTATCTACAAAATGTTACTATGACCAATGTCAGGGAAAAAGTACTCCCTATGCTCACTTCCAAGGATGTTTATGGTTTTCGATCTCACATTTCAGTCTTTAATCCACTTTTTGTGTATTGTGAAAGTGGTCCAGTTTCATTGTTTTGCCTGTAGCTGACCAGTTTTCCCAATACCAATTTGTTATATTGTTACAAATTTCATTTCAGTGATGTTCTTAATCCAGCTTTTTTTCCATTTTTTCTATTTCATTTGTGTTCTGACCTTCAATGTTAATGTTTCTTCTGTTTCTCTGCTCTTTTAACTTGCCCTTTTTCCCATTGTTATATTTATTCTTTGTTGAAGACTAATTTATCATATAATTACAGGTTTATTTCTACATTTTCTATTCTATTGATGTATTTTTATGCCAGTGCCATATTGTTTTAATTACTACAACTCTGTAACAGAACGTGAAATCTGGAATTGTGATACCTCCAGTTTTTTTCTTTTTCAAGACTGCCTGGGCTATTTGGGGTCTTTTACAGTTCCACACAAATTTTCGGACTGTCTGTTCTAGTTTCATGAAAAATGGTAACATATATTCTGCTAGGGGCTGCATTCGGTCCACGCACTGCTTCAGGCAGCACAGACATGTTTACAGGATTTGTTCTTTCAGTTCAGGAGCACGGGTGTTCTTCTACTTCTTTGGGTCGTTTTGAATTTCTTTCATCCAGTGTTTTGTAATTCTCAGAGTATAGGCCTTTCACCTCTTAAGTTTATTATGAGATATTTTATTGTTTTGGGGCAATTATAAAAGGGATTTTAAATTTTTTTTGCTGCTTCATTTTTAGTGTCTAGGAATGCAACAGATTTCTCTACACTGACTTTGTATTATGTGACTTCACTGAATTCATTTCTCAGTTCTAGTGGTTTTGGGGGGGCCCAAATATGATCATGTCCTCTGCAAAGACTGGGAGTTTTACTTCTCCCTCACCAGTTCGGAAGCCTTGTATTTTGTTGTCTCACTGCTGTGGTGAGGACTCCAGCACTAATGGTGAATAAAGGCAGTGAGTGGACATCTCTTATTCCTGACCTTACGGGAAAAGCTGTTTTTCACCACTGAGTATGATGTTAGCTGTGGATTTGTCATATAAGGCCTTGATTATGTTAAGGTATATTCCTTCTAGACCTACTCTGTTGAGGGTTTTTATCATGAATGGATGTTATAGTTTGTCAGTGCTGTTTTCTGCATCTATTGAAATGATAATATGGTTCTGCTGTTTTGTGAATACTGACCCCCCCCTGCCTCCTGGAATTGGGAGTAGTAGCTTTCAGTGTATTGTTAGGTTTGGTTTGCTAATATTTTGTTGAGGATTTTTTGCATCCGTATTCATCCAAGATATTAGCTTATAGTTCTTTTTGTGGTGCCTTCATCTGGTTTTGGTATCAGTGATACTGGCCTCACAGAATGAATTTGGTAGTTTTCCTTCCTCTTCTATTTTCTGGAATAAAAGTTTGAGAGAAGGTATTAACTCTTCTTTAAATGTTTGGAAGAATTTGCCTGTGAAGCTGTCTCATCTCGGACTTTCATTTTTGGGGGGATTTTATTACAGATTCAATTTCATGGAAGTTAATCCAAATACATGAAGGTACAGAACATGCTACTAAGAAGAAAAACAAAATCACACGGATGACAGTCCAGAATCTTCGGGATGCAGCAGAAGTGCTTCTAAGAGGGAAGTATACAGCAATACAAGCCTACCTCAAGAGGCAAGAAAAACCTTAAACCTAACCTTACACCTAAAGGAAATAAACAGCAGAAGGAAAGAAATAGTAAAGATCAGAAATGAAGGATATGGAAACTAAAAAAACAACAGAACAGCTCAATGAGACCAGGAACTGTTTCTTTGAAAAACTGATAAATCTCTAGTCACACTCATTTAAAAAAAAAAAAAAGACCCAAGTTAACAAAGTAATGAAAGAGGAGAAGTAACAACTTTAACAGACTATGAAAACCTAGATGCCCACAAATTAGACATCTTAGAAGAAATAGGACAAATTCCTAGAAACACATAACCTGTCAAAACTGAAGCAGGAATAAAAAATTTGAAGAGACCGATGACCAGCAATGAAACTGAATCAGTAATCTGAATTCGGATTTCTGAGGAACGGATCTTGACCTCTGTACCTAATGCCTACTTAGCAACTCTACCTGGATGACTCACAGGCAGCTTTAGTGTAAATTATCCAAACTCACAGACTTTCAGCATCAAGTTCACACAGTTCAAGCTAAGGAATGGTGCTGTGACCTCGCTTACTGGCTCACTAGCCAAACCCAGGTGTCCCGCTCATCATGTGATACACACATGGTGGTCTGCACGCAGATCAGAGACCCTAACACAAGAAGAGCAGACAAAAAGTCCCACATAAATCATCAAAAGGACCCTTTATTTTAATGTCAATAGTACCATAATTCATCAAAATAATTTATAATAGTTAACTGCCTCTTAAATATATAATCTTATAAAGGAGGTCCTCTGAAGTTAAAAGTAATGTGGATTCAGTCTGTTTAAAATTATTTAGGACATGATAATATAAGTAAAAAAAAAAATTTGTTTCCTATGAAGTCCTTCTAAAAAAAGGAAATCATGACAAGTTTCTGATCAGACAAATGCCATTCCATTATTAAAGGGATTAAAAAGCATAAATAAGTTTGAACATAAATGTCAATTTCCTGGGTTTGTCCTCTGTGCAAACCTGACCCTTTATAGAGTTAAAATTGTATCCTAATTTCTCACCATCAGCAAGAAATTCCTTAGCAGCTCAGAAGTGATGTTAATATCTTGGTAAAACAGATTCCCTCACTTTCTGATGACCATCTGTGCGCCAGTCTCTAGTATATCTGTGTCTTATCCTCTCAAAAATGGTTCTACTTAATCAGGAAATCATTTCAGGGATTTTCTTGTAACCAGCAACTTCTCAAGCCTCACAGCGGAGGTGAACCCTGATGAATTACCATGTTGACCGCCGCCTGCTTAACCTTCCAGATGCCACTGTTGTGAGGAAGAGCCATCGCAGATTGCCATTGCAACATAGCCTTTGTGACTCAGTGGATCGACCACTCTCAGGCACTGTCCAACTGACACCTGGTACAGCCGATTACTCTTCTGGAAAAAAAGTAGCAAGAAAAATATACCAACAATTACTTGCTTTACCATAAAAGACTTTGCTGCCAGAATGTGGTAAAGATAGAGAGATCCAGAAGACATGAGGACTAGCTCAGATGCTTTATTTAATGATACGACAAACTCAGAACTACTGTCAGGTAAACTAGGAGGGCATCTGCCATGCTCCCCCCTTAGCTCCACCTGCTTCCTCACGCACTCCCATCCTCCCCAGCAAGCTCCTCACCCCGAAGGTCCACTGCTGGGATCCTCCCGACCCGTGGCACTTCATGAGTCGTGGTGGGTCTGACGAGCGAGTTTCTGACATATCCAGGCAAAGGAGGTTATTTAAAACCAACTCGTGCTCTTCATTATAAATCCAAATCTGAGGAAGAGAATCAAAGATCAGAACTCCAAGGTCCTCTTCAGATTTGAGCTGCACCCCCGGTCACCTATCCGTGGGAGAAGACTGGGGTTACTCCACGTGGTCTCAGAAAGCAGGGAGAGACCCGCAAACCTGAGTCACGTGCGGGCAGCGTCAGCTCAGTCACCTGAAAATGGAATAAATGAATGAACAGACACAGGAAAAGGAAGTGTAATCCCAGGAAGTAACTGAAACAGTGGTTAACTATTGTTTGTTGAATTTAACGGACTCCGTTAACTGAGCACGTGACTGGAGACCTTTCCAGTTCTAGCATCTCACAATCCCACAGTGCTCCCCATCCCTAGGCAGCACAGCCTGTCCGAGCAGACATGCCTCACCTGGACCGTGCCGATACGCAGAAGCCCATACACACGTCAACCTGGGAAAGTTCTACTCTAACCCCAGATCACCACAGCATTTAGGCTGAGATGATGATTTCCTCGGAGGGCCCAGAAATGGGGTTTTTTCTTTAGATGCGCAGATCTTTCAGGACAGTCTTCTCTGTCTCCCAGATTATTTTCAGAAACAAAGGCCTAAAACTGGCTGAACGGGACAAGAGTGAGGAATAACTTATTCTCCAAACTGCACCTTCACTAAATCCATAAGGAATACACTTTCATCTCTGATTTATTTTAGTCATTAGTATTTCTACCTCAAGGCCCAAAATTTATGTGCACTGTCTCCATTAACATGAAGAGTTCTATAAATAGAACTTTCTGCAACGATGTTCATGTTTTATAACCTGTGTTGTCCAACATGAGGAAACACATAATTTATTTCATTGTAATTAAATGTAAAGAGCTCCGTGTGGCTGGTGGTTACAGTATCAGTTCAGATCTACCTGATCCCAACAAACAGGAGCGTGTAACTCCATTTCCTCAAACTTCTCCCATTTTCTGGAACGAAGCTCAGTGATCTCATGTAACCAAAGCCAGCGAGGCAGCAGTCCAGCTGGATACTTTGGTGTCCGCGAGTCTGATACCTCTCAGACCCAGACACTGCACAGATCCCCTTCTAAATCCTATTTTCTGGTGTGGATGACCTCTTCCATCCTTTGCAAGCTTCCCTAGAAACAGAGGGTCTTCTATGAAATTTCAGAGAACACACGTGGTCTATCCATTTTAGTCCTGACTGGGGCCACCCCGGCACGCAAGTGGGAATGAAAATCCCCTCCCTGTGACGTGCTCAGACTGCAGAGGCATGCGGTTTCACAACCAGGGGATTAGACTTCCGTCAAGTACAAGTCAGTTTGAAATTACTGTTCCAAACTCTAAGTTTTTAGCTTATTTTTAAGCCTACTTTAACACCATTGGAAAGATTACATGAGAACAGGTTATGTGAATGAAATAAACTGTTTTTTGTTATGGTTTCTTCTGATGAGATTACTAAAACTCAGAGAAATTTGATTTCAGCGAACACTCTACTGAAGATACTAATTCATTTCCTGCATTAATGGGCCTGCCCTTCCTTTGCCACTTTAAAAAAATTTTATTTATTTGACAGAGAGAGAGATCACACGTAGGCAGGCAGGGTGGAGTGTGGGAAGCAGGCTCCCTGCTGAGCAGAGAGCCCGATGCAGGGCTCGATCCCAGGACCCTGAGATCATGACCTGAGCCGGAGGCAGAGGCTTAACCCCCGGAGCCACCCAGGTGCCCCTCCTTTGCCACTTTTGACATGCTGTGTGACTGCAGAGTACAAAGGATGCTTCTAACACACAGGAGCAAAGGTAGGAAAAATATACAAAGGACACAAAGTCATTCCATGTCAGCTAAGGAAAGTCAAGAGTAAAATCTCTAGGGTCTTCCAAACCTCCCTCCCTCCTCAGGGACCACCCCAAGTTCCCTTCACTGAAGGACACTTTCCAAGGACCGACCAGCTGAGCCCGGGGGCATGCAGACTCACCTGACTTGGGTCACTGTAGTCACATGCTTTAAGCACCACCAGGCCTCCTTTCTGACTTGGACGGCCCTGGGCCACCAGACACTTATTGGTCTGGAGGTGATAGAGCTGTAAAAGGAGAGATTGCTCTTAGCAGAAGATACCTTAGAGTGCTAGATAATGTGAATACATTACTCCAAAGCTGTGAATTTAAAAAACAGAAGCATTTTTAAATTCCTAAATTCTAGCTTCACTACATAGGATATCACAATAGACTTCAAGGTTATAGGTAATGTTAACAATATATGTAAGCAGTGTCACGTAGAAATTCTACCTAAAGATACAGGTTTACTAATCTACTATAGGGGAAGAAGGAAATTAAAACATCTCAGCCCTGAAGAACCTTCAAATGAAATCGAGAAAGTAAGAATAGAAGGTACAAACGAGACAGTACATAGCTGAATGTGAGGAACACAGATTAGGAACTGAGTATCCAGCCTGGGTAAAGGACTGGTGCATGAAAGGAGCTTGGACGTGCAAGGGAAGGATAATGGAAAGGGTTTCCACTACATGGACAAACCCCAGTTCTGTCCATTTTTACTTAAGAAGAAAACACCTTGACTTTGTTTGTAATCTCATAAAAAGAAGGGGAAAGCTCTGTAGCTGAAGAGTCACGGAGGAAAGCTGCCATCGTGAAAGATCCTACGGGGTGCCACCTTCTTAACACAAAAGAAGAGAAAACCCCACAACCATCAGAGTATCTACTTTCAGAAAGAGTAGCTTACTTTCAGAAAGCAGATTCTAAGAAATGACTCAGGAAAAAGGTATGATTTTATGACTAGACCCCTAAAATTTAAATGTGATATAGAACTGTGAACAAAGTCCTTCAGAAACAAAAGGGAACACGTACAGAGATGTGGCAGGTTGTGGGCTTTCTGCGCAGCTCAGATGACCGCTCAGCCCCCCAGGGTGTGAGCCGTAAGGCTGTGCCACCATCTTCCACTTGCTCTCTGGGGTCGGTTCCCAGAGCTTTGGCCCAACAGAAGAGACCAGCCCCATTTCTCCTTTTGTTTTCCTTTTGGGACTTGGTTCTGCCAAATGAGTTTCATACTGACTTATAGCGCCTTTACTGGTCTGTTCCTATTTATATCCACCTTCTTGCAAGCTAGCATGTAACTTACAGAAGTCACGCACTCTTTAAGGATGTTAATAGTAACAGCGGAGATACTAACATTTCTAAAGTCTTAATACCTGAGTGGAGGAAGGTCCCACCCAAAGAACACAACAGAAGCAAGCTAAAGTCTATCACTGAAATGATACTCTAAGTCTAAAATGTCATTTACGCAATCATATAACTTTTCATGAAATACTTTGATATTACTTCCTTACCCTTCCACGCTGAAGGACTTTGGGGCGTTTGGGCCCTCTATTGATAAAAATGGGTTGCTGGGGTTTGGCGTTGGGCCCAGATATCTGCATCTCTGGGTAAATATTATCCAGATACCATTTAAATGATTTACAACCCAACTTCTTCCTCAATTCAACACGCTCACTGATATTTCCATAGCTTTTGGTCCTCAGATCAGGTCTTAAGGAAAAATACTGCTCCTAAATTTTAAAAAGAAAAAGGAAAAATAAGAGAACAGGTTTTTTGCTTAAAATGAGTATTATCAGCAAATTATTTTTCATGCCAGTGTTTTCTTGATATTGCCGAAAAATGTCAGTATAAACTTTTCACACAACTGGGTCCATCACTGACAATATGACATCTTAAATTCTAAGATACGTCCCTATTTCAGAAATGACAAAACATGTAAAATGTGATCTCAGAATCAATGAGGTAGGCGACGTGTGAGACCGGCAGTTCTCGGACTCCGTCAGGATTCTGGAGTGTCAAAGATAATTGATTATTGGGTCCAAGGAGCTTCTGTTTGTGTGAGTTTATCTATTGGTATTTACCATATGGAAAGTTAAAACATTTAATTTGTTAAAAATAACTACCTATCAACATAAATGTGCTCTGAAGAGCAACAAAAAATGTAGTGAGAACAGTGACATTGCTTTACAGTTTTACAAATCTTTTCAATGTTTGGCTAAAAAGAAAGCTGAATTCTCATTTCTGCATGTGAACCTGTTACTGTCATGTTTGGTTAAACAGATTTTAAAAAATTGAGTGTATGAAAATATATAATTTAAAATGCAAGGGATATTTTAATAGTTTCAGAGAATTATGACTATTCTTTTTTGATATATTTTTTAAAGATTTTGTCAGAGTACAAGCCAGGGAGCAGGAGAGGGAGAAGCAGACCCTCCGCATAGCAAGGAGCCCGATGCGGGGCTCGATCCAGGGACCCTGAGATCATGACCTGAGCCGAAGGCAGACGTTTAACCAACTGAGCCATCCAGGCGCCCCTCTTTGATATTTTACCAAAAACTCTAACTTTTCATATTCCACACTGTAACTAACCTTTAAATTGTATCACTGAGCTTTTTGTAAGTCGCATTAAAATCTACTGCTCTATCCGGCTCTCTGAATGGATCTTTTCCCCAACCAAGATTTCTATACCAACATACTTTAGTCATTTGGAAAACACTGCTCCCTGGGTGGTGAAGTTCCAAATATTGACAAACGTCACTATATAATATAAAAAGTTATATTCATAAATATTCCTAATCTCATCAAAAGAGCATTTAAGTACTGGAAGCCATCAAGCTCCCAGGGATCGATACGAGTTTTCCACTGAGTTTTCCACTTGCAACAAATGCAGTCAGCTGAAGTGAGAGGCTCAGCTGGTTCATTTTTGAGAATGTGCGCCAAATGTCCAAATATAAATAACCATGGTTTGTGGTTTGTGAGCCATTCTTTTACATAAAAAGTACTCCGTGGAGAAAAGTGACTAGTTAACTCACAACTACATGCAGCTCAAACAACTGCACGCATTTTCCCTTGAAAACAACCACGTGTTTCAGTCTACAGCAAAAGGTGCTTTCTGCACACTCAGCGTGTCTCACAGCACTCGGAGCACAAGATCTAACATCATGATTTCTACGACTCAGCTGCTTTTGCAGCATCAGTGCAAGGTCAACAAGGGGAAAATGGCAAATACTGTGCTATCTGCCTATGACAACAGCTTTGCCCTGCTAAACATTTACATGGGTCTGGGAACCACTTTCTGAGAGCTGCTGGGAGACAGTGTGACTCAAAGCTGAGGAACACGGAGAACAAGCCTGGAGTCTAGACGAGGGAGAAGGGAGGAAACATGCAGTGTGGCAGACGCATGACCACAAGCTCCCACTTCTGCTCCCCATGCAGTGATCTTCTCCCGACAGCACACACCTCCATGCCCAGTGCATTTCCCAAAACCTAACACAGAGCCTGGTATACAGTAGACACTCAAATGCATGTTTAAAAAAATTAATTGTACACAAATGTTCACAGTAGCATTTCTCATAACTCATGAATGGATAAAATGTGTAATCACACAATGGAATATTATTTGGCAATAAAAAAGGAATGAAGTAATGCTACATGGTACCCATATGGATGAACCTGGAAACAGTATGCTTACTAAGGTGGTCACAAAAGACCATGTGTTGTAGGATTCCATTTGTAGGAAGGTCCAGAATAGGCAAATCTAGAGAGTCAGGAGGTAGACTAGTAGTTGTCTGGGGCTGTAGGAGATGAGGGGGTGATGGCTGAAGGATACAGAGTTTCTTGCTGGGGGTGATAAAATGACTTGTGAATTATACCTCAATAAAGATGTTACAAAGGAAATATCACAGCAGAAAGAGAAAGTGCTACTACACGTGCAGAGCCTAACGGGGAAAGTGGAGAGACTGGGACACAGTGAAGCCCAAGGAGCAAAGAAAAGGAGCCACGTTCTGTGGGAGTCAGAGGAATAAAGACACTGACAAGAGAGTTTCTTATGTTGGCTGTATTTCCTATTACAGAGTGGTCATTTGGAAAATTAGAAGAAGGGTCACAACAAAAAATGGGAGGAAAAGAATGTACAAAAGGGATGGCCCTAAAGCATAGATTGTCCCACAGAAATGTGCCAGAGTGAAAAGGCAGGTAACCAGAGCTGTCTGCAAAGGAGCTAGAGCCGAGCAGACCCTTCCAGCAGAGTAACTTAATCTCACCTTGTATTCATCCAACCAAACATGCGCCAGCCTCAAGGAGTTGTGGGTCATGGTGTCCTGGCCTTCAGGAGAACCATACGGTCGCCTTTTTCGGAAAATGTGTCCGACTCTAGAGCAAGGGATGATGAAGAGTTTGCCTCCACACATCCAAATCTGGTCAGAAGCAAAATATGTATTAATAGTTGCCTTGCACTGCTATGAAATCAATGTATGCATTTTCATGAAATTAATCTTTATCAGATAGGTGTAAGACTTTTCAAGATGTTTTATGTAACTACCAAATACAAGAAAGTGAAAGGGTACATTAAAAAAATTCTATCTTTATGATTAAAAAGAGCAAACTCTAAGGTAGCGTGCCATTCTTCCACCGCCCTGTGTCTAAAATCACACTTACCACGTGCTTTGCTGTTTTAACAGATCGAGGAATTTGATCCTCAGGACTTAGGGACAAAGAATGATTACTGGCTGGTCCTCTAATCTCATTACTGGCACCTTCTCAAAACATGTATATATATAGAGAGAAATAAATACACTGAATAACTCTAGATTAAGATTCAAAAGATCTCAGTTCTTGTGTAAATTTTGCCCTTGGCCATCTGGGTCATTTTATACAGTTATATTTTAGTTTCTGTGGAACTCCATTACCTTATATCCAAAGTCAGACTGAACAATATCTTATTTCTTTCAACTTTAAAATTCTAAAGATTATGTATGAAAAACTACCTTTTTTTAAAACGCTATAGTCAACACATCGTAAAAATACAAAATGATACACGCACAACATACTGCAGTATTGTGGATGGGGTTTCTGCTATGGAGCCCCAGAGCCGGGAGGTGGGTAGTGAGGACATCAGCTGGTACGGAGAAGTCCGAGTTCTTTCCCTTGCCCTCATTCTGCCCCTTGCAAAGACTGTCTTCCACTTCCATAGTTCCCTGAGTCCCAGACCCCACCCATACCACCATCTTTCCAACTTCAGCAGTTGGAGAGGAGATTAATTCCTTTCTCGGGTTGGAGGGACTTGTATATATAAAGTATTCTGCTAGCTACTTCTGAAAGTGGAATGGGAGCTATTAATAATTTTCCTGGGAGAACAGGTGTGAACCAGGACAGTCTTGAGCAATCAGGGACATCCGATCACCCTAATGTATGTGTCCAGGGTTAGCAAGTAAGATTCATAAACTGGCAAAGAACAAAACTCTACCGCAAATGCACATTTAGACATCTGAAATTATACCCAACCATTCATTACAACCTTCCCTTTTAAATTCTTACAAGGCTGCTTAAATACTTTCCACACTTTGAATGGATATTATCTCCATCACGGATTATGATAAAGTAGCCTTCATTAAAGACAATTTGTTAACAAAGATAATCAAAGAGAACTTACAGAAAATAAGAGATCGTAGATGAAAATTATATTCCACTACACAGAGTTAAACATGAAAAAGTTACCCGAAATGATATTTCTAAATTTTCTCCTCCCCAGATATCCATGCCACTGTCATACTGTCCAAGTTCATTGAAATAGTGTCTATTCATGGCGAACAATCCTCCGGCCATTGTAGGTGACCTAGAAAAGGAAAAAATTACTGTACCAATTGTAGAGAGCCAATTATCTACCATCTTTGTTATTTAAAAAATTCAGTGTACCCTTGGAACACCTCTAATAAAGACCAGATTAACTATTATGAAACATTTTATCTAACATCAGGGAATGAGCTGGGCCCCATAACTGAATTTTCTAGATGCCAATGATATACTAGATGTCTGGGAAATGAGGGCTACTTTTCTAAGCATCAAAAATACTTTATAAATTACAACACTGTTACTAGAAATACACTTGATTTGAATTAATTCCTTCTGACAGTCTCACAGAACAGTGGGATAAAAACTGGACTCCAGGGCCTATCAAGTAAAGACCAGATGAACTCTGACTTAGACCAGTAGTTCTCAAATGGGATGATTTTGTCCCCAAGCGAACACTTTCATTAATGTCCACAAACATTTTTAGCGGCTGCAATGGAGTGGTTGGGGTGGGGGAGGGTTTCTACTCACAACTCATGGTCTGAAGCCAAGCACACTACCGCATACTCTAAAACGCACAAGAGAGAGCCCACAACAGAGAAGTATCTGGCCCCAAACGTCAATACTGCCAAGACTGAGATGGTTAATGAGAGAAGCTGAAGGAGACTGGCCCTCAGACAGACACATGCTCAGCTTCCAGCTGTCTCACTTCCTGAAACTGAACTAAGGCAATGGTGTCTTTCAGCATCCCAAGCTCCCTGTTAGAAGGGAAGCACAACTTATCTGCAGGGAGGAAAGCACCATCTCAGGTATGAATGTATTTCCTTAATTTTTCATGACAGTGTCTGCCCCCAAACAAAAGTAAATAAGCAACCAAACAAATAAATAACTAGGCAATTAGGAAGATAAACCACATGAAAGAAGAGAATCTACAAGAGGAACAGATGTGCAGGGGTTTCAAATAATGCAGTTATCAGGCGGAGACTTCAAAATAACCACTCAAAATATGCAAGGATAAAAGACAAGATGCAAAATTTCGCAGACAGATAGATATGGTCAAAAAAGAAACCAAATTTATGCATCTCTGAAAAACCCTTCTGACAAAGAAGAACTTCTGCCCACTTGTGATCTGTCAAATAAATAAATAAATAAATAAATAAAATCTTTTAAAAAAATAAAGACAGAGATCACAAATAGGCGGAGAGGCAGGGAGAGAGAGGAAGAGAAGCAGGCTCCCTGCTGAGCAGAGAACCCCATGCGGCACTCGATCCCAGGACCCTGAGATCATGACCTGAGCCGAAGGCAGAGGCCTTAACCCACTGAACCACCCAGGCACCCCCAGAATCCCATTTTTAACAACCACAAAAGACACAAATTTTCCAGGCACACAGGAAAATTTACAAAAATTACTCATGTGCTTGGCCGTAAAGCAAATCTCACCAATTTTCAAAGAATTAAAATCATACAGAATATTTCTTAATCACAGTGTATACTAAGCTAGGAATACGTAATTATAAAATCCTCATATGTCTGGGAAATAATGAAGGTACTGTTAAATAAACCACAGGTCAGAAAAGCCATTACAATGAAAATATTCTGAAATAAATGACAGAAAATAGTACTTTGTGGGATGCAGCTAAAACCATGATTAGAAAGTTTATCTCCTTAAATGCATACATTAGGAAGGGAAAAAGGATGAAAAATTTAAAAAATCTAAACATCCAACTTAAAAAGTTAGCAGCCTTAATATCCTAAAAGTGCGAGAGCGCACAGAAGAACGGCGAGAAGAGCGGGGGAAAGCGGCAGGAGGAGGAAGGAGTGCTTCTGTCCTCGTCGCACGAGGCGGCGGTTCAGACGGTGCCGTCACAGCCCACAGGCACGGCTCTCTCCGAGCGCCAGGAGGAACTATCGCTGCTGCAGAAACACCCATACTACTCCGCCACGCCGGAGAGCAGAAGACAGTGACCTAAAGGAACAAAATTTTCACTTTTCCCACAGAAAGGACCTAAAATCAGTTTGACGGGAAAAGAGGAATCTGTTCATCTAGAGTGAAAGCAGCAAAACAGAAGACCCGAAATAAACACGGTGTACGAGTTAGCTTCCGCGGAGGTGGACTGAGAATAGGGAGCAAAGAGGCGGTCGGTCACTCCTCGTCAAAAGTTGTTCTATACTATTTTGTTACTGAATACATGTTTGTGATTAAAAGCATTAAAAATTAAACGATGAAAACCAATGCCCATGAGGACGGTGAAACGGGCAAGACGGGCGGGAGCACAAACACGGAGAGCAAGCAGCAGCCGGGCTACCGGCCTCCTGCGTGGCGCGCCCTTACCTTCTCACAGAGAACACCATGGACAGTCCGGGAGGACAAAATCAGAGTCACCACTGTCTGCCTCCAATCACAGGACAGGAGGCTGTAGAGACCGGAAACCCAAACAGACAGTCCCCGGATGCAGCCCTGCCTGAGAGCGGGGAGGGGGTTCGGGACCCGCCCAGGTTCTGACACTGAGCTTAGCAGAACTGCAGCGGATTCTCACACGAAGCCCGAGAGAGCAGAAGTCGGCCCCGCTCGGCCAGCAGACCACATCGGCCCCCAGGAACCAGCGGAGGTCTCCCCTCCACGTCTGGGTCAGGTGAAAGGAAGCTGGCAAGCCCCTACAGGCCAGCCGCAGAGCCACCTGATGTGCTGGGAAAACATCACCTCCTAAAGGTAGAGAGAGGCATGCCCTCCAACCTGTTTCCCTCTTGTAACGCGGGAGTAACAGCGCGGGTAAAATTGTCTTTTTAAAGAAAGACAATGGAAAACCACCCGACCTCCCCACCAACAGTAAACTGGGTAAGTTAATGATATATTAACAGAACATGACCCTCTTTCAGTGCTGTATAAAGCAGAGCCATACACTGTAACCCAGATGAGTTTTTTAAAGCAATACTGAGTAAAAGCAGCAAGGACAAAAGGAGTCCAATGGCTTCATTTTATATGAAGTCCAAGAACAGGCAAAACTAAACTATATTGTTTAGAGACGCACGCAGAGATGGTAAAACTACAGGAAAGTGAGGAAATGATCACCAGGTCAGGGTAATGACAGCTCTGGGGCCAGGGGCTGTGACCAGAGCAGGGATACAGGGGGCATCTGGATGCTGTGTCTTGACCTGGGTGGTAGCTACACGGGTGTTCATATTATAACCATGTATTAAATTGTGTGCATCATACATATATACATATGTGTACTTTTTACATAATTTTGTCACAGGTAAAAAAAAACATGTCCAAAACAAAAAAAAAACCTATAGGTCCAAGAATGTTAAAAAGTAGAAACACAGACAAACCTCTCCGAAATCCACATGAGAAATTTAAAACAAAAAACAGGGGCCCCTGGGTGGCTCAGAGGGTTAAAGCCTCTGCCTTTGGCTCAGGTCATGATCCCGGGGTCCTGGGATCAAGCCCCGTATCAGGCTCTCTCCTTGGCGGGGAGCCTGCTTCCTCCTCTCTCTCTCTGCCTGCCTCTCTGCCTACTTGTGATCTCTCTCTGTCGAAAAAAATTAAAAAAATAAAAAAAAATACATAAGCAGATTTGTAATATTGAGAATATGAATGAGAACTAAAATAATTTCTGCACTGTGACTTGTAACTGTACTAAGCAGAAATCCATCCTAAAAATCCCAATTACAGAAAACACTTACACAGCAAATGTTCCTCACAGCGCCACTCGTACTAGCAAAGAACTGAAGGTAGGTGAATGACAAAGGCAATAAACCATGCTGAACCAACATTAAAAAACACTGCACGTGGGGTATTCCTACCATATCCTATGCACAATTATCCCAAGATACTGATCTGTCTGCCTTTCTAAGTGATACATCCTGAGGACATGAATAATTCCCAGGTCACAAATCTTTCCTTAGAAGTTGGCACAGCACATAAAATTCAGTGAGCATTCAAGAATTTCCAATGGACAAATTAAGCCACCACTTCTGCTCCCTGCAAAGAAGGGATTCTCTTTAAAATATTTTTTCTCTTTTGAAGAAGTACTGACAGGAATTTTTCCTATCTGGAGGAGAAATCTCACTTTATTGGTGCAGTAGCTCCTTCTGGTCCTCCGAGCTCAGAAAGGGGAACAAGATCCCACTTGAAGTGAAGCCCCCAGTTGAAACCTCCCCGCACGACAGGGGACGAGCTGTAGGCGAGCGTGTCCGCGCTGATGATATCGATGACAGGGCACACCACGGTCTGCCGGTCCTGCTGGATGGCAGCCAGCAAGGGCTGCAGCCACATCACATTTACTTCACAGTGGCTGTCCAGGAAGACCAGGACTTCTCCTGAGGAGGCAAACAGCAGCAGACCTGAGAGGTCACAGCAGTCCATTCAGGGGCGGCTGCTAGTTCCCTGAGATGCTGCGTTCACGGTGTGAAATACACCCGCCTCCCTTCCAGCCCAACGGTCAGACCATTCCTCTACGCCAGTCAGGAAGAGAGGAGGACTTTCTAGCCAGGAAGTCTGCCTCAAGTGTACTGCTAGGATTGAGAAACATGTATAAATTAATCCCTATTCTCCTCAGTGAGAAGATTCAAAGTCTCATAGGAACAATTCTCTTCTCCAGACAGAAAGCTATGGACTGCGGTACAAGGGCAGTGGCCACTTGTGTGTAAATGTTTTTATTACACTTACTGCGATCAAAATATTTCTAAATTTAGGGGTGCCTGGTTAGCACAGTAAGTTAAGTGACCGACTCCTGGCTTCGCCTCAGGTCATGGTCCCGGGGTTGGGAATGGAGCTTCGAGCTGGGCTCCGCACTCAGCAGGGGTCTGCTTGAGATTCTCTCCCCTCTCCCTCCACCCCTGCCAGCCCTTCTCTCTAAAAAAAGAAAAAAAAAATTCTACTTTAGTATACATTTCCCTGCCTGAGAACCTAACTGTCTTTGCTGGTGACACAGAAACATGACCTTAGTGATCATCGCTACAACACAGCAACTCTCTCAGGAGTGAGAGAAAGATATACCCCTTCTGCCATGCCAGTGACATGGGTTCCCTTCTCCTCTGAAGTCACCACTCAGTGGCCACATGCTCACCACTTCTTCCATTTTTCGCCATTCCTTCCTAAATTGTCCAACCTGGTCAGCTGTAGTGGCTTTCATGAGCCAATGAGGTACCTTTTCTTCTAGCTAGTAAAATAAGAATCACAATGATTTTATCAAGCCCCTACACCCCAAGTTCTGGAATTCTCAAATTACCTTCCTATTTTTTTCCCATATCCATACACTACTTACAATATTATATACCTACTGTTTTTAAACTAAATCATTTAACTTAAATAAATTTATTTTAAAAGGAAATTTTATCAAGATCAAAAATGAAAATCAGAATCACCAACCTTACAGAGGTAACCATAAAGAGAAATACAATGGTTCAATACCATGTAACTGAGAACTAACCAGATATATTTTCTGCAAAATACTAAATTTGATACTTTTTCCCAAAGATTTAATTTATTTATTTGAGAGAACGAGAAAGAGAAAGCATGAGGAGGAGGTGAGTGGCAGAGGGAGAGGAAGAAGCAGACTCCCCGCCGAACAGGGAGCCCAACATGGGACTTGATCTCAGGACCCTAGATCATGACCTGAGCCGAAGGCAGAGGCTTAACCTAGGACACCCAGGTGCACCGTTCTGTCTTTTTCAAAGGGGAGGTAAGTATATGCTGGAGATGTCTTATAGATAGATTTCTAATAGAGACTTTATCTTTGATGGAATCAGAAGAATTGAGAATTTTAAAGAAAGTATCTTTATAGTTTTATAAATCAATTTTCATTGTTTTTTATTTTTATTTTTTAAGTAATCTCCTCACCCAGTGTGGGGCTTGAACTTACAACCCAAGATCAAGAGTCACACACTCTACTGACTGAGCCAGCCAGCTGCTGTGGTAAGTCAATTTTCAGTATCATGTCCATTTATCCAACAAAAATCATAATGCATTATCACCAGAGGTATGTATTTGAACTTAAGAATTACTGGCTTAATTCAAATCAAACAGTTTGAGTACACATATTTTAAATGTTGTATGACAAAAATTACAGGGGTGCCTAGGTGGCTCAGTCTACTGAGGGGCCATCTGACTCTTGATTTCAGCTCAGGTCATGATCTCAGGGTCATGGGACTGAACCCTGTGTCAGGCTCTGTGCTCAGTAGGGAGTCTGCTGGAGATTCTCTCTCTCCCTCTCCCTCTGCCCCTTCCCCCTGCATGCTCACTCGCTCACTCTCTCAAATAAGTAACTCTTTAACAAAAAAATTAAAGTAAAAAAAATTACAGAAGTTCAGATACATTTTGCTTTACTCTTCTCCTTATATAAGTAAACAAGATACAGACCCACATGAGCAGCAATAATTTTTAATAAGGACCACTATGAAAAAAGACCAGTTTGGACTCTAGAGCTCACCTCCCTGGAGTCTGTATTTTGGGACAACATTGTTGTCCCAAGAAATACAAAATTCTTTGGAAAGAAACCCTTTCCAAAGTGAACACAAGCCTTCTCTCTCCTGCTGACAATGCCCATTTAAGAAATCACTTTTCACAGATCTCTGCACAATAAGAAAGGCTCCAAGGACAAAGCCCTTGTCACTTATCCGCCACTGAGAAGAGAACAGGAAGTTATACCTGTAGAGTGGGCTGCTCCAATCATCCTTCCTCGAATCAATCCCTCACGCTTTGTGTTTCTTATTACTTTAATTTTTCCAGGGAGATATTTTTGGACATATTCCTCTAGTTCTCCTTTCAAATCATCTGAAAATAAAGAGTCATAATAAAACAACAAGAGACATATACAAAGACTTTTTTAAGAGCTACTCTAAGATTGTATCTGATACTTGCAGCAACAAATTATCAAGTATTACAGAATCTTTTGCTGATTTAAAAAAAAAATTATGGTTTATCTCCTAAGGAAGAAAAAGAAATGAAGGGTAAGAGTTGAAACACTAGCCAAGAAGAATACTTAATTTATAGAATTATTCATATTTCCACAGCAACTAGCACAATGCTTTGCATAAAGAATGTTTGAAATGATTATCTTGAGTGAATGAATGTTCCGCTGACTGCATTAAATCAGATTTAAAACCAAAATAAGGTATGTCTTTTGTTTGAAATTAACTGTTACTCCAATTCAGAACAGTTTTAATGACTTTTTAAAAAAGATTTTATTTATTTATTTGACAGAGAGAGAAATAGCAAGAGGGAACACAAGCAGGGGGATTGGGAGAGGGAGAAGGAGGCTTCGTGCTGAGCAGGGAGCCCGATGTAGGGCTCGATCCCAGGGCCCTGGGATCATGACCTGAGCCAAAGGCAGACACTTAACGACTGAGCCACCCAGGTGCCCCTGGTTTTAACAACTTCTATGGCTCCTACCAAGAATTATACAGTAACAGCAGTAAATACGTCCTTTTATTAATTTAGTATCTTCCAAGGACACTAAATATTTTTTATAAATTCTAGCTCATTTACATTTAAATTTCATAACTTCAAATATCTATTAATTCTTTCCATTGTTAGTAGATAAACCATCGTAAGTTATTATGAATTATCACTTTAAAAAAAAATAACTACAAACTGAAAAACAAAATACAGATTAAAAAAAATTCAACACCATAAATTCTACAATTTAGTATTTAGACAATCTTTGTTTCTTATTCTTTTTTGAAATTAAGTTTTGTTTTCTATTAACCTTTCTAAATTTTCTCTTGTGCTATTTCAGTATATGCCAAAGTTTAAGCATTTTGTTCCCAATGGGCTCAGTGTACATTTCCTTGCTTTATATAGTCAACTGGTAGACCAACCCTGTTATTGATAAGAGGTGCTAATAAACTCTTGAGTAGTGAAAAATCTGTAACTGGCATCCAGTTCATCAATGTACTCCTACAGCTTGCTGTAATGAAGAGAGCAGAGGCTGAGAGCTATGCAGACCGGTGGTCTAATTTCAGCTCTACCACTTAACAGCTAAAGGACCTTGAGACTATTTAATATTTCCTCTCTATAAAATAAAGGATACAACCTATCTCTCAAGATAGCTGAGACCCGAGTGAGTAGCATAAATAAAGAGCCTTCCATCCTATGTGTACATGAAACCATTCTTAGGAAGTCTATGTTGAACTGAAGTAAGTACAAATTTCCAACTATAAAAGAAGTCAGTCACAGAGATAAAAAGTAGAGCAGAGGGAATATAGTTAATAATATTGTACTGACACTGTAATGGTGACAGACGGTGACTATACTTATTGTGGTGAGTAATGTAATGTATAGAATGTTGAATCAATACGTTATACAACTAAAACAAATCTAACACAATTATACTTCAATATTAAATTTTTAAAAATTGTATAATATATATACTGAATCACAAAACACTGGCATTCGGAGATCATCTAAGAGCGATCACAATGCAATCTGCTTTTATCTGGGGCAGTCAATATAACAGACTCATTAGATGAATATAAGCCCGAGGTGTTATACCGAGAGAAAAAAGCCAATGTCGAAAGGTCACTTATTGTATGATTCTATTTATGTAACCATTCTTAAAATGACAAAATCACTGAGAAAGAAACAAAATCACAGAGATTAAGGCTGCCAGGGATTAGGGATGGAGTGGGTCAGGGATGTGGACGTGAATATTAACAGGTAGCACAAGGGAGATTTCTGTGGTCGTGGAGTAGTCTTTATCCTAATCACAGTGCTTGTTACAGAAACGTACACACAGAATAATATGACACAGAACTGCACACAGACGCTATACTGACAATCAAATTCCTAGTTTTGATGTGTCACTGTCTGTTAGATATACCAATGGGGGAAACTAGGTGAAGGGGTAACAGGATCTCTTTGTAACCCACTGTTGCTAATCTATAGTTATTTTGAAAGAAAAATTTTTTTCAAAAGGTAGGCCAAGGGAAAAATTTCAAGGGCCAAACTTAAGTAGCACAGTCTGTAAAAAGATCACAAAGCTGTTTCCAAAAAATTATCCTCTAATTAACAAACATACTTACTTGTTGCCGACTCCCTGCACCTGCTGGGACCAGGGTCCTACCCAACATCTATCTGAACTGTCAGCTGATGCTGCTGATTCTAATCCCACCGTGATCAACAGCCCAGATCCCACAGTATCAGCTACAACATCCCTTACCGAAGTCACTGTCATCGTCCACAAGGATGATTTCATGAAGGAGCTGGGCTGGTGTGCGGTCTAGGACACTGTGCACAGTACGGAGCAAGGCAGACAAGGCTTCATTGTAGAAACAGATAACAACACTAGCGACTGGCAGGTCCACAGGGTAAGACTTGTCTTTACATCTGTGAAGACACATATGAGAAGATGTGATGTCCTGAAAGGTTCAACCTTTTAGGTCATTACTCACTAAACATTAACTGCCTCCTGCGCAGACTCCTTCCTACAATATAACAGAAGTTTCTTAAAAAGCATTTAAGGAGGGTGCCTGGGTGGCTCAGTGGCTTAAAGCCTCTGCCTTCGGCTCAGGTCATGATCTTGGGGTCCTTGGATCGAGCCCCACATCATGCTTTCTGTTCAGCTGGGAGCCTGCTTCCCCCTCTCTCTCCTTCTGCCTCTCTGCCTACTTGTGCTCTCTCTGTCAAATAAATAAAATCTTTAAAAAAAAAAGCATTTAAGGATACACTGGTATCATACTCAAGAGTTTTATAGTTTGTTAATAACTACTCTCTCCAATACCTGCTACTTTGCTTATTTTTAGATTAACATTTAAAAAATTTTTTCTTTTTTTGGTACAGAGGTTACATAAAAATGTGTTATTTGTATGGAATCACTACAAGTTTTTAATGCAGTATTCATAAGCTCATGTTTAGCTTCTCCACAATGAACATTCAAAAGGAAGAAAGAGGGGCACCTGGGTGGCTCAATGGGTTAAGCCTCTGCCTTCGGCTCAGGTTATGATCTCAAGGTCCTGGGATCGAGTCCCGTATCGGGCTCTCTGCTCAGCAGGGAGACTGCTTCCCGCCCCCCGCCCCCCGCCTACTTATGGTCTCTGTCAAATAAATAAATAAAATCTTAAAAAAAAGGAGTTTTATTTCTTGTCCAATAACAGAAAAAATTTGAGTAAACTAGGATATAACCAAAATCAAGATTCTATCAAGCAACTGTGTGATAAAAAGGGTTAGATGGCTTCAAGCAACAATAATAAAAAGTCACTAACTAAAGAATAAAATCCAGAATTCCATGTTCTTTTGCATGGCATACAAAGTGTTCCAACATCTGGACCCTGGCTACCTCCAGTCTCCTGGCACTCCCCCGCTGTGGCCATAGTAATGGTTCCAGTACCTTTTCAAGTGGTGTCATGACTCAATCTGTTCCCCATGCACGGAGTGGTCCCCTGCACACTGCTCAGCCAGCACCCTCGAGGAGGCCTTCCCTTATCACTCTGGTTTCAGGGTCCCCAGTACACCAGCTCCTACCACAGCCCTCATTCTAGCACTACCACAATTACCCGTTCCCTCATCTATCTTCCCTACTAGGCCTGTGATCCCAGGAACTATGTCTTACTCTACTTATTTTCAAGACCTAATACAGTGTCTATAAAACAAAGGTGCTCAAAAACGTCTGCCTGTGAAATGACTAATTGACCAACCACATGAATGAAAAGCCTTTGAAACAAAATCAGTGGTGCCTGGGTGGCTCAGTGGGTTAAAGCCTCTGCCTTCAGCTCGGGTCATGATCCCAGGGTCCTGGGATCAAATCCACATCAAGCCCCACGTCAGGCTCTCTGCTCAGTGGGGAGCCAGCTTCCTCACTCTCTGCCTGCCTCTCTGCTACTTGTGAGCTCTGTCAAATAAATAATAAAATCTTTAAAAAAAAAAAAAACCGAAAACAATGAAGACAAAAAAGTGAGATGAGTAAAATTCTTCACTGATTTTTAATTCCTTTTCCACAAATACAATAAACATTTAAAAGAAATTTATGCTCAGAAGTTTATCTAGTTAGACGCAGTTAATACCTCTAGCCTTTTCCCTATGATTTTAAATTTCAAAAGAGACAGAGCAAGCTCCAGAACTCTGTTAGTACAATCTCCAGCTTCAAGTGTCACAGGAGTGGAAATCTGTCTTGAAGTTTTCTAGTATCCTGAATGACGAAGCCTAAATGCATTTAGTAACACCACCCTCACAACTTACTATAATGCCACTAAAAGCATGGTCATTAAAACACAGCCGTATAAACCACTGAGAAACATACGCAGCATTCCTAGTGTCCGGCACATCTCTGTGGTAGCCCAAGCGATTACTGATAAGCATGTTGAAGGCATGTTTCTGATAGCCCAAGTCTCTCAACTCCTGATCACGTTCATTAAAAATCATACCTGCAAAAGATTGAAGTTACAGTCAGTATGTTAAATCTGGAAAGGTCTGCTACAGTTATTGTTATATTATGATCCTAAGAAAATCTTGACTTTAATCTCTTATAGCTAAATAGCCATGTTTCTCAAATCTAGATTGTCTCCATTTTCAAAAAAGTAATTGAAGTCAGAGTCAAATTTTTGTCAGTCTAGTGCAAAAAGTAGGTATACCTTAACCATGAATGATACCTGTTCACTAGCCATTAATCTTAATATTATCAAGAGAAAAAATTACAGATGTCTTTTTTTCAAAAGACTTAATGATGGTATTTCTATTAAAGCAAGAGACTACAGAACCCATGTGGACAACAGGTCCCAATGACAGGCAATTTTTTATAAGAGCCCTCACCTAAAATTTAAAAAAAAAAAAAAAAAAGCTACTGATAAACCTTTCTATAAAAAGTCTCTGATTCCAGACTTTAATCAGCTTCATAGTCAAGAAAGCCAAGAAATTCCCTCAGAGTGCCCATCAAAATCACTACAATTCAACATTCTTGTTCTAACATTCAGAAACCTTACCTTTACATAGAAGGATAATTTCTCTTTTCGCTTTCTTTCCCATCTCAAACCTTTAACCTCTCCTCACAGAATGACTCCCTTGTCCCAGCATTTCCCAAAGTCTGGTCACAGAAATCTAATTTCACTGGACATTAACAGATGTTCAAAAGAAAAAAAGGATTTCATGGTCAAACAATTCAGGGAAACAATGGATTTTGAAAGTCGAATAGGTTTTAATTTCATTTGGAATGGAAGGACAATCCTGATCCTTTAATACTGTTGACAGTTTCACAGATAGCAGTTGTGAGGGGATGGGATACAGAATGACTACAGTCCCCAGATCCACTTTGGGAAACACTACCTCTTAATATGCTTTTTCTATGAGCTTTTAAAGCTGGAGTACATTTTTTAAAAGCAGAGTATTTTTATTATTAACAGAACTCTAGAAACTTTAAAGATTTTATTTGACAGAGAGAGACACAGTACGAGAGGGAACACAGGCAGGGCGAGGGAGAAGCAGTCTCCCCCCGCCCTGAGCAGGAACCCCAATGCGGCGCTCGATCCCAAGACTCTGGCTTCATGACCTGAGCCAAAGGCAGATGCTTAACTGAGCCACCCAGGCGCCCTAGAAACTTCATTTTAAAGAAGTGTTTAGTGTCCTTACATCCTGTGTTCTTACTGGCTGTATAGTAATGAAAACAGAATTCCATGTTTTGCTTCTATTAGAGTGTTTTCCATGTATTAAGATACCCTAAACAGTGATCCTCAATCACCTGAAGATTACTTTCAGTCTTTGTCAATAACAGACAGAATTGTGCTGACATTTCAACTATTACTAGTTTTCATGGTTTTACATTGTAATATAGACTTTTAAAAAGAAATTCTAGTACAGCTAACATACAGTGTTGTATTAGTTTCACATGTATAATATACTATACTCAGTACTCATCATAGTAAATGTACTCTTAACCCCCTTGACCTGTTTCACCCACCCATTCCCACTCACCTCCCGAGAACCACCAGTTTGTTCTCATTAAGGGTTTCTTAATTTGTCTCTTTCTTTCTTAAATTCCACATGAGTGAAATTATATGGTAGTTTTATTTCTCTTATTTCACGTAGCATTATACCCTCTAGACCCATCCATGTTGCAAACAGCAAGACTTTATTCTTTTTTGTGGCTGAGTAGAATTCTAATGTGTATATATATACACACACCACGTCTTCTTTATCCATTCATCTACCAATGAACACTTGGGTTGCTTCTACAATTCAGCTATTATAATAATACTGCAGTAAACATATGGGTAACATGTATCCTTTCAATTTAGTATTTCTGTATTCTTTGGGTATACATCAAGAAATGGAATTACTGGATCATATGGTAATTCTATTTTTAATTTTTTGAGCAGCTTCCATACTGTTTTCCACAGTGGCTGTACCAGTTTGTATTCTCACCAACAGTGCGTGAGGGTTTCTTTTTCTCCACATCCTCATCAACACTTGTTTCCTGTGTTTTTGATTTTAGCCTTTCTGACCGGTATGAGGTGGTAGCTGCATTTCCCTGATGAGGAGTGATGTTGAGCATCTTTTCACGTGTCTGTTGGCCATCTGGATGTTTCCTTTGGAGAAATGTCTATTCATACCTTCTGCCCATTTTTAAACTGGATTGGATTTGGGGTTTTTGGTGTGGAGTACATCCTTTTATAAATACAAAAGAACAACGTTCTATTCACTTTTTATAAGAGGATGCAAAATCCTTGAGAGCAGAGACTTTGATCATGTTCAAAACAAAAACTGCTTGATACCCAGCACCTAGGACAATGCCTTGCACAAGCTAGATTCTCAATAAATTCTCCTTGATTCAATAAATCAATGACTAGCTCATACTAGACACTGAAAGGAATATTTTTTTAAAACATTTTTATTTATTTGACAGAGAGAGATCACAAGTAGGCAGAGAGGCAGGCAGAGAGAGAGGAGGAAGCAGGCTCTCTACGGAGCAGAGAGCCCGATGCGGGGCTCGATCCCAGGACCCTGGGATCATGACCTGAGCCGAAGGCAGAGGCTTTAACCCACTGAGCCACCCAGGCGCCCCTGAAAGGAATATTTTCTAATACATATCTCTTGATGAAAAATTATTCCATATTAACAGATCACTTTAATTCCATCATAAAATGTGGTGTACAAACACACATACACATGTGCATGCGCGCGCACACACACACACACACACACACACAGGAATATCATTCAGCCATGAAAAAGGGAAAGCCTACCAGTTGTGACAACATGGATGGAAGCTGAGGGCATTATGCTAAGTGAAACAGAGAAAGACAAGTACTATAATACTGTATGATCTCACTAGAGACAGAATAGATGTGGCTGCCAAGGTGGGGTGGGAGGAGGTACAGATGGGGTGAATGTTGGTTAAAAAGGTACAAACTTATAAGTTCTGGGGATGTAATGTATAGCATGGTAATGGTGAATACTACTACTGTATTGTGTTTCTGAAAGTGGCTAAGAGTAGATCTTAAAAATTCTCATCCCAAGAAAAAAGCATTTTAACTATGTGAGGTGATCAATGTTAACTTACTGTAGTAATCATTTCACAGTATATGCTTGCATGAAATCATTATGTTATATGCTTTAAACTAATACAATGTTATATATGTCAATTTTATCTCAATAAAACTGGAGGGAAAAATCACATTAGCTTACTTTTGTCCTTCCCCTGTTCATATAAAATCATAGCCAACTAACTAGCATGCCAGAGGAGCTATTTTTTTTTTTTTTTTAGATTTTATTTATGTATTTGACAGACAGAGATCACAAGTAGGCAGAGCGGCAGGCGGCGGGGGGGGAGCAGGCTCCCCGCTTGAGCAGAGAGCCCAATGAGGGGCTCAATGCCAGGACCTTGGGATCATGACCTGAGCCGAAGGCAGAGGCTTTAACCCACTGAGCCACCCAGGCGCCCCAGAAGAGCTATGTTTTTTAACTTAATTTTTTTCAGTATAACCACAGCAATTTTAATACTGCATTTGAAAGCAATATAAACATATCAAATAGCAAAATGATTCAATTAAACTAGTACTTGGAAGCTCTTGCAAGCTTAGTATTAGTTCATTTATTTGTATCCACGTTAGAAAATGGTAAGCTATAAAAGAACTCCCCATATCTGGCTGTGTCTACTATGGATAAAAAGAACACAGTGTTCAGCCATGCCTCACAGAAACTATTTCAAGTTCTTTTATAATTAACTGCAGATTAAATGAGAAAATCTATTTCTAATTTTAAATTTATTATTGATCATCTTTCTAAAATGTACTTTACAAGTTCTTTCCCCTATTTATTTTTATTATTATTATTTTTTAAGGTTTTATTTGACAAAGAGAGACAGTGAGAGAGGGAACACAGGAGGGGGAGGGGCAGAGGGAGAAAAGCAGGGTTCCCGAGCAGAGAGCCTGATGCGGGGCTGGATTCCAGGACCCTGGGATCATGACTCAGCTGAAGGCAGAAGCTAAAGGACTGAGCCACCCAGGTGCCCCTCCCCTGACTGTTTCAAGATAATGCCCTCGGGGGACACCTGGGTGGCTCAGTGGGTTAAAGCCTCTGCCTTCGGCTCAGGTCACGATCCCAGCATCCTGGGATCAAGCCCCGCATCGGGCTCTCTGTTCAGCGGGGAGCCTGCTTCCCTCTCTCTCTCTGGCTGCCTCTCTGCCTACTTGTGATCTCTCTCTCTGTGTCAAATAAATTAAATAAAATCTTTAAAAAAAAAAAAAAAGATAATGCCCCCGGCAATCACCATACTTTTAACTATTACTGTACTGATTTGTATGAATTCCTTCTAAATCAAGTTTCCTTCACAGAAGCTGAGGAGGTTGTTTTCATTTTTCTCACTGTGGTAAAAAGGAGACAACATGCGGATTACCGTCGGTGACACGAGCACACTTACGACATGAAACTTCATGCCCATTAAAGCAAGCCCCCCCCCAGCCCCTTTAGCTACTAATCTGCTTCTAGTCTCCATGCATTTGCCTATTCTAGACATTCATATAAATGAAACCATGCAGTATCTGACCTTTTGTGTTCTGCTTCTCTCACTGATCATATAACGTTTTCGAGGCTCCTCCTGGTTACAGCATGGGTCAGAACCTCATTCCCTGCTATGCCTGAATAAGTCCCTGCACGGAAAGACATGCTGCTTGTCTTTCCATCCACTGATGACCGTCTGGGTTCTCTCCACCTCTGTTCACTGAGAACAACACTGCTATGAACACTGATGTACAAATCTTTGAACATCTGCCTGCAATTCTTCTGGGTATATACCCGAGAGAGGAATTGCTGGATCCTAAGGTAACTCTGAGTTTAACCTATTGAGGAACCAGCAATGAATGAAGGTTCCAATTTCTCTGTATCCCAGCCAAAACTTGTTATTTTCCTTTTTAAAAAAATTATAACCATCTTACCAAGTGTGAAATGGTATCCTCATTGTAGTTCTGATTTGCATTTCTGTAATAATGATGTTGAACATTTTATGTGTCTGTCTTTGGAAAAATGTCTATCAAATTCTTGGCCCATTTTAAAATTGGGTTATTTGTCTTTTTATCATTGAACTCTTAAGAGTTCTTTTTATACTCTGGATAATGAACCCCCATTAGAGACAGGATACACAAACATTTTCTCCCATCCTGTGGGGTGTCTTTCTTCTTTCCTGATTGTCTTCTCTGATGTACAAAAGCTTCTAATTTCAATGAAGTCCAATTTATTTTTTTTCTTTTGTTAACTTGTACTTTTGGTGTCATGTAAGAAACCACGACCAAACCCAAGGTCAAGAAGATCTACCTTTAGGATTTCATCTGAAGGTTTTATGCTGTTAGCTCTTCTATTTAGGCCTTCATTTTGAGTTAATTCTTACAGATGATATAAGGGTTCAACACTCTTCCACTGTACGTGGATTATCTATTTGTCCCAAAAGCATTTGTTGAAGAGACTATTTCTCCCCCATTGAACCGTCTTGACACATTTTTTAAAAATCAAGAGGCCAAAAATATCACAGGTTTATTTCTGGACTCTCAGTCTATCCACTGATCTATACATCTGTCCTTAGGCCAATATCAGACTGTTTTGATTAATGTAGCTTTGTAGAGAGTTTTGAAGTGTGAGCCCTCCACCTTTGTACTTTACCTAGATTGTTTTGGTTATTTAGAAGCTCTTGTAATTTCACATTAACTTTAGAATCAGCCTTTCCATCTTTTCAATAAACCTTATTTTGATAATGACTCTCTAGATTGCTCTGGGTAGCAGTAGTTCCTTAAACAGCATTTAGTATTCCAGTCCATGAACCTAACATGTTTTTCCATTTATTTAGGTCTACTTTTATTTCTTTCAGCAGTTTTGTAGTTTCCAGTATACAATCTCACACCTTCATGGTTATACTTATTATATATATATATAATATATGTTATATATATATATATATAAATATATATATATAATTATAACCTTCATGGTTATATTTATTCTTAATAAATATAACTTATTCTTAAGTATTTTATTCCTTTTGATACTATTGGAAATGGAATTGTTCTCTTAGTTTTATTTTCCAACTTCATTGCTAATGTACAGAAATACAGCTGGTTTTCGCGTGTTGATCCTGTGCCCTGCAACTTAGCTGAACTGATTTCTTAGCTATAACAGGTTTTTTGTATATCTGTTATAAAGCATTTAGTTTTTCAGCTAAGCAATCTGAGTTTGTTACATTTCGAGTGTCTACAATTTTCTCTCTACTTTCAAAGGCAAATACAAGGTCCATTCAAAACAGTAAACCCAATGTTACTTCTTTATAAAAGTTTTCTACTAAAGTAACTTAAATAAAGAGGCTAGAAATTTACCTATTAATGCTTTTAAAGTGTCTAAATAGCAATCTGAAAAAAGATAAGGTTTACTTTATGAAAGTTGAGGAAATAGTTTCCATTTCTCCATATAATTTTAAGTATTTTCAACTCCATGTATTTGAAAATCATTAAATCCTAGAAACTGATTTCTTTGAAACTATAATCAAATAAAAATAAACATTTTAACATTTCCTTTATATTTTATGGATCTTTCAATCTCTGAAATATCTCTTTTACTTCTAAATTACTTATTATTTGAGATTTCTAGGACAAGATTAAAGATCTAAGTTTTAAAGATAACCAAAATGGCTCATTTGTCCCTTCAAATAAAATTTGCTAAAACCAGGATTCTAAAATTACAGTACACAAAAAACATATACAATAGATTGCTTCCAAATTGAACAGAATAGAATTTTCGATGAAAAAAGTTTTCCTTTTATAAGAGTTTACAAACTCCTATATTTAACATACTGCCTCATCTTAACAATTCTTGTAAGTAGAAATCTTACTAGATATAATTTCAGCTTATCTCTAAACGTAACAATGTATGTTCTGTTTTAATGAACTCTGCCTTTCAAAATATGTTATATATAATCAAGTTACCTTTTGACCATTTCTTTCCATTATTAAATAATGCTAACAATTAAAATCTTCCCCCATAAGTTCCATTTCCTTCCTTCCTTCCTTCCTATTCTGGACCTTTTTACTTTTTCCCAAGTCTTCATAAAATACTGAAGTCAGAAATGCCTAAATTAGAATATAACTCCCCACTGAATCTGCAAAATCCTAGAACCTCAACTAGTTCATTAACAAAATAGAGGGGAAAATGATCCATTTCTAATCCCCATGTGATTTAGAGAATAACTAAATTTAAACTTCCAATAATTAAATACCCTGACATGCTACCAGAAGTCCAATACACTTACCCAACTCGGAAGAGAATTTCATGTTGCCTTTTTCTGGATCTTCAACGTGATTATCTATCGTATCATCAATTCCGTTTACTTTGAACTGTGACTCTAACACTCGACTTGGGCCTCGAGTGAAACGGGGATAGAATTTTTTGGGGAATGGTCCATGGGGCCCGGACCCCTTGATGGGCACATTCTTAAGTGGCTGAGTCACTTCACTGAAGTTGAAATAAATAAAAAGCAAAACCGTCCACGTTGCAGATGTAAAAAGGCATCCATAACAAAAATATCGAACTGTGACACTTCCCATTATAGACCTAGCATAGCTGAAGGGCCATCTTCAATCTCCTGAAAAAGAAGGACAGCTAGGTTAGACCCTTCAGGACACGTGTAAATCATCCACCAAGTTCACAATCACTGTTTTCCAAACAACCGAGCAGAACTTCTCAACTATTTACTTAGGATCCCAAGGCACAGTGTTAACTAAGAGTCAAATAAAAGAAGGTATGTGGATAGCACTGAATTAAAAAAAAAAAAAAGGATTCAACAATTAAAATCATAGGCAGCAAAACAGCTGACTTCCTCATCTGTGTTAATGGATATTTTACCTTTGGTCTGGATTGCTTACAGTGTGGTAATTTCTTTCAGATTCTGGCTTTTCATGAGGAAAATACAATTACCTTATGTATCATGGCAGTCTATCTAAAGTCCGGACTTCCACTATAAAATTATAGGACTCTTCCAACCCAAAGATCTTAAAATCTGTTATTAAAAATAAGCAGCCTGAAGAAAACTGTCCTACTTTCCAATCAAAAATTAAACCTGCCCTAATGCCTACTCTAGATTCAACAGTTATAGTTCAAATTTATAAATGACAGTAGAGGTAAGGTGAAGGAATCTATAGTTTTGATAATAAGCTTCCTAGTGAACTCTGATGCACAGCCAGATTTGGGAACCAATGGTATAATGAGAAGACAATATTAAGTACTAATCCCGTTCTGTCACATAATGGCTATGTAACTTTAGACAAATTACCAAATTTCCTTAGCCTCACTTTCATCAACTACATTCCAAGTTAATAATACTATCTTGCTGGATGCTTGGAATTAAATGAAATACTCAGAATTATATAAGACATGTAAAATATCAAGTACAATGATCAACACACAAAACACAGTGATTTGCACTGGATCAAGAGAACCTCTACAAACACTGTGGCTGGCTTTTATTTCATTTGTTCACTGTATTCCCTCACTCAGCACAATGAATGGCACAGAAAAGCAGTTGAATGATACCTATAGAATGCAAGAACACAGCACAAATTCAACGTTAATGTTTTCCTCCTCCTCATTAGGTCTAAACTTAATATGTAATATGAATGGTATACATGACCACCTGTTCCTTACAATGACCCACAAGTCCCTATTTAATCTGGAATTACCTCTCTTACTGTATTTTCTATTACTTCCCTCCTCATTCATTTCATTCTAGACACAGGTCTCCTTAGGGTTCACCAAATGTGCCAATCATACTCCCATTGAGGGATTATGCATCAGTTCCTCCCTCTGCCTGGAATACTTTTCATCCCAGCTAACTTCATCTCTGTTAAATCTCTGCTCAAATACCACCTTCTCAGTAAGTTTCTACACTAAGGTAATTTAAAACTGCAACTCAAGCACACAACACTAGCTCTTCTGATTCTCCCTACTCTGCAACTTCCACCTTCCTACATACTACATAATTACTATTTCTTGTCCATCCCCCCCGCCGCTAGAATGTAAGCTTCATTAGCAAGAGCTTTTGTCTGTTCATTTCCCTGTAGCATCCCCCCAGCTTAGAACAATGCCTGGTATGTTTAATAAATATTTGTGGAAATTAATGAATCAATTACTGCAGTACAGTTTTCAATGTTTGCAAAATGCTGGGTATTTATAAGTGAATGTATTGCTGTCACATTCAAGCCAAGCAGTACCTTATGCTATACAAAAATATCATGACTACCTTATTTCAACAATATGAAACTAGGCAGAACAACAGTCATAGTTATTATTTGAAAAGGTACAAAAAACAATAGGCTCTCATTGTCCAGTTTCACAAGTTAAATAAAGGTCTTTGTGGTAAAACAGGAGACTACTTTCCATTTTGTCCACTGCATGCTCCTAGGTTCCCTCTTGGCTGCCAGGACCTATGGGCGAAATGAAAAAGTTTTTTCAAGACCTCACCCATAGGATTTGGCCAACTCTGTCCAGATTATTCCCAGAATACCCCTCCCAATCCTAAGCACAATAGCCCAAACATCAAGAGTCCTTGTTTCCTGAACTGTAAAATGTATTAACTCTCAACCATTCTATCAGGTAGATATTTTCCAAGCTATATTATGTCAATTTTTTTTTTAATTTATTTGACAGACGGAGATCACAGAGAAGCAGGCAGAGAGAGAGGAGGAAGCAGGCTCCCTGGTAAGCAGAGAGCACGAGGCGGGGCTCGATCCCAGGACTCTGGGATCATGACCTGAGCCGAAGGCAGAGGCTTTAACACACTGAGCCACCCAGGCGCCCCTATTATGACAATTCTTTAGAGAACATTTTTTACATAGTCAATCCTTATACTAAATTAAGGAACCTATAAAAATGAGAGGAATTTATAAAATCAGATCTTTTGTTTTACATAACTAACCATAATAGTCTTCAGAAAAAAGACACTATCAGTTTTAAACAGTCAAGAAGTTATTAACAAACATGAATAAAATACAAAGCAATTAGATACCTGTTATTTAATAAAATAACAGGTTCTTAACCACTTAAGAAGACATGCAAACAAAAACCAAAAGACAAAATTTTAATTGAATCTATGCTAACAAAGAACAATAAAGTTTTTCTGCTTTGTGCTGTTTGCTATTCCTTCTTTTTTTTTTTTTTTAAAGATTTTATTTATTTATTTGACAGAGAGAAATCACAAGTAGGCAGAGAGGCAGGCAGAGAGAGAGGAAGCAGGCTCCCTGCTGAGCAGAAAGCCCAATGTGGGGCTTGAACCCAGGACCTGGGATCATGACCTGAGCCGAAGGCAGCGGCTTAACCCACTGAGCCACCCAGGCGCCCCCTTTGCTATTCCTTCTATAGGAAATTATCCATGGCTTCAATATCCAAGGCTGAAAGCCTTTAAAAAGGAGGGTCAAAGCAAACATTTAAGGTTAGTTAATACAAAACAACTAGTGAACAAATTCTTTCAATCATAAACTTGAGCAGTTAATAAAGCCAAAACTTCAGCAGTTAGATGCCAACGTAATATATTTTTTGAAAGTTAAATGAATAAAAGGCTAACCAGCTGTATATAGGAATTTCCAATGAGACCAGGCAGTCATGGTCTGGTAGCTGCTGAGGTACAGGTGCCTTGTAAGCAGAGGGTCAGGGTTTCACCAGGGAGGTACAGAAGCAGCAGTCTGAGGAGAAGCACATGCAATGGGCTGATCAGAATGACAGACCACAGCTGTGAGCCAGGCAAGGAGAAATGGGAGGACGTGGAAGAATGAGGCAGAATGAAAAACCTGTGCAGGGCCAATGGCCCTGAGGTCCTGTGTGGCTGAGTAATTGCTGGAGTTATACTACAGAAAGAGTAACAAGGAAAGACTGATGTGGTGGTTGGAAAATGAGATGTCAACACTCAACATTTTGGAGAGGTGCAGTTAATGACAGAGGAATCCTTTCCAGATGCATGAACTGGAGATACCCCAATAAACAATGTACCTATTGTGTAAATATTACTATACATACCATAAGCAACCCCACACACCCCAAGAAGATGGGTCATTTCTGTCTTTTCAAACCCATTATGTTTACCAAACATAGTGTCCAGTATTAAAAATTAACAAGTACTTGTTTGTTTATTTAAAAATTACACAAAGTGTATTTTTGTTCCAGAAGAGGTTATAGGACCTTGATTCTGTGAAATGTGAAAATCTTAGAGAAGAGTATGATATGTGAGATGAGCACAGCCCGGGGAATAAATGTCCATTGTCAGGAGGAGGAGGTAAAGGAACAGAAGACAGCTAACCAGTTTAGTTTCATTAGACATTGTCATTATTAAGCAAAATATTCAGTATGCCAGCAAAAGTCCCAATTCTTCCACTCTCAGTCTAAGATTTCTTAATGATAAATTTGAAGTCACTGCAAATTTTATAAAGCAAAAGATAGCTTCATATAATTCCATGCCTATCAATTTGAAAACCTAGGAAAATAACTTTTAAGGAAAATACACCTTACTCAAATTAACCCCACTCCCAACAGAAATGCAAACAGACCAATCATCACAGAAGAAGTAACATCGTAAGAGTTTCTCAAAACAACAACAAAAACAAACCACCACACAGAGGGCTTCACAGGGGATGTCTACTAGTCCTTTAAAGACCTATTAATCCTAATGCTCCCTAAGCCACTAAAAAGAATACATAATAATAAATCTTCCAAATCTGTTTTATAAAATGAGGACACTGATCTCAAAATCTGACAAAAATTGAACCTCCCAAAATCCATATCTAATTTATGAATACCAATCTTATGAATATAAAAAAAATCTTTATGAATATAAAAAATCTTAAGAATAAATACTAATCATAAACTTAACAAGCAATGTCTTTAAACATGTATGAGAAAAAACATAATACACTCCTGAAAGCCCCAAAAGATGACTTGATCACATGGAAAGATGTACTTTACTCGAGAGATACCCCAAATCATAAAAGTCAGCTCTCCTTAAGATAACTTATATATGTTACATAATTGTATCAAAAATACTAGCAGATCTTTTTTCTGGAGCTAAACAAGTTGATCTGGGAAAGAATGAACAAGCAGGGAATAGTCAGGAAAACCCTGAAAAACAAGTACAAGTGGGGAGAGCCCTACTGGATTATAAACTCCAGGGTTTTTCTACCTAACAGCACAGCATGACACATCCACAGACTAAAAACCAATGGGGCAGGATGAGAAACCGAGAAATAGACCCAATTACATTTAGAAATTTAGTGTAAATGATTATAGATAACATCACATGCCAGTGAAGAAATGAATGACTTTTTGCTAACTGGTTTTTGGGACCACTGTTTAGCCACATGTTAAAGGATACACTAGGGTCCACTCCTCTCACCATTCACCGAGACACACTGATATGAAATTGATATTTAAATATGGATGAAAAAATTAACTATTGGGGCCACATCAAAATAAAAAGATTCTGCACAGTGAAGAAGACAGTCAACAAAACTAAAAGATGACCTTCAGAATGGGAAGAGTTATTATGCAAATGACATATCCAATAAAAAGTTAGTATTTAAAGTATATAAAGAACTGATACAACTCAACATCCAAAAAACCCCAAATAATCCAATTAAAAAATGGACAGAAGACAGGAACAGACATTTCTCCAAAGACATCCAGATGGCCACCTGGCTCATGAAAAGATGCTCAACCTCATGCATCCTCAGTGAGATACCTCCTCACACCTGTCAGAAGGGCTAAAATCAAAAACCCAAGAAATAAGAACTGTTTTGGAGAAGACAGGCAAGGATGTAGAGGAAAAGGAACCCTTGTGCACTGCTGGTGGGAATGCAAACTGGTGCACCCACTATGGAAAACAGTATGGAGGTTCCTCAAAACACGATTACCCTATAATCTGGTAATCCCACTACTGGGCATTTACCCCCAACAAAAATACAAAAATCAAAGGGATACATGCACCCCATGTTTACTGCATTATTTACAATAGCTAAATTATGGAAGCAACCCAAGTGGCCATCAAGAGATAAATGGATTAAAAAATGTGGTATATATACAATGGGATATTACTCAGCCATAAGATGACATTCCGCCATTTGAAACAACATGGATGGAGCTAGAGTACATAATGCTAAATGAAGTAAGTCACTCAGAGAAAGGCAAATACCATATGATTTCACCTTATGATTTCACAAACGGGCAAAGAGAAAAAAGGGGGGGAGGGGAAAGAAACCACAAAACAGACTCTTTTTAAAAAAATTTTTATTTTTATTTTTATATTATTTTATATTTTATATATTTCATTATTTATTATTAGTGTTATTATTTATTATTTTATTATGTATTATATATTTTATTTTTATATTATGTATATTTTTTTATTTATTTGACAGAGAACACAAGCAGGCAGAGAGGCAGGCAGAGAGAGAGAGAGGAAGGGAAGCAGGCTCCCTGCTGAGCAGAGAGCCCAATGTGGGGCTGGATCCCAGGACGGTGGAATCATGACCCAAGCTGAAGGCAGAGGCTTTAACCCACTGAGCCACCAAGGCGCCCCTAAAAATTTTTTTAATCTAAATTCAATTTAATTAACATATACTGTACTACTAGTTTCAGAGGCAGAATTTAGTGATTCATCAGTCAGTTGCATGTAACACCCAGTGCTCATTACTTCAAGTGCCCTCTTTAATGCCCAGCACCCAATTACCTCCATCCCCTCCACAGCAACCCTCAGTTTGCTTCCTTTAGTTATGGTTTGTCTCCCTTCTGATTTCATCTTATTTTATTTTTCCCTCCCTTCCCCTATGTTCATCTACTTTCTTTCTTAAAATTCCGCATGAGTGAAATCATATGGTATTTGTCTTGCTCTGACTTATTTTGCTTAGCATAACATCCTTTAGTTCCACCACATCATCACAAATGGCAGGAGTTGTGGGGCGCCTGGGTGGCTCAGTGGGTAAAGCCTCTGCCTTCGGCTCAGGTCATGATCCCAGGGTCCTGGGATCGAGCCCCACATCGTGCTCTCTGCTCAGCAGAGAGCCTGCTTCCCTTCCTCTCTCTGCCTGCCTGTTTGCCTACTTGTGATCTGTCAAATAAATAAATAAAATCTTTAAAAAAAAAAAAAACAACAAATGGCAGGAGTTCATTCTTTTTGGTGGCTTAGTAATAGTACATTTTCTCTATATACCACTCTTCTTTGTCCATTCATCTGTGGATGGACATCTGGCTCTTTCCATAGTTTGGCTACTGTGGACACTGCTGCTACAAACACTGGAGTGCATGTGCCCCTTTGAACCACATTTGAATCCTTTGCATAAACACCGAACAGTGTACCTGCTGGGTCATACAGCAGCTCTACTTCTAACCTTCTGAGGTACTGCCTTACCGCAGCACCCGCCTGCATTCCCACCAACAGTGCAAGAAGGTTCCTCCTTCTCCGCATCCTCGCCATCATCTGTCGTTTCCTGAGCTGTTACTTTTAGCCATTCGGACTGGTGCGAGACGGTTTCTCATTGTGGTTTTGATTTGTATTTCCGATGCTGACTGATGCTGAGCACTTTTTCATGTGTCTGCGGGCCATCCGGATGTCCTCTTTGGAGAAATTTCTGTTCCTGTCTTCTGCCCATTTCTTGACTGGATTTTTTGTTTTCTGGGTGTTAAGTTTGGTAAGTTCTTTATAGATTTTGGATACTAGCCCTTTATCTGATAAGGCATTTGCAAATATCTTCTTCTACTTCTAGGTTGCTTTTAGTTTTGTTGACTGTTTCCTTTGCTGTGCAAGAACTTTTTATCTTGAAGTCCCGATAGTTTATTCTTGCTTTTGTTTCTCTTGTCTTTGGAGACGTGTCTAGCAAGAAGTTGCTGAGGCCAAGGTGCAAGGCGTTGCTGCCTGCGTTCTCCTCTGGAATTCTGATGGATGCCTGCCTCACATTTAGGTCTTTCATCCATTTTATTTTTATATATGGTTTAAGACAGTGATCCAGTTTCACCCTTCTGCATGTGGATGTCCAATTTTCCCAGCACCACTTGCTGAAGAGACCATCTTTTTTCCATTGAATATTCTTTCCTGCTTTGTCGAAGATTAGTTGACCATAGAGAGTTGAAGGTCCATTTCTGGGATCTCTGTTCTTTTCCACTGATTCATGTGTCTGTTTTTGTGCCAATACCATACTGTCTTAATGATTACAGCTTTGAAATATAGACTGAAGTCCAGAATTGTGATGCCACCAGCTTTGCCATTTTCTTTTTCGACATTCCTTTGGCTCTTCAGGGTCTTCTTTGTTTACATACAAATTTTAGGACTGTTTGTTCCAGCTCTGTGAAAAATGCTGTTGGTACTCTGACAGGGATTGCACTGGGTGTGCAGACTGCTTTGGGTAGCACAGACATTTTAACAATAGTTGTTCTTCCAGTCTGTGAGCATGGAATGTTTTTCCATTTCTTTATGTCTTCCTCAATTACTTTCACACATGTTCTATAGTTTTCAGAACACAGATCCTTTACCTCTTTGGTTAGGTTTATTCCTAGGTATCTTATGGTTTTTGGTGCAATTGTAAATGGAATTGATTCCTTGAAGAAACAGACTCTTAACAATAGAGAACACTGCGATCATTGCCAGAGGGGCGGTGGGTGGGGGATGGGTAAAACAGGTGATGGGAATTAGGAAGTGCACTGATCTTGATGAGCAGTGAATAATGTACAGAACTGCTGAATCACCATACTGTACACCTAAAACTAACATAATACTATATGTTAACTATACTGGAATTAAAATTTAAAAACTCTAAAAAAATACAGAAGATGAAACCATACAAGTAATAGAAGAAAACAAAAGTAAATTCCTCTATCATCTGGAAGTAGGCAAAACTTTCCTAGCTATAACTGAAAATCCAGAAACAATCCTGAAAAAGACAGATAAACTAGATTATACAAGGACAAAAAAATGGGGGGTAGCAAAAGACACTGAAAGAAAATAAAAAGGCAAATGAGAAAGAAGAAAAAAATATGTGCAACTTTAACAAAAAGGTATTATCTCAGTATTAGATATCTATTGGTATATAACAAATTACCAGAAAAACAACACACATTTATCATCTCATAATTTCTAAGCAGCAAGCGTCTGAGCACAGCTTAACTGGATCCTCTGCTCAGGGTCAGGGAAGTCTTCAAGCTAATTGTCAGCCAAACTTCATTCTCACCGGGAGGCCTGATTTCAGAACTGCTCCCAAACTCATCAAGTTGTTAGTAGAATTCCTCCCCTTGTAGCTCTATGACAAAGGGGCCCTGTCAGCTGGAGGCTACGCCCAGATCCTAGTAGTTATCGGCAGCTCCTCGCCATGTGGACATCACCACAATCCCTAACTTCATCAGGCTGACAATGAGGAGTCTCCTCCAGTCTGCTGAAAACTGAGTCGTCGTCTTCCCTTTTTCTTTAAGATACGTATGTATTTATTTAGTGAGAACGTGTGTGTGTGGGAAGGCAGAGGAAGGAGAGAATAATCTCAAGCAGACTCTGCACTGAGCCTGGAGCCCCACACAGGGTTCAATCCCACAACCCTGAGATCACGACCTGAGGTGAAGTCGAGTTGGCAACGGTCAACCAGCTGAGCCATCCAGGTCCCCCAAGATGGAGTCTTCTATAATAAAATCACAAGAGTGAAATCCTATTATTTTTGCTATATAACCTAAGCTAATCAAGAAATTGACATTCTCATCTTTGCCATATGCTGTTGGTTAAAAGCAAGGCCTAGGTCCCACTCATGGGGAGAGAATTACACAAAGTGAGGGCAGAAGGTGGTAGGAAATCACTGGGGATCACCCTTCAGTCTTGTCAGCCACAATGAAAAAGAACCAACACCCCCTTCAAGACCATTCACAGAAGCAGAAATACAACTGGTTCTTAACTCTGTGAAAACAAGGCTGAACCTTACTCATAATAAGGGAAAATAAGCAAAATAAGTCCTCATGGAGATAAAATTTCCCACCTGTTGGATTTATAAAAATCCAAAAGCTTGATGACATAGTCTGATAGTGAGGCTGTGGAAAAACTCTCATATGTGGTATACTACCTACCCTAGGCAATTTGGCAACAACTACTAAAATTACATACGCATTTATCCTTTGACCTAGCAGTATGACTCCTAGGAATCTATACCACCCAGGGAAAAAGTACGAAACAATGTGTGCACAAGACTATTCACTACAGGACTATTTGTAATAAGCAAGAGGCCGGAATCAATCCAACTGTCCACTGATAAAGGACCGGCTGAACAAATTAAGAAACGTCCATACAATAAATATGCAGTTGTAAAAAGGAAAGAGAAATGTCTCTACATGTTAACTCTGGTTTTATCGCTACATATACTGCCAGGTGAAAAAAAGTACGATGGAGAAGAGTGTATACAGAATGCTACATAAAAATAAATCTATATTCACACACATAACTTCTTATAATAAAAAACAAAGGACGGATAAAGCAAAGGAAGGACAGAGCATACTACTGAGCTGGTGTCTAACATTCTTCCATAAACCATTAAAAAAAAGTTGAAACCCATTAGGAGAGGGAGGAAACAGAATGGAGGGGCAGGACTGAATGGCCAACTTCGTATTCATAGGTGAAAAGCAGCTGCACTACTATGCAATTTAGGAAACTAGAAAGATATGTATACAAAATATGCAAGTAACAATTTAAGCACATACATGCTTTTTTAGTCCACTCAAAAACTGACTGATCACTGCTACTGTTAGCATCTACTGTTGTTATACCAAAAATATTTTCTGGCAAACTGTAGAGGACAAAGGTCCAAAATCTCATGAGATCTCACTCAATTTAAACTCTGTCAGGGTGCCTGACTTAAAAAATATTAATCCCCACTACCCTGCATGGTAGCTAACATACAGACCTCTGCTGTGTTCCCTGTTAGCCTTTTCTTGAGGATTATTTAATGATTTTCCGAAGAAAAATGTTGTATTATTTAGTACATTAAATATGCTATGACTGGAAGATAAATGGAAGGGTTTAAAGTATCATCCGTAGAGTGACACTGTGTAACAGGCATTGTCTTTGTGAACTTTACATAATTTAACTACTTTATGTAACAGAATTTAGCAGCGGGTGTGTTCCTTGTTAATATAAGTTAATGACAACTATGGAAAGCATCTCAAAATGGGTTTTCTTAGCTCAGACAATTGTGCTGTTGAGAAACACCCTTCGCTGTAATTGATAATGACGCTGGAGTTTTGTTTTTATTTTGTTTCATTTTTATTTATTTATTTGAGAGCACACGCATGCAAGTGGGAGGAGGGGCAGGGATGAGGGGGGCATCTCAAGCAGACTACCCTAAAAAGCAGAGCCTGACGCAGGGCACCATCTCGTGACTCTGAAATCAGGACCTAAGCCAAAGGCAGTCGCTTAACTGAATGAGCCATCCAGGTGTTCCAAGGTAAAAAATTTCTTAACCTGACTTAAAAATGTAAGAAGAACTTTGGAAAGGATTAAATACTCTAAGGCTTTGAATGAAATATAGCCTTTCCTTTCAACCTCAGACGCAAAGGGGATTTTAGCATATTAAAAGAAAGGCTATTTTAATTTTATTAATTTGTCAAAAACTTGAAAATAAAATGTGAACACTGAACAAGTATTCTAAAAGCACAATCTGAAAAACTTTTTCCTCCACAAATCACTAACTAGTCTGAATTTGTCTGCCCAACATCCAACTTCTGGTACTACAAGAGTAACGAGACCATACTACCTAACTCACACACAGTACAGCTTTCATTTTCCTTCAACACAAAATTTTCATAATGTTTAATAAAACCTAAAATGTCTCTCCTTTTTCAAGATTTCATTTGAGAAAGCATGCCCACCTGCACGAGCATAGGGAGGGGCAGAAGCACAAGCAGACTCCCTGCTACGCTTAGCTCCTGACTCAGCGCAATCTCAGGACCCTAAAATCATAACTTCAGCCAAACTCGGACGCTCAAGTGACTGAGCCACCCAAGTGCCCCTCAAATGTCTATCCCTACCTGATAAGCATGTACCTTTCAGTAGTTTCTGGCTATTTTCTCCTTGGTCTCCTCTACATTCCAAGTTGTCAAACAGCAAACATCTATTCGCTTTTTCCATAAAAGGGACACATTCATATTTTAAGCGAGCTACAGTCATGTGAGTACAAATGCTGATTAACAGCAATGCCCTTCCCACTGACCCCTGCGAAATTACCAAGTGATGACAACACACACACAAAAATTGTTTTTTCTCATTCCTTATCTACCTGAAAGACTAAAAGAAAACACTGTCACCAACATATTTCATAACTACAAGTAAGGAGATTACTGAATTAGGAAAGGTTCAGAGCAAATTCCAGACATCATGTGCTTTCCTGGGAATAATCCTCTGACATCCCTCAGACATTAACAAATATTCTCTCTATAACAATCAGAGAGAACATAACACAGGTGGTGGTATATACTATACCTCAAATGCAGAGAAAAACCACACGGTGATGTTGATGGGAGAAAGCAGCAAGACAAGGAACTAAAAGGATAGCTAGGAGTTAGCACATAAACCAATCTTGGGACACTTGCTTGGTCAGTGAAAACGGACTGGCAGAGGCTGACCATTAGGCGTTAATATCCTCCCTGATCAAGCAGAAAGCAGCAGAAAGCAGCAACTCTCCCTGGTCAAGGCGTGGGGAAGACTAAAGGAGAAAGTGACCATAGCCTTGTGAGGGGCTTGCACAACACCCATATACTTCAAGGAATCTTATATTCAAGATCTTCCTAACTATATATTCTACTAGATATCATTTATTATGATCTCTTTTATTTTCATGAATCCATTTCTGACCCAATGCGTCTGATCAAGATCAACAGGCACACACAGGGAACGCCCTTACTGAGCTTTTTCTCAGTCCCAGCGAAGAGCTGACCTCACGTCAATGCAGGGGTCATAAAATCAAATGCAGTCAGAAACCAGGCAGATAAACAGGTGTATCAGCCAGGGAGGAAACAAAAGACCGGCAGGGTGTGAACTCCAACTAAATTCAGAAACTGGGCAAGGTCGAAAGTTTGATCAGGCGCCAGACTTCAACTCTGAAGGGATGTATAGAATGAATATAGAGTAACCACTTATAGCCCCCAGAATCATGAAAACCGTTATTTCTTGTTCCCTTTCTACCCATAAAAAGGAGAATTAAGCCCAAAGTACATCAAATGAAGAATAAATAAGTGAACAGAAAAAAGTATGGTTACCAGAAATAAGTGTTCTGAGATATCCAAATAACTAAGGAACTAAAATGGCTTTAAACACACCCAATATCAACAAGCATCCCACAAGCACGATCCACATGGCCTTCTACAGACGCCTCTGTCCCAGGACCAAGGGGGTATGAGCAGAGCTGACTCCCCTTAAACCAGGGGAGTGTGTTACTGAGTGTGTTACTGGGTCTCCAGGACTGGGCAGTGCTGACCAAGTGGCTTACCTACCCAAGTCAGGTATGCAAATCAAAACTAACAAAAAAAGAAAATACTAGTCCCGAGTGTAGAACAGAAAAAAACAAGGCTTCTTATCTTTTTTCCTCTTGATGTTAGAGAAATTAAGTAACTTGCTTTAAGGACATGCAGCTAGGAAGGAAGGGGAGGAACTGAGATTTGAATCCCAGTCATCTGATGTCAGACCTACATCCTTAAGCATTTTGTTATACCACCTGGCAAGGAAGAGGCCAGTGATATCCTGCTTGCCATCCTTTAAAAAAGAGATGTCATCCAGTAACTTTTTAAAATATAAATTTATGTTTCCCAAAAGATTAAAGATATGGATAGCCCCTGCCCTTGGGGTTACCTAAAATGACCGTATGTCCAGGTATCTGTGATAAATACTACTTCCCTCTTGTTCTCAAAAATAAACAAACAAACAAAAAACCCCCTCACTGGCACCCAAGGCACACTTCTGTTCCTGAGGTCAGTGTGCCCTTCACCTGTGAGAGGCTTTCTAACTAGCCGTCCAGGGGAGACAAGGTAGGAACTACCACTGACCATGACCCAGGAGGGCTAGGGAGAGGCTCTGTCCCCCAAGGGCCCACTCTGCATGAAATCCCTGCATTACAGAAGCATTTAAGTCTGGAAAGCTTATCTTTCATATTTTCTTATCTCAATGGATGTCAATCTAAATAGCAGTTGTATCTTTTTTCTAACCAAAATCTTTGGAACCCCAACATAATCTATATAAATATAATAAAAGACCATGTAATTCTTCATGTGAGAAAAACGTGTGTCCTCAGCAGAATACTGAAAGTACTGCTAAAACTAGACAGGGAGGGAGAAGAGAGAGAGGGAGGATAGAGAACATGCAAGCAGGCAGCAAGCAAACTCACTCTAAGGAAAATGAGTCCTAGACTATGACCTACCAGTGGCAAACTTTTTTAAAAAAACACCTTAACTCCCCCTTAGGATCTATTATTCCAATGGATTGATATCTTTCGTCAGTTTTCAAAGTTCTCAGCCATCTTCTCTTCAAAAATTGCCCTACTCCCTCTCCCTCCTCTCCTTCTAGGATTCCAATCAAACACACTGTACTTTGTCACTACATCCTCTATATTTCTTACACTCTCTTCAGTGTTTTCCAGATTCTTCCTCTCTCATACTTGAAGGAAGCTGCTTCTGATCTTTCAGTTGATTACTTTTCTAATTTGTTATTAATCCAATGAATCCTCAATTCTGATTATTGTATTTAGATGTAGTATCTAGCTGTGTCTTTTTCAAATCGGTTGTCCCTTTGCTCTGATTCCTTGCTGAGATGTTTAAGTTCAGCTTTTAGCTCCATAAACATCCCAAATGATGTTTTACCATCACTGTCTAAAGGGGCTGCCTCTACCGCCACTGCCTATGGGGGTTCCTGTTCAGGCTGTCTTCCGGTGCACCGGACTGCAGTGATTTGACTGCATGGACACTATCTGAAAGGTCATCTCAGAAACAACTTGAAACCCAAGATTCTATCTTCCTCTGGAGAGTATCTTCATTTGCTTCTGCTAGGTACCTGCCATCACCAGCAATCTGAGATTGGAGATATACTAAACTCCCTAAATGACACAGCAGAATCTCGTTTCAGGGAAGATCCCATCCCCTCCCCGCCCATCTGTACTTCTTACAGCCTACAGCCTTTCAAGATTCCAACGTTACCCATGATCAGCTCAGCAGGATTCTCACCCATGGCAAATCCTGGATTCCAACTTCTGTTCCCCTACCCCGGCAATCTGTCGATACACTGCTCAGCCTTTCAAATCCTTTTCCATAATACAGCAAATACCAGGTACAAGAGCAGCCCAAGCAAGGTGTTCACCTCTCTGCATTTCTATTATCTCCCAAACCTCAATCCAGTAATTAATTTACTATCTTGTGAATTCTCTGACACTTTTCAGCACTTACTGATTTCAACTAGGTTCTCCAGTACGCCATTACCAGAAGCACAAGGCCAGGGTCATTTTCTAAACTACTGCTTTCATATTTCAAAGTGAACTGGCTAGGTATAACCAAAAAGAGAATATCAGAAAATCATGTGACAGACTCTTCAGCATTTTTCAGAAAACTCATTTCTGAATACAATCTACCACCTCAATATGGAGAGGTTTAGAAAGCGGACGAACCTACTAATCGAACTGGACCAATGGCCCGTTTCTACCCCAGCTCATCCTGCTGGGTCAACAGAGCAGACACTGTCATTTGCACATCCTCTTGAGTATCCATCTCCACAGGTCTGACTTCCAGGTGCCAGCATCTGCATCTCTGGCCCCTGGAGCCCATCTGCCCATGTGCAGTGCAGGCCCAAAAGTATATGAGAATATGTATCTTCCTAGAAGCAGCCTTCAACAAGAGACTAGTTAAAATACCCCAGAGCTCCCTTATATGCTTGCCCTGGATGCTAACTCCTGACACCTATATTCTACGCTGGTTCTCAGAGTTCCCCAGTATAAGCTGCAGTGGCCTACAGTGGAAAATGACCTGAAATCCATACCCTCTCCTAGCTTCCTCGCCTCTCTCTCTTACTTCTTCATTCCCCTACTGGTGTCCCCTGAGATTACCTCACAAATAAACAAGGTGAACTGAAATTTTAATCTCAGGATTCTGGAGAAACCCAAACTAATAAGAGAGAAGAAATCACTTGACAAATTCTTATTATGTACTAATTTTCTACTTCTAAGTAGAAAACTTAATTTAAAAGAGGGCCTATTTGGTTTCACTTATTTGTGGAGCATAACAAATAGCATGGAGGACATGGGGAGTTAGGAGAAGGGAGTTGAGGGAAATTGGAAGGGGAGGTGAACAATGAGAGACTATAGATTCTGAAAAACAATCTGAAGGGTTTGAAGAGGTGGGGAGTGGGAGGTTGGGAGAACCAGGTGGTGGGTATTAGAGAGGGCACGGATTGCATGGAGCACTGGGTGTGGTACAAAAACAATGAATACTGTTATGCTGAAAATAAATTTAAAAAAATAATATTAAAAAAATAAAAAAATTAAAATAAATAAATAAAAGAGGGCCTATTTAGCTTTTGTTGCCTAGAGAATGCAAAATAATGCATACAAAAAGTTATACTGAAAAGCTGCAAGGTATTTTTATAGTTTTGCAAGAAAAGAAGTTTGAAAGTGAAAAGCTTTTCTAAGGAAAGCAAAAGCTATCAGGCAGTACAGCTTGAAATCATTATTAATCAAGTGATAAATATGAAATATCAAATTTTGCCTGCATAATCAAATCTAGATACAATACCACAGTCCTGGATCTGTGCGTACAGTTCACTGAAGACGGTAACTCACAAACCCTAAGTTTAAAAAAAAAGGGAGTAACTTCAGTTTCCAGTTCCAACATGAGAAGAGCTTACAAGTCATCACTCCCACCCCTACGAGAAAAAACTGGACAAACTGAACATCAATATGCTTTTAGACCATCAGAGAACTGAGGTTACAGGGCAAACTGACACCCAAAACCTAGAGACACACCGTGATACCTTCTTACCTGAAGCAGAAGCTGCTGGAGCCACAAACTGATGCCGCAGACTCTGTGACCTGGAGTGAGAGTGAGAAACTCTGGGGAAGCAGTCAGGATTGGGGCGGGGGGCTCCCACACTTCTGCGGGCTTTACCTCGAGGACCCTAGTAGGTCCTCACCATGAATGTGGAGATACAGAAAGATCCCCTCTACTCTGACAAGGGAAGGGAAAAGTAATCACTGTGAAACACCCTAGAGCGGTCTCGAAGGCAAAGGCATTTGCTCCAGGGCAAAAGACACTGCCAGAACTTTCTCCTAGTTGGGAAAGGGCACTCCTCCCACTCCAGCCCCTGCTAGCCCTTCCAGACAAACCGAAGAGGAAAGGATCAACAGGAGGTCACAGCTTCCAGGAAACAGACTGGGAATTCTGCAGCTAGGGAAGGGAGAAGGTTGCAGGGGGAAAAAGCAAAACACTTGCGACGGTCGTACCTGCAGACACAGAACTCTCATCCTCCTTCATACTTGACCACCACAGCAACAGGCTCCAAGTGTAATAAGGTGGGTTAGGCTGAAAGGGCTGCAAGACACAGACTGTCCGGGGAAGGGCGCTCAGAAAATCCCCAAGTCCAGAGGGCAGATAAAAACAAGGACACTAGAAGAATTTGAGGCCTCTGGCGTCTGTAGCTAGAGCAAACATTAAACACAGCCAAACCCCCAGCTAGATCGCCATAAACCCACACGCTAAAGATCTACTTACTTTACTGAAACATGTCAAGTTTTCAACAACAGTAAAAATACAAAGCATACCAAAAAGCAAGAGAAAATAAGGTCTGAAGAGACAAGCCAATCGTAAGAACCAGACTTAGAGGACACAGAATTGGGGATCATAAACACAGAAGTTAAAATATCTAAGGGCGCCTGGGTGGCTCAGTCGGATAAGAATCGGATTCCTGATTTTGGCTCAGGTCATGATCTCAGGGTCATGAGATCAAGCCTGTGTTGGGCTCTGTGCTGGCATGGAGCCTGCTTAAGACTCTCCCTCTCCCTGCAATCCCCCCCTCAACAAATAATATCTATAATTAATATGTTAAGAATACCAGTGAAAAAAACAACATGCAAGAATACATGAAAAACATAAATAAGGAGATGGAAACTCTAGACAGAATCCAAAGGCAGAGCTAAAAAATCAAGAACACTGTAACAGCAATGAAGACCGCCTTCCGTGGCTTCATCAGTGCAATTACAAAGCTGAAGAAAAGAGCAGTGAGCCTGAATATAGTTCACTTCCTAAACTGAAATGCAAAGAGGAAAACAGTACATCCAAAAACTGTGGGCAATTCAGAAAGTATAACTTATAAAGTATCAGAATATCAGAAGGAGAAGGAAAAAAAAAAGCAGAAGAAATATCTTAAGTAACAATGGCCAAGAAATTTCCAAAACTAGTAAGAGAACCCAAAGCAGAATAAATACCCCCAAACTCTCACCTAGGTATAATCAAAAGACAAACAAAAATGCTGAAAGAAGCCACAGGGAGGAAAAAACTTTATCTACAGAGGGGAAAAGGGTAAGAATTACAGTAGGATTTTCCTTAGAAATCATGTAAGCAAGAGATGAACTGAAACAGTTCAAGAACGAAAGAAAAAATCCACCTGCCTTAGAATTCTATACCCACTGACATTATCCTTCAGAAGTTAAGAAATACCTTCTTGAACATAAACTGAGGAATTCATCATCAGCAGACTTACCCTGCAAGAAAAGTTAAAAGAAATTCTTCAAGCAGAATGAAAATGACATAAGTAAGAAACCTGGATCTACATAAAGAACATCAGAAGAAAAAAAAAATGAGACTTCTTTTTCTTGTTCTTAACTGATCTAAAAGAAACTGTTCAAAGTAACGTAAGTCACAATATACTGAGTGATCATAGCATACTGGTAAGTGAATGAATGACAACAATGTCACCGGAATGGGAGGGAAAAACTGGAATGGTCTTCATTAATAAGGTATCCGTACAACATGTCTGGCAATTACTGTTACATGAAGGCAGATTCAAACTGATTAGTTTAAAATGTATACTGAAAACTCTAGGGCAACCACCAAAAATTTCTTTACAAGATGTCAACTAATATGCTAAGTATAGGTAGACTAATGGTCCCCCGGAGATAGCCACAGAATTAAGGCTGGTCCCAGAATTAAGGCTGGCTGCTAATCACTTGACCTTAAAACAAGGAGATTATCCTAGATTATCTGGGTGGACCCAGTGTAATCTCAGGGTCCTTAAATGTGAAAAGGGAGACAAAACAGGAGATCAGAATGATGCACTGTAAGAGGAGGAACTCCACCTGCTGTTGCCAGCTTTCGAAGTGGAGGAAGAGGGCCCCAAGCCAACAACTGTGTGCGGCATGCCGAGACCCGGAGCCGGTATACTGACTGAAGAATGAGGGAGCACAACCAACCACACAAGCGGGGGGCAGCAGGCCCCTTCCTCAGCACCTCGGACCTCAGCTTCCACTCTGGGGACATGAAACCCCCAGCAGCCTTTGGACCGAAGGTGCAATTTCAATATACCCACATGAAGGAAGCAGAGTCACAAGATTTATCACTCAAAGCTGGAAGCAGCAGGGGGACAGGGAAAGCAATGAGCTGGGGAAAGGGCAGTCCTACATCTGGGCTGCCAGGGAGCAGGAGATAAAGAGCAGGGTAGCAAGCGGCTGTTATTGTTAAGGGGGCTGGGGCAGAGTCACTAACTTTTCCCAGATTCACCTGGAGTGGTTATTTGAAAAGGTGCCCTGGGAAAGACAAAGCAGGAACTTACGTTAGGCATCCTAAACTCAGTCCTTACCGAAATGTCCAGACTCCGGGTGTGAATAGGATCATCATAAATATAAAATGCCTAGGCAGCAACTGAGAAACACAAATTTTTCCCTAAACGGCGCTTTCCTCATCACAACTGGCCCTGTGATGCCTAGGCATTAATCTTTAGGGAAAATCACAGACACTATCTGGAGTGAAGATATTAAAAGCCACTGAACTGGTTTTCATCACCCAGTGCACAAAACATCTGAGTAAGGAAGAATACCGATCAGCAATATCAACAGACAAAAGTTCAAAATCCTATCCGTAATTCTCCCCGGTTGCTGGGGTCCAGCCAAGAAAAAAAAAGCCCTTGGATAAAGGTTAAATTGGTATTTGGTTAAAAACCCTGAGTGAGATTATGGAATTCTTGTACCTGTTCAGACTGATTGGTCTGTACGCCCAGTGCAGTGGCGAGTAGCCCAGTCCATCTGAGTGACAGCAGCAGACCTACTCCTAGTATCACGGGATAAATACCACATACACTTTTGACATGAGGGGGGAGAAGGAGAGGCAGATCGGAGGTCCTGTTCAGTGATGTTTAAGGGTAGTCCAGGGAGATTAAAGTACACTGCTATGAACAGAGACAGGACTGCCTGGGAGCCGGCATGTGATAGGGGTGAAGGAAAGAAAAGTACACAGATGTGTGACGGCTCCAAGGCAATGGACGCACAGCGGTCACCAGATGCCTGATCAGGGAAGCTGAAATAACTTGGGGTTCCCCCTGGATGGCTAGGCCAGGAGGCCCAAAACTGTGGGGATTATGTTCCTTGGGATGAGGGGTAGGTCATGTTCATGTATGTGGTGGCGTTACCTGGGCAGATATGGAGGATTATAGAGAGCATGCGGGGGCTCTAGCCGATCCCGTACACCGCACTGCAAAGTGTCCTCCATGGGAGCGGCTGAACATCACAGAGTGGCCAGGCAAGCTGCAAGGATGAGTGAGGTACCTTCTGCTGGGTAAACGGGACAAGGTTAATAAATCAGCCGGTAGGCCACTAACTCCAGAAACAATCTTTTGTTGAGCTTGGTAACATGCCCGGCAATTACAGTGGCCTGAGAAATGAACTCCAATTTCTGCCTACTGTACCAAAATACTAAGTTTATCGGAAGGCTTGAACAGCAAGACTGTGGAGCCCTGAGTGGTGATCACAGGAAAAGGTCCCTTTGGGGTGCTACAGGGAAGTGACCCTGCAGCTGTGGTTCTGGAGGGAGTAGAGGGGGATGCTGTGGGGGTGGCAGCTCCTGTAGCTGGTAAGGGGTCCTGCCAACAAAAATTAAAGTCACTAACTCTCCACAGGATGCAACGTGGGCCAGTCCAATGGGTGAAAAGCAAAGGGAAACAACTAAGTGTTTAAAGAGGTCCCCCAAAAGTTGTGAGACTTGACACATACCTAATCTTCCAAACCTCAGAGGTGCAACGGAAGAGAGCAGCTTAGCAGTCCAAGACCTACGCCACCTTTGAGCAGCGAGCGCTCAGCAAGCGAGAGCGTCCTGGGGCGCCCACAGTTAGCTCTGCACAATGCCATTCAAAGGGATCATCCGAAGGAGCCGGTTCAGCCCTCAAGTCCCAGGGAGCGCTTACCATCATCATCCCCTATCATCAGTCTCCTCAGAGTCTTGTCTGCTCTACTGAAAGGCTGACGCGCAGCATTCAATAGCTCCTACGATCATGGGCTGGGGCACTGTCACCTCAGCCTTGTCACAGGTGGAGGGAGCCACTCCTGAGGGGTGGCTCTCCCAGGCAGGGGAATCGAGGGGCAGGGGATCTAACAGGGTCACAGAGATTTGGGACGCCCTGAATAAGGTTTGTTTGCACCACCGGGAGCATTTACTGACATCACAAATTTTCAATAAAGTCTGGCAGGGGTTTCCCCAGAGGCACACCTTGCAAATGACTGGGAGGTGCTCTCCTGTGAGGCACAGGAGGTATCCACCTGTGAAGAGTAAAGGCTGGGGCACACATGAAGCACTGTTTTAAAGAAAATTTAGCTGTATGTTCCCAACAATTTAATGACTGGCCCTGCATCACCAGAGAGGAGTATGAACTGCGTATGCCTATCAGCCAATGAGGGTTGAAATTAGGGCAATGTAATGCCTAGTGCCCAGAGGTCAGGATGTCGGTGGCCACTTGGGCAAGGCTGGAGGTCTTTAAACATTTGTGCCACTGGTACCATTTAAGATAGAGGTCTTGAATCCCCTGCTAGTACCCACACCTGGTGGTATTTTGGGCACTGTCCTCCCACTCTGGGGTGGAACTGCTATCTAATTATGAGAAAAACATCACACAAATCCCAACTGACAGACATTTTACAAAATACCTGAGAAGTATTCTCAAAACTGTCACAGTCATCAAAAACAAGTGAAGTCTGAGAAACTGTCAGAGCCAAGAAGCCTAAGGAGACAGGATGACTACAATGTGTATCCTGGACTGGACCTTTAGTTTTTACCTAATGTCCTTAGAAGGGGGGAGGGGAGAGACTAAAGAAACCTGAATAAATTCTGATGTTAGTTAATAATAATGTATCAGTCCTGGCTCAATAATTGTAATAAATGTGCCAAACTAATGTAGGTTGTTAATAACAGGAGAAACTTGGCATGGCATATAAAAGAACTCTCAGTACTACTCTGTAATGCAATTTTCTATGAATCTAAAACAATTCTAAAATAAAATGAATTTTAAAAAGATGGGGTGCCTGGGTGACTCAGTGGGTTAAAGCCTCTGCCTTCGACTGGGGTCATGATCTCAGGGTCCTGGGATCGAGCCCCGCATCAGGCTCTCTGCTCAACGGGGAGCCTGCTTCCTCCTCTCTCTCTGCCTGCCTCTCTGCCTATTTGTGATCTCTGTCTGTTAAATAATTAAAAAAAAATTTATATATATATATATAAAAGAGACCAGAGAAGCTTCTGGGTGGCTCAGTCAGTTAAGCATCCAACTCCTGGTTTCAGCTCAGGTCATGATCTCAAAGTCATGAGACTGAGCCCTATGTATGGCTCTGTGCTCAGTGGGGAGGCGACCTGAGATGTTCGTTCTCTCTTTCTCTGCCCTGCCACCCCCCATACCTGTGCACATGCACACACACACTCTCCCTAGAATAAATAAAATCTTGAAAAAAAAAAAACAAAAAAAAAAACCCAAAACCAGAAAGACTGTGTCAGAATGAGCTTATTTTATACAACTAAAATAACCTAATCCTATGATACCTGAGATTTGCTTCCAATTAGCCAATAGAAGGTAAGACAGGTGGGGTTACAAATGAAAAAACACTGTATGAAAAACCTGAAGAATATTTCTTTTAGAAGTTGATACTTAAGTCTGGCTTTAGAAAATAAGATTCCAATGGCCAAATACTGAAATATTTCAAGGAGAAAGTGCAAGTCTTGGAAAATTGCAACATAAATATTTGTTTTTAGTTTTTCAAACAAAATAGCAAGTGGAAAGGATGGCTATAATGAACAGATCAGCTGGTTAAGACTAGTGGAAGGTAATTACTTCTATGAGGACAGGCTGGGGCTCTGACCCTGAGGATGAGACTTAACTTGTTCTGCATGCAAAAAAAATAGCTAATGTCTTTAAGAAAATATATCTTATGGAAAAAATACTGGCAGCCGTGTATAATGGTTTGGGACGGGGCGGGGGGGTAGTTCTAGCTTGAAATTCGAATCTAAGCTTCAAAGCAATGTTAAAAATAAACACCAAAATTTTAGTTTAAGTTCCACTGAAATAATAGCAGAAGAGGAGCAAGCACTGAACCTCTGAGGACATGCACAGTTAAAAATCTGGTGGAGGGGCACCTGGGTGTCTCAGTGGGTTAAAGCCTCTGCCTTCAGCTCAGGTCATGGTCTCAGGGTCCTGGGATCGAGCCCCACATCAGGCTCTCTGCTCAGCGGGGAGCCTGCTTCCTCCTCTCTCTCTGCCTCTCTGACTACTTGTGATTTCTCTCTCTCTCTCTGTCAAATAAATAAATAGATGTCTTTTTAAAAAATAAATAAAAATAAAAATCCGGTGGAAAAGGAAGTATTTATAAAGGACATGAAAAGGATCACAAAATCGAGACCCACAAGAGGGAGTACTGACCAGCAACATGAAGTGTCACAAAGATTTGGAGGTCAAGTCAGCAGGAGCTGAGGTGGAAGCGTCAGATTTAGCCATAGGAAGGCATGAAGGTCTTAAGAGAGCAGTTTTAGGGGCACCTGGGTGGCTCAGTGGGTTAAGCCTCTGCCTTCCGCTCAGGGTCCTGGGATCAAGCCCCACATCAGGCTCTCTGCTCAACAGAGACCTGCTTCCCTCTCTGCCTGCCTCTCTGCCTACTTGTGAGCTCCCTGTCAAATAGATAAATAAAATCTTTAAAAAAAAAAAAAAAAGCAGTTTTAAAAATGGGAAGGATTATTTCCTCAAAAAGTCCAACAGATGTTACCCTATGATCCAGCCATTCCACTCCCAAGTTTTTACCCCAGAGAATCAAAAACAGGTGCATGTAGCCTCATGTTCACAGCAGCACTATGCACAGCAGCCCGTCAAGAGATGAACCAATAAACAAACTGTGATATAGCCAAAAATGGAACTCTAATTCGGCCACAAAAAGGCAAGAAGTCTAACAGACGCTCGCCATGTATGAAATCTGAAAACAATACATGAAATAAGCCCGACACAAAAAGAAAAATACCGCAGGACTCCACTCGCAGGAGGTACTCACAGCGGTCCAATTTGGAGAGGCAAAAAGGGTCCGGGAGAAGGGGCAATGGGAAGTTACTGCTTCACGGTTAGAGTTTCTGCACGGAGCGATCAAAACGTTTTGGAAATAGACTGTGATGCAATACTGTGAAAGTACTTAACACAGCTGAATCGTACACTTAAAAATCGGTTATTATGGACATTGGCGAGGGTATGTGCTATGGGGACTGCTGTGAAGTGTGGAAGCCCGAGATTTACAGACCTGTACCCCTGGGGCAAATAATACATTATATGTTAATTTAATTTTATTTTTTTTCAAAGATTTTATTTATTTATTTGACAGAGAGAGATCACAAGTAGGCAGAGAGGCAGGCAGAGAGAGAGGAAGGGAAGCAGGCTCCCCGCCGAGCAGAGAGCCCGACGCGGGACTCGATCCCAGGACCCCGAGATCACGACCCGAGCCGAAGGCAGCGGCTTAACCCACCGAGCCACCCAGGCGCCCTATATGTTAATTTTAAAAATTTTTATTTAAAAAAAGGTTAAAATGATAAATTTCATGTTGCATAAATGTTTAAAAAAACTAAGTAGACTCCGAACTGCAAGGAAGAAACAGCACAGACACTGCCCAGAGAAGATGTGAAAACTGGGTCTTTCACACCTTTAACTACAAAGTGCAACGGACACACACGGAGGGTGGGGAGGTTTCCTTCTTTCTGTCTTAAGCCAGAGGAGGTTTCCACATACAAATTTCTGGATAAAAGCTTGGAACTTAGTGGAGTAAAACAGACTTTAAAGTCGGGTCTAAACCTGTGATCTGCGGGAAGAGAGGGCGCAGGAAAACCATGAAAAGCACAGTTATAATTCCGCTGTGTCTTTGGACACCGACCAACCAAACAACTGATTTCGCAACACAAGGCTGGAGAGGAACGCTGACCCCACTCTCCTCCGACGGTGAAAATAAGCGCCGCCAGTCTGTCAGGAGCGCGCTAGGACTCCTCCGAGGACGAAGTCTTTCAGAACTGGAGGCCAAGGACTTGGTATTTTCAGATTTATCCAAACGCCACGGAATTTAAGAACGTCGGGAAATTACACGAGGCAAACAGCCCAATTTCTCCAACAAGCAAACAGAAAGGAAAGAGAAACAAGAGGCACATCAGCCAAATGCCGCGTGTCAAGGCGAGCTGTGGAGCCTCCCGGGAAACGCGAGCTGCCCGGCTGGGGGGGGGGGGGCGGAGGGGGCGGAGGGGGGCCGGGGGGGCGGGGGGGGGGCCGGGTGCAGCTCTCACTTCTCTCTCGCGTCTGCCATCTGTTACCGCCTCTGCCGCACCACCTCCTTCTCTCGGAAGACCGAGCCGCAGGGCTCCGACCCTCGTTCCGGCAAACAGCGGCGGGAGCCCCGGGCCCACGGCTCCGCGACCCCAGCGCGGCCCAGCCCCGCCGACAGGGGCGCGCCGGGTCCCGCGGGCGGTTCCTCCGTCAACACCCAGTCCCCGGGGGCGGTGCTCGCGGTCTGACTCCGCAGCCGGCAGCCGGGCGTCAGGCCCCGGGCGCAGCCTTCAGCTTTGGGATCTCGGGGCCGCACGCCGGAGCCGCTAGCTTGAGGCGCTGAGGGGACGACGGAGGCCGCGCGGGCTCAGACGCCGCCGCACCAGGCCGCGCGCTACTCACCCTGACGCAGGCAGCGCAGGATCCCGGGCTTCTGGGACTCCGGCTGTGGCATCTTCCCTCCCGCCACAGCCCGGGTCCGACCCGCATTAGCCACAGCAGGGGGAGTTGCCCGGGAAGAAACGCTGCACCGGGCGCAGTGGTGGCCGCGGGCTCCCGCGCCGCAGTCTCAGACTGAGCGCGCTTGCCCCTGGAGCCACGTGACAGAAGGCCCCGCCCCCGCGCGTGGGTGACGTCACCGCCCGCGCCTGGTGTGGCGCTGGCCAAGTCTGCGGCGTTCGCGAAGCTCGCGGCTCGGCGGCGGCCCTGAGGGTCTGTGACGGGCGGCTTGGGTTTTTTTCTCGTTGTAAAACCCCGTCGATGAGGACAAGCGGGCGTGTACGTATTAGAAGATGTGCAGCTTCAGCTTTGCTCAAACAAATGCGGGTTCCACTGTGAAGGCTTTGCGGTGTCCCTCTCCGAGGAGCCGTGGAAAGCCCTCACGCTGGGGGGCAGGTGCACCAGTGAGGCATCCCAGGAAGAGCGGCCGCAGCAAGCGGCGTCGGTGTCACCTGGGGGCTGCTTGGAACTACTGACGGGGGGCACCTGGGTCGTTCATTGGGTTAAGCCTCTGCCTTCAGCTCAGGTCATGATCCCAGGGCCTTGGGATCGAGCCCCGCATTGGGCTCTCTGCTCAGTGGGGAGCCTGCTTCCCTTCCTCTCTGCCTGCCTCTCTGCCTGGTTGTGATCTTGTCAAATAAATAAAATCTTAAAAAAAAAAAAAAACCAAACTGCTGAATCGGAAGCCCTTTGCCACACCTACCTAGTAGTCAACATCTGCGTTTTAGCAAGATCTGCAGGCGAGGCGCACAAGCCGAAGTTTGGAATCCCTGTGCTAGCGAGTGGTCAGCGCCTGAGAGCTTCCGCTGCTCACTCCACCTGCTCCCGACCCTTGATAGCGTCAAGTATTTGAATGTTTGCCATTCTGACGGGCCTGGCATGGAATTTTTTCCTAGCTGTTACTTTAAATGTTTCTATGCTATTCCATCACATTAGTGCGTAATGGTATAAACCTAGCAGTTGAGGTTTGGGTTAGCTCCAGTTTTGCTGTTAGGAAGAATGACACAAATTTTAGCTCTTTGCAGCCTCATGTTGTGGTTAAGCCCAGTCTTTGACACTGGGCTGATTCTGCTACTGCATGGGCTGTATTAGTTTGTCCCCAGATAGTTACCAGATGAAATACAGGATGGCCTGAAATTTCCATTTCAGAGCAACAAAGAACAATTTTGTGGTATAAGTATGTTCCGTCGAATATGTGAAATATACTTCTAACAAAATATTGTGTATTCGAAATTTGGATTTCAAAGACAGAGCATCCTGTATTTGGTTTGCTAAAATTGGCAACCCCAGCCTGTGAACAAATTCTAACTTTGGTTTTCTCATCTGTGAAATGGTAACAACAACAGGGCCTATCTTATGTGTGGTTGAGCTGAGATAATCCAGGCAGAGTACGTGCCACAGCCTATGAAACATAATGGGAGCTGTTTCATGCTGGCGTGTCTTAGGTTACAGTCACAGTAAAAAATTAAACCTTAAGGGGCACCTGGGTGGCTCAGTCTGTTGAGCACCTGACCTTTGGATTCAGCTCAGGCCATGATCTCAGGGTCTAGATCGAGCCCTGCGGCCGGCTCCGTCCGCACTACGCAGAGAGTCTGCTTGAGATTCTCTCCCTCTCCTTATGTCCCTCTCCTCCCACCCCTCTCTCCCCATGCCTGCATGTGTGCCCTCTCTAAGGAGAAAAAAAAAAAACAACTAAGACCTAATATTAGGCTCATGGGTCTAAGAACATTTGTCTTTTTCTTCTGGCAAAGCTGATTATTTGCAACATCCTCCTTTATGCTTACCAAAGGAAAAAAATTATTCTCAAATTTCAAAACTAAAAAAAAGTTATTTCAAAATGATTTATTTATACTAAATTTTTTACCTTCTGCTATAGATTTCTATTTTGTATTTTACTCCAATTTAATAGATCCATGTGTTTATTATAAACATTTTTTATTACTTCCTAGAAGCAGGTAAAGTATAAATATGGGCCAAGAATAAAATCATAACGTGGTGCTTATTTTGTGTTGCCAGATTGACTTTTTAAAGGCTCAGTCAAGGGGCGCCTGGGTGGCTCAGTGGGTTAAAGCCTCAGCCTTCGGCTCAGGTCATGGTCCTGGGATCCTGGGATCGAGCCCCACATCGGGCTCTCTGCTCAGCAGGGAGCCTGCTTCCTCCTCTCTGTCTGCCTCTCTGCCTACTTGTGATCTCTGTCTGTCAAATAGGTGAAATCTTTAAAGAAAATTTCTTCTTTAAAGGCTCAGTCAAGTTCCCTGACCACCGTAATATATAAGCCCAGTCTTCCCCATGTCATTCTAACAACAGATTCTATAGAGTAAGTTGCTAAATACATATGTATAAAGAGATCATAGTAACTGGCTCTTTTTTCTTTACATTATATGCATTATCTCAAAGAACAGGAGCTCCATGAAGGGAGGGATGTTTTGTTGTTCCCCCGTCTGCTGTGTCCCAGCACCTAGAAGGATATCTGGCCCTGGATGACCACTCAGTTGTTGACTGAGTAAGCATAAAAGATAAGTTGTCTCCTGCTATAAAAACTAGTTTATATGCTAGGTTTAGTGATCCTACCCCAAGTCTCCCCCAGTTCTTTTATTCCTTTCAATGTGTTTTCCCCCTCATTTTCTCATTGTTTCTGTGAATTAGATATATGCCCCCTTTCTAGCCACCTTCACCAGGGTGAACACAATAGCCATCCTTCTAACCCAAAAGAAATACTTTAGACATTTGGGGGATGCCTGGGTGGCTCAGCGGGTTGGGCCTCTGCCTTCGGCTCAGGTCATGATCTCCGGGTCCAGGGATCGAGTCTCATCTCAGGCTCTCTGCTCAGCGGGGAGCCTGCTTCCCCCTCTTTCTCTGCCCATCTCTCTGCCTACTTGTGATCTGTCAAATAAATAAAAATAAATAAATAAAAATAGACATTTAGGAGTGTGTTCACACAGGGTAGATAGGGAACTTAGCTACTTCTTCCCCAGTCCCAGCTAAACAGTTCTTAGTCAGAACATAGATTAACAACAGAGCGCATAATTCAAGAAGGGTCAGGAGAGCTGTAAGCCAGAGCCATGGGAGGGGAAAAATATGAACAAGGCAAAACTGGAAGCATGGAAGAGGGACTGTCTCTTAATGACAAAAGGACTGACACACACAAACCAGAAGGCCAGCCTAGAGAACTGGACACCACAGCAAGCAGATGGGACGTCGGAAACTCAGGAACCCAGCCAAGGGATCGGTTCCAGTATCTACACTGGCAGCAAGAGAGGAGCTCGAAACAGTTGAGCTGAAGTTGGTATGTACCAACCAAGGCTCTCTGTGAATGTCTTTCTGAGAAGGCCACCAGGCCAGGTCACCTGCCTGGAGTGAATGGAGTTGACAAAGGCTACAAAAGTGGGACCTTCCCTATGGTCCAACAGGACCAAGTGAGTTTGGCAAATAACGAAGAGAATACACTTCACCTCACACAATTGTATGATAGTCTTATCTGTGTGACCGTGTATATTTCTAACATTCAAGGTTTTGCTGCCCCAGAAATGTAGTGGCATGTGTAACAAAGTGTTAAGAACTACCGTTAAAGGAAGACAGAAAGGCACTTTGGTTGTATTTCTTACTGCATGTCACATAATTTCATGTTGTTCCAAACTCTCATCAGGTCTGGAACTGTGTTCTTTGCTGTGTTGAAGATCTCAGAGGTTTTTAGCCCTTCATTAATGAAAATGATTTGTTTCCTTTTCTTTGGCTGTCCTTAGATGTCTCCAGTTCTGGGAAGACATTATCCAAATACCACTGAAATGGTTTGCAACCCAACCGTTTCCTCAGTTCAACGCGCTCACTGATGTTTCCGTAGGCAACAGATTTCAGACCAGGTTGTCGTAAAAAAAACTGCTCCTAAATGGAAATAGTCAGTCATTCCATTAAACCAAACAAGCCGTATCTAACATAGCAGTATATCCTTCCATCACCTGAACAAGAACAACAAAAATCAGAAGACCTTCCGATTCCATCCGTAGAGTGAGGGCAGAGACACACGTGGTACCTAGATTCCCTCACCCCACGCGCATTCACAGTATGTGCTGTGACAAACCACAGCGGAGGGGTGTAGAGGGATCCAGGGCGGGACCCAGGGATCCCGTGCTGCTGCTTAGAAGCCCAAGAATCACAGCCACCTATGGTGACATGTTTATATGTTCAGATTTTAAAAGACTTTGAAAGTATGTTTTTAAAATATACTAACAGGTAGGGGCTCTGTGGAGTAGCTAGGAACTACCTAGGTGGCTCAGTTGGTTAATCATCTACCTTCAGCTCAGGTCATAATCCCAGGGTCCCGGGACTGAGCCACTCATCAGGCTCGCTGCTCAGCAGGGAGTCAGCTTCTCCTTCTGCTGCCCAACCCGTGCCCCTACCCCCCCACCCCCGCCCCTGCCTCCACCCATGCACTCGCTAAGATAAATAAATATTTTTTTAAAAAATAAAATAAAATATGCTAACGGGTGGAAAAATTGCAGAACAAAATATTGTGTGAATCTCATTATATAAAAGGATATATATTTGTTTTTAAATGTGTGTTAACAAGAAACTATTCATTTTAGTAATTGCTAAATTTAGTGATTTAGCACTTGCTAATTTAATGTTACTTCTGAGGGGTGGAACTATATATGGTCTGAGAAAGCTTGCTTTTCACTTAGTACTCTTTCAGTACTGTATGACTTTTAAACATGAGTATGTTTTACCTTTTAAAAAATAATTTCTTTTAAAATCAGGAGATATAATAAGTATACAAAATAAGTATACAAAAAGTATATAAAATTCAATGTGCAACTTAATGAATTGTTGAAAAATCAACCCCCGTGATACTGACTAGGTCAAGAAATACTACACAATCTCCTCGAAGCCCCCAGCCTTTCCCGTCCTGAACGAAGCCTTTCCCTTGGTTTTAAATGCTATCTTGATTATGTATTCATGCTTTTGCTTTTCTTTTTAGCTTTATCTAATTGTGCACACATAAATTATGTGACTTAATTTTACCCATTTTTAATTTAATAGGAACTGGAATAAATCAGTATACATTCTATTGTTTTTGGCTGCTCTACTTCACCATTATGTCCTAAAGATGGGCTGTACTGTTGTATGTATGTCTATGGTTAATTTTCATGGCCAAATAGAATTATATCAATTAAATATGTTGCATTTATCCATTCTGATCCTGATGAGCATGTGGGCTGTATTTAGCGTTGGCTAACACCTACCATGCTGTTTGTAAACATTCTCGTTCGTGCATTCTTGCACAAAAGCGTGTCTTTCTGGGATGTATGTGTAGGATGGAATTGCTAGATCGTGGGATATTCATGATCTTTACTTGATTTTGCCAAACTGTCTTCCAAAGTGAGTTTGTAATAATGAGTGCTCCCACACACGATGTCTGAGAATTCCTGTGCTTGCCAATACTTGGTCCTATCAGACTTTAAACAGTTTTGCCAATCTAAGTGACTACATAGAAATACCTCACTGAGGCTTTAATCTGCATTGTCCTGATTACTAGAGAAAGAGTATTATTCCTTTTATAATTAAAATAATAAATAAATATTAGATTAAGACCAGAACATAGACTATCATAGAGAAATTCTTACATATTTCTCCCCACGTATCTGACACGAGGTCTTGTTGGGGTTACCGCGATATTGGGTCGTGCATGGATCCCGCAGGGACCACTTTCAAATGGGGCCAGAGCAGCATGTTCTCTGTGCGTCCTTTTAGGTCCTGGCTAGGGGCTGAAGGCTTGGGGAGGTGCACAGATGGAGGAGCATGGCTTTGACAGAGAAATCTTTGACTGTCGGTTGAAAAGAGGTAATTGGGGGTGCCTGGGTGGCTCAGTGGGTTAAGCCTCTGCCTTCGGCTCAGGTCATGATCCCAGGGTCCTGGGATCAAGCCCCGCATTGGGCTCTCTGCTCAGCGAGGAGCCTGCTTCCCCCTCTCTCTCTGCCTGCCTCTCTGCCTACTTGTGATCTCTGTCTGTCAAATAAATAAAATCTTTAAAAAAAAAAAGAGGTAATGGAGTTTCTCGCGTGGTCTCCAGATCACAGCAGCTGCATCCCTTGAGAACTTAGTAGTAGAGGAAGAGAATCTGGGGAGCTGCCTGTGGGGAGGAGGGCAGGGAGAGCTGCTTCAGAGGGGCACTGCTTAGGAGGGGAAATAGATCTGGGCCAAACAAACTTCTGGTGGTGGTTGATTTACTTCTGAGAAACTTGAGTTTCCCTAGAAATTAAAAAGTAATGCTCCAGGGCAGTAGGTTTGAATGAACCAATTAAGAATAGGGTCTGGGAAAGGTAGATGAGTGGCTGACAGCTAATTTAAGGAAAATAGAGGGAAAAAATCCCAAAATTTGTTATCTGGAAAGGTAGTAGGAACAGGTGTCTTTAGGGCAATCCCATTCTGTACTCTTGCTTGTCTTTCCAAATCAGAGACGTTTCCTTCACCTTGTATTGGTCCAGCCAAACGTGCACCAATCTGAGATTGTTATAGGTCATGGATTTCATAAAACCAGGTCGATTGGGAAAGCGCGGCTTATTGATGAGTCCCACTCGCGAGCAGGGGAGTATGAAAAGTTGGCCTCCACACATCCAGATCTAGACAAAACCAAAAAACATTAATGCGGGTTTGCTAGTAGTACTAGACAACTGCAGAATCTTTTTTTTTTTTTTAACAAACATAGGAATAGCTAACATGTCTTAGGTTGTTCATTTAATCCTCACAACACTATAATGTGGATACTGTCATTATCCCCACTTTACAGATAAAGAAACTCATACGTATGTTGAGTAAGAAACTTGCCCAGTGACAGAGAGTGCAGGGTTTAAACTCAGGAAGTTTGGCCTCCGCGTCAGCACTCCAAATACAAAATAATTCTGTCTCCCTCATAAAAAACAATTCTTTTTGTTTTGTTCTTTTATTTGACAGAGAGTGTGAGCGAGCGAGCACAAGCAGGGGGAACAGCAGGCAGAGGGAGAGGGAGAAGCAGTTTCCCCGCTGAGCAGGGAGCCTGATGCAGGACTTGATCCCAGGGCCTTGGAATCATGACCTGAGCCAAAGGCAGATGCTTAACCCACTGAGCCACCCAGGTTCCCCATATGTGACCTATTCTGATGCTGATTACATATAAAAAGTGGCAAAATAGTTTGTCTTCAAATATTCACCAACGATGTTCTGAGCATGACTATGTGATAAGAAAACACTGATCAGGGCTAAATTCAATGATACCTCTTTTTTGTACTTTAAACACTTTATAAAACTTCTTTTAAAGATTTTTATTTATTTGACGGAGAAAGAGAGCACAGCAGGGAAGCAGCAGGCAGAGGGAGAGGGAGAAGCAGGCTCCCCAAGCCGGGAGCCCGATGCGGGGCTCAATCCCAGAACCCTGGGATCATGACCTGAGCCAAAAGCAGATGCTTCACTGACTGAGACACCCAGGCACCCCTGGATTTCATTTTCATCTGAAATTGAGAACTACACAGTTGTTCACTTAAGCTACTGTTTGGGGGGCACTTTGTTATATATCAAAAGCTAACTGCTACTAGCTATCTATAATGTTTTATTCTTTTTTTAAAGTGAGAACTTAAGGATATTTGGAAGATCATTAGTATCTGATAATTAGACTGGAGAAAGCAATGTTTATTATGTTTGAAATGTTTCTTGATTAGAAAAGAAATCTGGGGGCACCTGGGTGGCTCAGTCGTTAAGCATCTGCCTTCGGCTCAGGTCATGATCCTGGGGTTCTGGGATCAAGCCCCGCATCGGGCTCCCGGCTTGGTGGGAAGCCTGCTTCTCCCTCTCTCACTCCCCCTGCTTGTGTTCCCTCTCTCACTGTGTCTCTCTGTCAAATAAATAAATATTAAAAAAAAAAAAAAAGAAAAGAAATCTGGCATACAGAACAGAAAATAAAAGTAATCAAAGTGGATAGAAGAGGTACAAGACTAAAAATTTTATGAGAAAACATTCTCAAAAATCATGGGGTGCCTGGGTGGTGCAGTCCGGCGAGCACACCTGACTCTTGGTTTTGGCTCTGGTCATGATCTCGGGGTCGTGGGATTGAGCCCTACGTTGGACGCCATCCTGACTTCGGAGTCTGCTTGGAATTGTGTCTCTTCCTCTGGCTCTCTCCACCCACCCTGGAATGAATGAATAAATAAATCTTTTAGAAAAAGTCAAATTGTGGACGCCGGGCTGCTCAGTCGGCTAAGCAGCTGCCTTCGCCTCAGGTCATGATCCCAGGGTCCGGGGATTGAGTCCCGCATCGGGTTCCCTGCTCAGCGGGGAGCCTGCTTCCCACTCTCCCATGGCCTGCCGCTCTGCTGACTTGTGATCTCTGTCTCTCTGTCAAATAAATAAATAAATAAGATCTTTTTAAAAAATCAAATTGAAGGACGCTACAGGAATTGAGCCTAATCTTCCTGGGGCTCATGCATTTGTTCTCTTCCTCTCGGTTCATTCTCTAGAGAGACACGATCCGTCTGGACATACACTTTGCTGGGCTCACTGGCCGTGTAGACGATGGTCCGCTTGCTTCCTCAGAAGTTCTGCTGGAAGTTGTCCACCCAGCTCCCGGTTTCTACTGTTGTTATTATTAGTAGTAGTAGTAGTTGTAGTAGTACTAGTAGTAGTAGTAGTAGTAACAGCACTGGCACCCCACTGAGAGTTGAGCTAACACAGTGGGTAAGAGCACAGACTCTGGGACGCTCAGTACAGTTCGAGTCCTCCATCAGCTGTATGAACGAAGGCAAGTTACTGCAGTTACTCAACCTACTTGTGCCTCAGTTTCCTCAATTGCAGAGTGAGAGGAAGTACCCACCTCATGGGATTGCTATGAGCGTTAGATAATTTGATGCTTATAAGATGCTTAGAGTTTGTGTTTGTAAATCAGCGTGTATCTCTGCTGTAGTGAAGTGTGGTAGGTTGCCAGAATGGCCACACATCTTCATTCCTTATGCACACTTCTGTGCAACGTAACATGGTCCCTCATTCCACCAAGACTTAAAGCTCATTTCTCCACCTCTTAAATCTGGCCTTAGCCACACGATTTGCTTTGGCCAATGGGACCTTAACAAATGTGACACAAACAGATGCTTGAAGTGTTTGCTGCATGGGACTTCATTTGCTACTCTTGGGAACCCTGTGACCATCTCACCAGAAATGAGCCTGAGCTAGCCTGACTGATGTAAGAGACAAATGGCAAGTCATCTCCACAGCCCCAGCGATCACTGGGCAAATGATGTCATCCTAGACTCACCAGCCCCAGCTGAGCCTCCAGATGAACACAGATGTATAGGCAATACCAGTAGAAACCAGCCATCCTGTCTCTGACCAGAAAAGCCACTTTGGCAACACAGTGAATTATGAGAAATTAGAACTCTTTGCTGTTTTAAGCCACTGTGTTTCAGGATAGTTTGTTATACAGCAAAAGCTAACTGATACATGAGGGGACATTTTTCTCTTAACTTCAGTTTTACTCATTAAGTAAAACAGACCTTCATCCACTTGGTTGTTTATTCCAGAAACTTGGTGTGATAGATGGAAATATTGTTCAGCAAATACTAGTTCACTCTCCCATCCCTCACTTTGGGGCAAAGTTTATTTCTTGGACATCCTGACTTTGGGCTTGTCCCTCTGTTGCCTTGGCCAACACAATGGGAGTAGACATGATGCATGCTGAATCTTCAAATATGCTTTGTGGTCTGGCTTGACTTTTGCATCCTTGCCCATCCAAATGAGAAGAATATGCTGGGTTGCTACTAGTCACCACTCATATACCAGTACCTCAAATACTAGTAGAATAGTAATACTAGTAGAACACAAATAGAATTTTTTTTTACACAAGTAGAATTCTAATACTCATAGAATGATGAATGGACCTGAACTGAAGTCAAAGACTAGAGCCAAGCCCAGACCATCTAAATTCAGAGGCAGAGGGATGCCTGGGTGGCTCAGTTGGTTGGACGACTGCCTTCGGCTCAGGTCATGATCCCGGGGTCCCGGGATCGAGTCCCACATCGGGCTCCCAGCTCCATGGGGAGTCTGCTTCTCCCTCTGACCTTCTCCTCGCTCATGCTCTCTCTCACTGTCTCTCTCTCAAATAAATAAATAAAATCTTTAAAAAAAATAAATAAATGCAGAGGCAGAGTCCCCCTCGCCCGCCCATGAACATATGAAAGAAACAACCTAATGCTTATTGGTCTAAGTGATTCAGCGTTGAGCTGGTTTGTAACATAGCATCATCATGGCATTAGCCGACTGATAATGGCCTGTCTGGGACACGGCTTTGTCTTAACATCCATCTTACCTGCTCAGTCTCTAAGTTCCATCCACTCTAATCATAAGATATGCCTGGAATCTGTCCAGTCTTCCCGCCTCCATTACAACCACTCTAGTTCCATCCAAGGTTATCCTTTGTCCAGATCATCACAAGAAGCTCCTGCTCTCCCTGCTTATCCCCCACTTTGTTCATCTCCATCACTGTCCTACCTAAAACCTACCTGCAGCATTCCACCATGCATAAGATACAACCTAAAACCTTACAAGGTTCTGGGGCGTCCTGCCCTTGCCCCCTCTCCAGCCTTCCCTTATCCTTCTCTCCTTGCATCATGGCCCAGCCTCACTGGCCCTTCTCCATGACACATATGGGTTGGAAAGCTGCCTATTTTCTGAGTCTGCAGGCAGAAATCAGGGCATTACTAAGTATTTTATTTCTTCTGTAATCTGTATTTGTTTTCATGAGGTGACATAGGGGTACCACATGTGACAAAAACCAGGGTAGGACTTTCTCAGGCTGTTCCATTGGCCTCACAGTTACGGCGCTGCCTTCCAGATTCAGGCAGTCCCAGATTTATTTTCTAGTCTATTCCACCTTCTCCAGTCTCAAGAAACTTCTCAGCAGAAAGTTAGGAGAGGCTGCTAGCCAGATACCACTTTAAATGAGGACTCTGGGATGGCTGTCACGTAGAAAGAAAGGAACCGATATTGGCTGATGGCTCATTGGGTGGCAGACACTGTTTTAAATGCTTGATGTGCGTCGCCCCAGTTGATACACACGATTATTCTGATCATTTATACATAATCAGGCTTCCTAGACTCCAACCAGTTCAACCATTTACAAATATTTCCCAACCACTTCTTTTTTAAATAAGTTTTTTTTTAAGATTTTATTTATTTGACAGAGAGAGATCACAAGTAGGCAGAGAGGCAAGGCAGAGAGAGAGGAGGAAGCAGGCTCCCCATGGAGCAGAGAGCCTGATGTGGGGCTCGATCCCAGGACCCTGGGATCATGACCTGAGCCGAAGGCGAGGCTTTAACCCACTGAGCCACCTAGGCGCCCCACCACTTCTTATGTGGCAAACATACTAGGTGCTCTGGGACCCAGGTATGAACAAGTCAGACCATGCCCCTGCCCTCGCGGGGCTCACTGCCTGGTCAGTACACAGATTGATGGGTGTCCGGCACAAAACAAAAATGGAGTCTCTGATTCAATAATTATAACAAATTTCAGGAAGGCAATGGTGGAGTATTCCACCAAGTGTGGGGTCCTTCCAAAAGTGCCCCCACGGGCAACCACACAGGCTGTATGCCCACAGAGCCTGCCCTGAACTTGGTACACTAGAACAGGTGCTGTCATGGTACTGTCTACTCAAAAAAAGAAAAATAAAGCATGCGCTCTAATGCGTGAGCACACACGGAAGGGACCCCAGACTTGTGCATGTGCATGTGCACGTGCGTGTGTGCATGGGCATGCAGGGAGAGTGGTGATAAGGTCAAGGAAGCCTTCCTGAAGAGATTACATCAAAGCTGTGAAATGGACTGCGGTAGTGGGAAAGAGCAAAGTGGACAGAGGTGAGTGATGACTTAGACCTAGATCTAACCATACCTGGTGGGAGAAAGAGAGGCATGAAAGGGAGAGTGGAGACCAAGAAGGTACTCTGGGGGGACAGGGGATGGACAGCTGCAGGCAGGAGGAGGGCAGCATATCATCCATCCAAAGAGGAAAAGAACAAAGGAGAAGGCATGGGTTTGAGGGGGTAGAAAGAGCTCCATTTTCGAAATGTTGGGTTTAGGATACCCATGGGATATTCAACCTACAGGACAATCACCTACATGCCATTAGATGTACAAGATGATGGCACAGAAAGACCTGGGAAGGAGCTAGAACTACGTCATCAGCCTGTAGTCATTCAAGGGTGGTGTGGATAAGGTTACTCAGAGGATGGAGAAGAGAAAGAGGGTCTTGGGGCAACCCAAGAGAGGAGGCAATTCGGAGCAATGGTGACCCATGGTAAGCCGTGGTCAGAGAGCAGCGGGCTGCCAAGGAGCACGACCCCCCCCCCCTTATGCAGACTCTAAGAATGTGGTCCGCCCTTTCTCTATCGCCAGCACACAGTTTGCTTTCTAATCGAAGCATCCAAAGAGGTGTGGCCACCTTGGGCGGCAGCTAAGCTAGCTTCAATATCTAAGAGGTCCCATCCCATAGTGAGGCAGGTGATGCTCAGAGGATACGGCAGGGCTCTGGGGCTGAAGCAGGGCACCTTGCCCATATCTGGGGCCTCCAGGATGGAGCGCCAAGCCATGCAGGTTGTTGGGGGCTGCTGGAGGCCAGCCTGCCCTCCACCAGGAAATGGAAGTGTGGATCTTCAGCCTGGGTTAGGAGAAGCCTCCTGAGGCTGTGGGTGAAGCCGTAGCTTCCATCCCCTCTCCAGAGTGAGCACAGCAGGGCAACTAAGACAATTCAGAGCTCTGGAGGCTTCCAGAGAGAAATGACTTAGAGACAGAATAGAACCAAGCTGGCGAGGTCTCCAGACCTGAAGTTGAGTAGACAGTACCAAGCAGGACACACAGGTCTGGAGCAGACACCTACGAGTTCCCTGAGTCAAGGCAAGTTACTACAGCACTCTGCGCTCCAGCTCCTCCACTCTAAGTAGGACATCACGCATGTAGCTCGCAGGCTTGTCAGGAACTTTAAATAAGTTAACACCTGTTAGATCCCGGAGCAGCGCATGTCATATACATAAGACCTCGTCCAATAAATGAAATGCATCTTTATCCTTTACCCCGTAACTTCAAAATGCCATTTCTTTTTCTTTCTTTTTTTTTTTTTTTTGACAGACAGATCACAAGTAGGCAGAGAGGCAGGCAGAGAGAGACAGGAGGAGGAGGCAGGCTCCCTGCCGAGCAGAGAGCCCGATGCGGGACTCGATCCCAGGACCCTGAGATCATGACCTGAGCCGAAGGCAGAGGCTTTAACCACTGAGCCACCCAGGCGCCCTCAAAATGCCATTTCTGCAGGGAAGCCACCGAAGACACATGGCTCCCCCAACACAGGCTGGATTCCCCTTTCATCTGATCTCGTAGTGCTCTGTATGTCTCCTTCATTGTGTCTATCAAACATAAATAACTAATCACCTCTCTCCACTTCAGCACGTGGAGCTTCATGCTCTCATGAGCCGTATTTGCTCTGTGCGCCACTGAATTTAGTACTAGCACAGCACTTTGCATGTAACAGGCTCTCGGTATTGGTGAGTGAGTGAATGGAAGGATGGATGGATGGATGGATGGATGGATGGATGGATGGATGGATGCAGGCTGCGCCTTCTTCTGAATGCCCGGAGTGTGGCAGAGCCCAAAACAGCGGGTGCTCCTCATGAAAGCTACACTGGATCTAATGAGAACTCTTGACAGCGTCTTCACCTCAAACAAGGGTAGACTGGGGTACTGTCACCACCCAGGTGTTAGTGAGAGCCATGGGAGTTGATGCAGGGGTGCCCTGAAAAATATCAGCAAGGTGTGACAGACCCAGGCCAATCAGAACAGATATGCGGCAACAGGTCCCACGCCCCTGTCCTGCCAAGCACAGTCCCTTTAGTTGCTGGGTCATAGACAGCCCCTGTGGGCAATATTCAGTCAGCTCAGAGTTGAAGTTCTTCCCCACCGTGTAAGGAAATATCACACTGTATTAACCACCAATTGTGGCTTCACAGGTGTAAAACAGCTGAGGTCAGCCATGAGCCACAAGGAGCACACGGAGTAAGAAGGGACAGCTGACAAGAGCACCAGTCTCAGGGACACCCACGCTTCTGGGATGCACAGAAGATACTCCTACAGATACAGAACAGAGCTGTGGAAGAGGAACCAGGAGCAATGTTCTAAACTCCAAGGAAATGTCTGGAAAAAACTGGCAGACAGAATCAAATGTTGCAGTGACCTCCAGGATACAGAAGAATAAAAGCCATCCATTAGGGACATCAGTATTAAACTAATGACAGTTCCCGGAATGCTGTCCCAGGGTGCCGAGACCACCAGGATGTTGATTTATTGGAATGAGCACTGAGAAATGAAGACATATGTACAGGTGTCTGTGATCTTCTCTCCGGAAACACAGGGTTACTTATCTTGGTTAGAGACTGCAGCCAGTGTCAAGAGAGTACGCCTCCTATTTATTAATTTACATGTTTATGAAGAGAGAGACCCACACATACTTAAAAAAATATGAAGGGGCCATTAGGAATGGAGTAGTTGAGAATATGGAAGCAAGGAAAATTAATACATTTGAATGATATGTTAACTGTTATTTGCTATCTGGAGGGAATATAGAACCAGAAAAAGGAATACTCTCCCTCTTCAAATATGCATATGTTATTCACAAAATTGATGTTCTTGAGACACAAGAATGTGCTCATTAAGATATCAGGTCCTGAAAAGGGGACCTAATATGCCATACACCATATTCACAGAGAGCCATACAATAAAACAAGGAATCATCAGCCAAACAATGAAAAGTACCAAAGACATGAACATTATAAAATAATGCTGGGATCAGAAGGGAACACATGATGGGGGCGGGGAGAAGCAATGAAAACAACACACTTCCCATGTACTGCCAAACAGGGCCTTAAAAGGAAAAAGATACTGTTCCAGATATTTTTATATTCGCAATAACGTACTGAAGCACTATGAAAGAAGTCTGTGCTTAAGAGAACTTTGAGCGAGTGAACAAAGTAACAAGCCAAGAGGAAGAGGGAGGCCAAATCCAAAACATAACAACAGCAGCAAAGAAAAAAAATCAGAAAAATAAAACACAAAAAGCAAATACAGCAAACAATTTAATACCCACTAAGATAATATGTGCATTCAGAGGCTGGTCTCTGCGGACGACCGCAGAGTGTAAGAACAGAAGGCAACATAGAATCATTACAGCTCTCCCGTATTAAGCACCTTCCAGAAAGTATCTGTTTACTGCATTGTAATATGGACCCTGTTTTTTCATTTTACCTGCAAGGAAGCTAAAGCTCAACCAAGATTTGAACTTAGTCATTGATTAAACTGCTTTCTCTGCACCAGACTGTGTCTGCCAGGAAGAAACAAACAGGCAGAGAAAAGTGAGAAAAAAATTAAGGATAATAATGGTGAATTCACAATCCAGATTTGTATGCACATTTCAAAGTGACCATTATTTATTTTAAGTTTTATTTATTTAAGACACCTCTACACCCAACGTGGGGCTCGAACTCACAACCCTGAGATCAAGAGTCGCAGGCTCTTTTGAGAGAGCCAGCCAGGTGCTCCAAATTGACCATGATAAAAAATCTATTGGAATTTAGTAAAAAACCCACAGCAACTTCTTTCTAGATATGTCTCCAAAGGCAAAGGAAACAAAAGTGAAAATGAACTTTTGGGACTTCATCAAGATCAAAAGCTTCTGCACAGCAAAGGAAACAGTCAACAAAACAAAGAGGCAACCCCACGGAATGGGAGAAGATATTTGCAAATGACACTACAGACAAAGGGCTGATACCCAAGATCTATAAAGAACTCCTCAAACTCAACACACACAAAACAGATAATCACATCAAAAAGTGGGCAGAAGACATGAGCAGACACTTCTCCAAAGAAGACATACAAATGGCATGGAAAAATCTTCATCATCACTAGCCATCAGGGAGATTCAAATCAAAGCCACATTGAGATACCACCTTACACCAGTTAGAATGGCCAAAATTAACAAGGCAGGAAACAACATGTGTTGGAGAGGATGTGGAGAAAGGGGAGCCCTCTTACACTGTTGGTGGGAATGCAAGTTGGTGCGGCCACTTTGGAAAACAGGGTGGAGATTCCTTAAGAAATCAAAAATAGAGCTTCCCTATGACCCTGCCATTGCACTACTGGGTATTTACCCCAAAGATACACATGTAGTGAAAAGAAGGGCCATCTATACCCCAACGTTCATAACAGCAATGGCCACAGTCGCCAAACTGTGCAAAGAACCAAGATGCCCTTCAATGACGAAAGGATAAGGAAGATGTGGTCCATATATACTATGGAGTATTATGCCTCCGTCAGAAAGGATGAATACCCAACTTTTGTAGCAACATGGACGGGACTGGAGGAGATTATGCTGAGTGAAATAAGTCAAGCAGAGAAAGTCAATTACATATGGTTTCACTTATTTTGGAGCATAACAAATAACATGGAGGACATGGGGAGATGGAGAGGAGAAGAAAGTTGAGGGAAATTGGAGGGGGAGATGAGCCATGAGAGACTGTGGACTCTGAAAAATAATCTGAGGGTTTTGCAGGGGCGGGGGATGGAAGGTTGGGTGAACCTGGTGGTGGGTATTAAGGAGGGCACGTATTGCATGGAGCACTGGGTGTGGTGCATAAACAATGTATTCTGGAACACTGAAAAGAAATTAAAAAGAAGATGTGGTCCATATATACAATGAAATATTACTCAGCCATCAGAAAGGAGGAATACCCAACTTTTGTATCAACATGGACAGGACTGGAGGAGATTGTGCTGAGTGAAATAAATCAAGCAGAGAAAGTCAATTACATATGGTTTCACTTATTAGTGGAGCATAGGGAATAACATAGAGGACATGGGGAGATGGAGAGGAGAAGGGAGTTGAGGGAAATCGGAGGGGGAGATGAACCATGAGAGACTGTGGACTCTGAGAAACAACTGAGGGTTTTGGAGGGGAGAAGGGTGGGGGGGTTACATGAGGCTGGCAGTGGGTATTAAGGAGGGCACAGATTGCATGGAGCACAGGGTGTGGTGCATAAACAATGAATTCTGGAACACTGAAAAGAAATTTAAAAAATAAAAATTTTTTAAAAAGAATTTAGTCAAAAACCAAAACTTACCTATGATAAACACAAAATAAACATCTGAATGGCACCTTTGTATTTTCTTTAGACTCTCTCCCGGCCTATCTACTTCGTACTTTCTTCTCTACCCCAATTATTTCACTAAATCTTCACAAATTTGTAATTTAAGAAACAGAACAAATGACTAAAGGAAAAGAGAGAGAGAGAGAGAGGGAGGGAGAGAGAGAAAAACTAGGAAACAGACTCTTAACTCTAGGGAATATACTGATGGTCACGGGGGGGGGACAGGTGATGGAAATTAAGGAGGGCACTTGTTCTGATGAGCACCAGGTGAGGTCTGGAATTGCTGAATCCCTATATTGTACAACTGAAACTAATACAACACTGTGTTAACGATCCTGCAATTTAAATAAAAATTTAAAAACCCTCCAAAATGCAAGAATCTCCACAAAATTCTGAGAATGGCGTTTATATTTGTTCCTATTTACCAGGTGAGAAAGTAGGGAATTAGAAAAACTAATGGCGGGGCGCCTGGGTGGCTCAGTGGGTTAAGCCGCTGCCTTCGGCTCAGGTCATGATCTCAGGGTCCTGGGATCGAGCCCCACATCGGGCTCTCTGCTCAGCAGGGAGCCTGCTTCCTCCTCTCTCTCTACCTGCCTCTCTGCCTGCTTGTGATCTCTCTCTGTCAAAATAAATAATAAATAAAATCTTTAAAAAAAAAAAAAAGAAAAAGAAAAACTAATGGCTGCTCCACAATCTTACAGCAAGTTAGCAACAGAGCTGGGACCCATTCTGATGCCTAATGACTAGTGATCTAATATCATGGGACTATTTAAAAGTCAAATCTGCTTTTAGATTTGAACTGATAAGAACAGATACTACACTTGATCTTAGCCAAAAGGCCGAGAAGCGATTGCTTTTAGATTTGAGATATAATTCACAGTCTACAAGAAATTTACCCTTTTGCAGTGTACGGTTCAGTGACTCTGGGTATTTTCACGAGCTTGTCCAACCAGCACTTCTATCTCATTCTGGAACATTCTCACCACTTCCAGAAATAGCCCTGGCACCCATCAGCACTCATTCTCTTTCCTCAAGCTTCTGGCAACCACTAATCTACATTCTGTTTCTATGAATTTACTTAGTTTGCACATTTCCTAGGAGAGGACTTATTCATATAAATATGTGGGCTTTTGTGTCTGACTTCCTTCACCCACTGTAATGTTTTCAAGTTCCACTCATGTTGTAGCAAGTATCCTGGGATTCAAGGGTTGAGAGACAACCTAGACACCCCCTACCAAGTCTTCTCAATTTGCAGATGGGGAAACTGAGGCCTGAGATAGCCCGCAGAGTTAGTGGCACCCAAGTCCCCTACTGCCTAATGTTATTTTCACTACACCACAACCACCAAGACAATCAGCGTAATAAAGAAGAGCTTCCACAAATAAATAAAAACATTAATGTGATATGCCATATATTAGAAAGAACAAAACATAAGGTAATAAAAGCTGGCATTTTACTAACTATTGTCATACTCAGTGAGGAGTCCCATAGGTCATTTGTTTCACGGGATGTGGGAATGGTACCCGATGCGCAGGCAGGAAAACTGGGCATAAGTCTGAAGTCAGTGTTTGCTCTCTCTGAACAAAGGTAATGATTTAAAAAGCCAAGTCTGAATTACCCTTAATGAAAGTTCCAAATTTTCTGCTCCTGAGAGTTTCATGTCTCTGTCGTACTGTCCAATCTCGTTAAAATAATGCCTATTTATAGCAAAAATTCCTCCAGCCATTGCAGGCGACCTAAAAAGGACACATAAGTATTAAATCACAGACTCAGTCATTCTGGATTTTTTGCCAAAATTATACTGAATATTAGCACTAACATAAAAACTAGAAAATAGCACTATACTGATACAAAAATTGTTAATATATATTTAGGAGAACACGGCCTAAGCAAAACCAAGAGTCCCACACTTCAACTCTGCCACCCAGGCGCCCCCGCAGTAAGTTTTACTTAGCTCTCAACGAATTGTATAGTGACATATTCTAAATGTTGTCTTCTTCTTGAGAGGGAACATCATCTTTAGAATGTGAGTTTCCCCTGGGGACAAATATTGAATTGGGGATTAGAGTTTACAAATCCCCCTTTCCAAGCACATTAAGTGTGTTACATTTACTTTTGGGAAAACACAATGTTACAAAGCATCTTTTTTTGGTCCACCAATAGCAGGACCCAATAACACCAAAGTAAGTAGTTTGAAAAAGATTACATGTTCATCTACTCATTCATTTTTTTAAAAAGTAGGTATTAAACACCTATGATGTGTTTGAGATAAATTAGTGAATCAACAGGTCAAGGCCCCAGCTCGTACGGGGGCAAGGGTGGAAAGAGGGACCCCAGTGTCACCGTGGTCTTGGAGGAAGAGGATGGGATTGTGGATAAGCGTCCAGCGGTGAATGAGATGTGATCCAACTCCTGATGTATTTTGAAGATGGAACCAGCAGATTTGCTTACGAGTGGGATGTGGGTGGAGGAGGAAGAGAAGAGTGAAGGCCAACCCCAGCATTTTGGCCTGGGTACCTGGAAGGTAGAGTTGCCGTGCACCGAGATGGGGATGCTAGGGGGTGGGGGTAGATTTTGGTGGAAAGATTCAGCTGGGGACATGTTTGAGGTGTCGAGTCAGCATTCAAGTGGAGATGCCAGTAGGCAGTTGGAGGGAAGAGTCTGGCACTGGGCAAGCAGCGGGGCTGGAGACAGAACTCTGGGAGTCCTCAGCTTAAGATAGGCAAGAAGCACTTCCTGAGAGTGGGGAGGCGGAGAAGAGGATCAAGAACTGAGGTTGGAGAGAAGACAGGGATCGAGGAATCGGCAAAGGAGATGGGAGCGAGCAGATGCGGTGGGGGTGGTTAGACGGAAGACCTGGAGATTGTACTGATCTGGAGTTCAAGGGATATATACAGTATATACCCAGGATATACAGTGTATAATGCACGGAGCATACGATATATGAGGTATCAACTGTCTATGGTATCAGTAAGGCTTTCAGTCAACACTAGGCTCTTAGTCGTTAGGGAATTGGGGCGTCAAAAGCTACATTCAGAGTTTTGACTGCACGGGGTGGTCAGTGTGTCTAACTCCTGTGTTGTTCAAGGTGAACTGTACGTTATAACACATGTATCATGTATGATATATATTCTATAAATGATTGGTATCATGCTAAGCTTTTTATGGCTTGATTTTTTATTTAGCACATTGTGAGAATTTTCCTTTTATAGTAATTAGCTTTCAAAAAACTTTAGGTAATATTCTACAAAGTATGATTATACTTTTTAACCATTTCACTATGAACATTTATGTTGTTTTTATTTTTTAACTAATATAAATGTCGCTGTGATAGATGTCTCTGTACTTACTTCTCATTAACTCCTTAGGGAAGTGTTTCAAGAAGTGGAATTATTGCATTGAAGAATAACATTTATAAGATTTTTAATGTATATTAATGTATTAATTTTAATGTATATTAATATAATGTCAAATCATTTTCAAAAGCATGTGTAATTATATCTATACTCATAGTGTATTCAAATTCCAAAAATGTTACTACTGAGCAAATACCAGGAGTAGTTTTCCTATTGAAATTTTTAGAGCCTAAAGCATACCTGATATGTGATACAGGGAAATACTATAAAATTATGTCAATCTTTTTGTAAATAGAATACTGCAACTACTTTTACTGAAAGTAACTTCATTTTAATTAAATAAGTTCATTTTGAGATGAACTCCAAATGTTGATGCTTTTTAAAAAATTTTTGAGTAAATCATGATTTTTACATATTTAATGTTGTTTAAATGAAGTGTATCTTTACTCTTTTTCATTCTGAAGTCTGGGGGACGCCTAGGTGGCTCATTCGGTTAAGCACCTAGCTCTTGATTTCAGCTCAGGTCATGATCCCAGGGTCATGAGATCGAGCCCTGTGTAAGGCTCCCTGTAATCAGCTCGGGATTCTCTCCCTCTCCCTCTGCCCCTCCCTACCCCACTCATTCTGAAGTCTGGAACAGTAAAATAGCAACCGTTGATACTGATCACCTCCCCTGTGTCAGCCCTTAGGTTATGTTTCTTTTTTAAAAATTATTTTTATTAACATATAATGTATTATTTGCCCCAGGGGTACAGGTCTGTGCATCATCAGGCTTACACATTTCACAGCACTCACCATAGCACATACCCTCCCCCAGTGTCCATCACCCAACCACCTTATTCCTACCCCAACCCCGCAGCACTGGGTTATGTTCTTTACAAGCATTGGCCCATTTAATCTCTTCGATAATCTCGAGGGTATGCATTTTATTATCATCATTTTACAGATGAAGATAGTGAAGCTGAGAGAGGCAACTGGCCCAGCAGGGGACTGCCTTATTGCACAACTCCGGGGATGCCAACCACCAATAATCTTTGTGAACAGGGCCTCCTGGAGATGTGCAGTACACAGCCTATACAGCTGTACACAGCAGTCCTGAACAGCTAACAAGTGGTGGTTGGAGCAGAGCAAAAATGAGTTATACACTGGAAGGTGTATGAAGTGCTCTATTGCTCTAAAAACAAAGACATTTGGTCACATCTCCAAAGAAGGGTTTTAAGAAAACTAATGTAGCAACAGAGAAACTGGCATGAGGGAGTGGAGACTGCAGGCCAGCTTGTCCCTTACAGTGTAGAGGCCAAACCCAGGACAGTAAGGGCCTAGACCATGGGGACAGGCAGAGAGATGGAGAGATGTCCTATGAGAGTCATCACAAATGCTGAGTCCCCTGGAGCTGGTTAATCACTGAATTAGAGTAGGCAGTGGCAGACCACAGGTGTAGTCAGGCTTCATGGCTCATAGTACTCCAATATGGTTCCAGCATAAAGTACTAAATAATCTCCCAGTTACTCCTTCCGGTTCTTAATGTTTATCTCATCCTTGAATCTGGAGGCCAGGCTGTGTCCCAGGAGTAAGGGGCTCAGGGCAGGGGCAGTTACTGGGACCAAGGGAAGTAATAAAGATTTGGAATACTGACTGGGCAGGGAATGAGTGCATAAAGAGATGGCAGACCAGCATGAGGCTGGAGATCATCTATGCATTGAAGCATCGGCTCACATCTTTTAAAGGAACAAAGAAAGCAGAAGGTGAACTTGATCAGACTTGGAGGTTCGCAAGGTTGCTGCGGCAGGCTGGAGGTCCTCGCAAGAAAAGCCACAGAAGAAGAATGAAATCATTGGGGCGCCTGGGGGGCTCAATTCAGTTGAGCATCTGCCTTCAGCTCGGGTCATGATCTCAGGGTCCTGGGATGGACCCCACATTGGGCTCCTTGCCCAACGAGGAGCCCGCTTCTCCCTCTCCTGCTGCTGCTCCCCCTGCTTGTGCTCGCTCGCTCTCTCAAGTAAATAAAATCTTTAAAAAGAGAGAAGAAAGAAACCATGAGGGGGAGAAACAGAAATCAAAGAACTGGAGATCCTGATGATGTCCAGTGAGTAGGTGGGCAGGTGTGAGTAGGGCATAGCAGGGAAAAACTAGGAACATCTTGGGCCGTGGCCCAAGAGACAGATATCCAGTAATTTAGAAGATGAAAGGTCCAGGACATGGCTATAGGAATAATAATAGCTAACAATGATAAACACTGATGTAGTACTTACCATGGACAGATACTGTTCTAAGCTTTGATATATACTAAGTCATTCTCACAACAACACTGTGAAGTATGATTAACCTCCAGACTTCCCACATAAGGAAATAAGGTGCAGGGAGGTTAAGTAACTTGCACAAGTTCCCAGAGCTCTAGTTAAACTAAAATAGAGACAAAGATCAAGGACTTGCTAGGCTACAGTGTTAGAAAATTTACTTGCGTAATTTGTATAACACAGAGGTTGGTAGTAGAGGAACAGGTGGAGCCGGGCATCAGTTATCAGTAAATGTTGGGGCGGGGGGGGGGGGGGAGGCTGGAGGAAGTCTCTTCAGAAATAGCCTCACAGATGAAGTTAAAAGTCACAACATCAAATTGTTCTCATTTAGAAATACATTTTCCAAGACTAATAATTGAAATAATAGGAATAATAATAATAGGAAATAATAATAGGAAAATTGTATTCATATCTATAAAATTATAGATGAAAGCACTTAGATAAATGTTTTATATATGAATTTAGCCGGGACTTCTACCTTTTCTGGGCTATCCACAGTACTAGAATTTTGTTCCTTGACCACATGCAATTTCCTCCTGAGAACCAAGTCCACATTCTAAAGACAGACACCTGAAACCAGAGGGACACTGTCCATGGCAGTGTTCTTAACTGGACTGAGATTCTCATTTCCAATCAAAGAAACTAAAAACCTACCAAATTCTATTATTATAGACTTTTAGAAACAAGATAAACAACAAAAGAGTTCTCATTAAGCCCAAGAAATTGAAAGAACCATCTCTGAAATCTATTTTTTCCCTAGATCCCAATACATATTCCCATAACCTGAAGAAATGTCCTACCGGATGGGTCTAGTGGATCCTTCTGGTCCATCCATCTCATAAGAGAAAACGTTATCCCATTTAAATTCCAGATGCCAGTTGAAAGCACCCCTTACCGCCGGAGAGGGCCTGTACTCTAGGGTTTCGTGGTCGATGGGATCTATCAGAGGACACACCACCATTCTGGGGTCCTTGGCAATGGCATGCAGCAAGGGCTGCAGCCACACATGATTCACCTCACAGTGGCTATCCAGGAACACCAGCACATCCCCTAAGGAAGCAAGAACAGGTTATGTTAGTGCGTATGGCTAAGACAGCTGACAGCCCAAATCAAAGTTCAGTGCAAGGAGTCTTTGTTAAGCGCTCACTGTGTTTGGCTTTTCAAGTGCTTCCAGATTCACTGGGGGTGAGTGGGGACTGGAAACACATAACTTTATTAGGTACCATGTCATGTACCATGATGTGCCATCAATGTTCAGAAGAAGCTGGTGAATTGTGGGTGAGAGAATGGTTTGGGGAAGATTCTGAAGAAGCAGGTGTAACTGAGTTGGGCTTTAATTAAAAACAATTATGCTAAGTATTTTTGCTCTTGAGTTCAAGTTTAATGAACGTCTGCTTAGAGAACATGGGGGAAATCGGCATGGCCAAAATGAAGACTACATGCTGTTAAAGTACCTTAATGGGCTCAAATTGGAAGGGACCTCAAAATTCAGGTGCAGAGTTTGGATAAAATCATAGGAAGGTATGAGAAACATTCCACGGTTGATCAGAAGACTTAATGTTGTCTAATCTCCAAAGTGATCTATAGATTTAGTATAATTCTTATCAAAATTGCACCTGGTTCTTTTGAAGAAACTGATCCTAAAATTCATACGGAAAGGCAAAGAACCCACATTAGCTAAAATGATCTTGAAAAAGAACAAAGTTGAAGGACTTCTGGATTTTAAAACTTACTACAAAGCTGTAATAATAAAACAGTATGACACTGGCATAGGGATAAGGAAGAGATCAAAGGGATAGAATTGAGAGTTAGAAAGAAACCAAACATTTGTGGTTAGTTGACATTTGACAAGGCTGCCCAGCCAGTTCAATGGGGGAAAGAATTAATCTCTTCAGTGAATGGTCCCAACACATCTGGGTATCCACATGAAAAAGAGGGGTGGCTCAGTTGGTTAAGCGTCTGACTTTTGATTTCATCTCAGGTCTTGATCTCAGGGTCATGAGTTCAAGCCCTGTGCTGGGCTCCACACTGGGCATGGAGCCTGCTTAAGAGAAGAGAAGAGAAGAGAAGAGAAGAGAAGAGAAGAGAAGAGAAGAGAAGAGAAGAAAAAGAATGAAGTTGGGCCCCCTCATGGCAAACACAAAAACTAAGTCAAATGAATCAGACTTAAAATGTCAGAACTAAAACTATAAAACTCTTAGAAGAAAACAGAAGCATATGCTGACCTCAGGTTAGATGATTTCTTAGATGTGACACCAAAAATACAAGTGACAAAAGGAAAAATAAATAAGACTTCACAAAAATTAAAAACTTTTTGTTTTTAAGCAGACACCATAAAGTTGAAAAAAAAAATCCACAAAATGGGAGAAATTATTTGAAAATCACACATTTGATAAAGGACTTGTATCCAGAATATGTAAGGAACTCTTACAACTCGATAATAATAACAAAAGATAACCTAACTTAAAAAATGGGCAAAGGAGGGGCATCTGGGTGGCTCAGTCAGTGAAACATCCTACTCTTTATTTGGGCTCAGGTTATGATCAGGGTTGTGAGTTCAAGCCCCATGTTGGGCTCCATGGTAGGAGTGGGGACTACTTAAAAAAAAAAAAATGGGCAAAGGCTTTGAAAAGACGTTTCCCCAAAGAAGATATACAAATGGCTGAGAAGCATATGAAAAGGTGCTCAACATCTTTAATCATTAGGAAAATGCTAACAAAATCATAGTGAGATAATATTTCATATCCACTAGGACGGCTATAATCAGAAAGGCAGCCAATCACAGATGTTAATGAAATTGCGGAGGAATTGGAACCCTTGTCCATTGCTGACAGCAATGTAAAATGTTGCAGTCTCTTCCAAACATTATGTAGTAGTTCTTCAGAAGCTAAGCATACAGTTGCCATACAGCCCAACATTCTACACAATGGGTACACAAATACCGCAAAGAAAGAAAACTTAGGTTTATACAAAGTCTTGTACGTGAATGCTCATAGCAATATTCTTCCTAAGAGTAAAAGAGGCGTAACTCAAGTGCCCATGAATGGATGAATGGATAAACAAAATGGGAAACATCCACATAATGGGACATTATTTGGCAACAAGAGGGAATGAAATACTGACCCATGCTATGACATGGAAACATCACGCTAAATGAAAGGAACCAGTCACAAGAGACCATATAGGATATAATTCCATTAAATGAAGTGCCTAGAGTAGGTAAAAAAAAATTAATGTATAGAAGGTAGATTAATGGTTTTGGAGGATTTGGTGGAGGGGAAGAGGAATGGGAGGAGAGGCAATTCAGTTTCTTTGTAGTGCAAAAAACCATTCTAAAACTAGGTCATGGTGATGGTTCCATAACCCCGTGAATATAGTAAAAAACACTGCATTGCATACATTAATGGGTGAATTACAGGTGAATTATCTCAAAAAATCCACAAACATCCTTAGGAAAGAAAGAGTACATCCTCTACTTTTTAACTCAATTACAAATATTCTTATGTGCGATTCACTTGGTATTTTAAATCATTTTTTAAAAAAGATTTTATTTATTTATTTGACAGAAATCACAAGTAGGCAGAGAGGCAGGCAGAGAGAGAGAGGGAAGCAGGCTCCCCACCCAGCAGAGAGCCTGATGCGGGGCTCAATCCCAGGACCCTGAGATCATGACCTGAGCTGAAGGCAGAGGCTTAACCCACGGAGCCACCCAGGTGCCCTGATATTTTAAATCATTAAAAGTGACAGAAACTTGATCCCTCAGCCCACTGGTTTCTTTTCTTTTCTTTCTTTTTTTAAAGATTTTATTTATTTGACACAGAGAGAGATGGCAAAAGAGGGAACACAAGCAGGAGAAGCAGGAGAGGAAGAACAGGTTCCTGCCGAACAGGGAGCCGATGCGGGGCTCGATCCCAGGTCCCGGGGATCCTGACATGAGCTGAAGGTAGATGCTTAACAACTGAGCCATCCGGGCACCCCTCAGCTCACCGGTTCCTTACCGACACACCCAAAATAGCACCACAAGCTCACATGTATTCTACTGACTCCTTGAATAAGCAGGAGTCTTCAGAAGAGCCACTGTATTCTGTTCCTTTTTTTTTTTAAGATTTTATTTATTTATTTGACAGAAAGAGAGAGAGAGAGAGAGAGATCACAAGCAGGCAGAGAGGCAGGCGGCGGGGGGGTGCAGGCTCCCCGCTGAGTAGGGAGCCCAATGTGGGACTCAATCTCAGGACCCTGAGATCATGACCTGAGCTGAAGGCAGAGGCTTAACCCACTGAGCCGCCCAGGCACCCCTATTCTGTTCCTTTTAATCCACAGGGAGGACTGGTCCTTTCCCTGCCCTTGGTTACAAACCCGAGCTGGTGCAAGACTTCCCAGGTTACTCTTTGGTTCATTGAAAGTCTCACAGTTCCTTTAAGTTGGAAACACTGTCTCAGTTCAGCCATGAGGATGTCCAGTCCAGTGTTACAACCCAAACTTGGGCGACTGCCTGCAAAACGGCTCATTGTCCCTCCGCCCCTCCCCCCCAGCTAGGGGGGATACATGAAAACGGGCTCAACATCACTCATCATCAGGGGACCATGAATCAAAACCACAGTTATGATACTACTTCACACCCGGTAGAATATCTATTGTTAAAAGGACAAGAACTAAGAAGTGCTGGCGAGGATATGGAGAAAACAACCCTTGTGCTGTTTGTAGGGATGTAAACTGGCGCAGCCCACTACAGAAAATACTATGGACTTTCCTCAAAAAATGATAAAATGGAACTAATCGAGCGATTGCACTTGTGGGTATACAGAAGGAAATGAAACTGCGATCCTGAGGAGTCACCTGGACTCCATTCACTGCAGCGTTATTTACAATAGCCGAGATGTAGAAACAGCCCTGAGTGTCCACCGACAGATGAAGGGATGTACACGACGGGGTATTATTATTGCATCAGCTGGAAAAAAGAAGGAAATCCTGCCACTTGTGACATGGATGGACTGTGAAGGCATTAAGCTAAGTGAAGTAAGTCAGAGAAAGAGGAATACCATATGATCTTACTTATATGTGGAATCTACAAAAGACCCTGAACTCTGAGGGTCAGAGAACAGACTGATGGTTGCCAGAGTGCGGGGGTGGGTGAGGTGGGGGAAGATGGTCAACAGGTTCAGATGTTATAAGATGAATAAGTCCTGGGATGTAATGTACAACTCGGTGACTATAGTTAACAATTCTGCATTGTATATTTGAAGATTGCGAAGAGAACAAATCTTAAAAGTTCTCACATCACAAGAAAAAAAAAGTAACTATGGGAGGTAAGGAATGCTAACTAGGGTTAATGTGGCCATTGTTCCAAAATACATACACATATCACATCATTATGTCGTATACCTGACATGAATACAATGTTGGATGCCAACTGTAGCTCACTTTAAAAAAACAAAACATCTTTTTAAAAGTATAACTAGTGAGGTTGAACTATTTTTAGGCCATTAGCCATTTGTAAATAAAATGTTTATATCCTATGCCCATTCTGGTGTTGGAACGCTGGGGTTTCTTTCTTTTTTTTTTTTTCTAATGGCTTTGTAGACACACTTTACATACTGAGAATATTAATTTTTTCCATGGACGTTGTACTAATTCCCCTAGTCTATTGTTATTTAATTTTATCATTTTTTTGTTCACAACAGGTTTACTGTTTTGGTAGTCAGCTCTGTCCTTTCCCTCAGGTTTAAAGCTTTGAAATTTTGTTATTCATTGAACAGGTGAGTATTGATCTCAGTTTTCTTTCTGTAATTTTAAAATTCTTTTATTAATTTAATGATTTAGTTTTAAAAGCTAAAATGAGGGGCAGCTGGGTGGCTCAGTGGGTTAAAGCCTCTGCCTTCGGCTCAGGTCATGATCCCAGGGTCCTGGGATCGAGCCCCGCATCAGACTCTCTGTTCAGCAGGGAGCCTGCTTCCTCCTCTCTCTCTCTGCCTACTTGTAATCTCTGTCTGTCAAATAAAATAAATAAAATCTTTAAAAAAAATAAAATAAAAGCTAAAATGAATGCTAAAGCTGGACTTTATTTGGATTATGGTATGAGATGAAGATTAGACATCTTCCCAAATAACTCACTATCTCCCAAATAACTACACCACCACGGGAGCAACGACAGAAAGGCCCTTCTTTCCATTCTGACCTCTGTCTTGTTTATCGTATGCAGTGTATGTACCCTTGGCATTTAAAAATTTTAATACTTCAACTTTTAACAATTTTAATGACCCAGGAAGACCATAAGCATAGCACCTTAAGTTGCAAAAGAATTTAAAATTGTTCCAGATGCAATGTCGAGCTTTTCCTGATTCTAATTTACACCGTGAAGCCTAAGGGCACAAGCTACCCTGGACCTCCCACCAACAAACTCTACTGGTTTTACACTCATCAAAGCGTTTTACGGGGGTAATTTACACATCATAACAGAACAACGCGGCATGGAAGTCCTCTTGGCGGAGTCCTATGCTTGCAGGAAGATTCCGTGGGAACCTCAAGTTCACTGCCAGGAAATGGAGCGTTTTTTTCTGCATCCGTTGTTCTCGGTTAGAGGAAGGAGAATGCTCTCTCATGTTCACAGAGATAGCCTGTTAGACAGAATTCACCTGGATCCCATCTAATCCCAGATTGGCATCTTGCCAGATTAAGCCAACTTCTCCGCAGGCCTAGAGGAGGGGTGTGAACTCAAATCGCCTGATAAGGACCCTTCCCTGCCTTCCTCCCAGAGAGCCTGTGGGATGTACCAAGGACTGCTCACTCCACCTTCCCTGTGGAGAGCCTTGCTGGGGCACTTCCTCCTCTCTCAGGGTGGGGCCGATTTTAAAAGTCAACAAATGGGGGCACCTGGGGGCTCAGTGGGTTAAGCCGCTGCCTTCGGCTCAGGTCATGATCTCAGGGTCCTGGGATCGAGCCCCACATCGGGCTCTCTGCTCAGCGGGGAGCCTGCTTCCTCCTCTCTCTCTGCCTGCCTCTTTGCCTACTTGTGATCTCTCTCTCTCTCTGTCAAATACATAAATAAATAAAATCTTAAAAAAAAAAGATAAATGTAGGGCTCAATGATGTATCGGAAAGTAAACACACATGTAAGTACCATGTAATCAAAATGTAGCACCTGGTTAGCATCCTAGGATTTTATGCTCCCCGACTCCTACCACCACCCATACACTCTGCTATAACCAAAGGTTTATGGCAATAACTTCCTGGTTGTTGTTGTTTTTTATTTTTCATCTAATCATGCATACATAACAATATTATAGCTTAGTCCTGCTGATTTTCCAACTTTATTCTTTTGCATTTAGCTTCTTTGGCCCCCTCACAACGACATGTGTTCATCCGTACAGTTGGTATGGTACAGACCCTTCGGGGTTACTGGAATATTCTCTTTCTGACTATCACTAGTCTGCCATCACCTCGTACATCAGTGCATCCGCGCACTCCGGACCCGAGCAATTTCACTTCCAGACATACTCTCCGTGGCCATGCCGCGCCTATCTGCCCAGAGACAGGGACCCAAGGATTTGTGCATTGGTAAGAGCCCCAAGTAGAAATAACCTCAATGTGACCCAGCAGCGGAATGGAAGAATAGTTTAGCCCAATCAAATAACAGAACTCTTCAGGGCTTTCCTTTTAATCATGTGGGCCACATAAGGCCCATTAGCAGGTTCTGGGGATTAGGAAACCTCCTGGGGAGGGCACTATTCCGTCTACCATCCTAGACGACACAGGTCCTCCTTCTGTTGAACACAAGGCAACATGCCCGCTCTCAGCACCACGCTAGGTTTGAACCCTCTGCTGTAGGGTATCAGCGGAAACCCACAGCTCATCTCTGCCTTCCTGGCCACCCATTGACTGTCCAAACCGGTTCTGTGCAAGATACTCTCCTGCGTCCTCACCTCCAAGGCCACGCTGCCTTTGCTCCCCCAACACCTTCCTTCCACAGTGGATGACCCTCTTACCCTTTCCAAAGGTCCTCATGTAAAGTGACTTTCTCTACACTAATTTTTTTCCACAAAATTCTCTTAACAGCTTTCTTACCTTATGTAAGCCCTGACCCAGGGCGCCTGCATGGCTTGGTCGTTAAGCATCTACCTTCAGCCCAGGTCATGATCCCGGGGTCTTAGGATCAAGCCCCGCATTGGGCTCCCTGCTTGGTGGGAAGCCTGCTTCTCCCTCTCCCACACCCCCTGCTTGTGTTCCCTCTCTCACTGTGTCTCTCTCTGTCAAATAAATAAATAAAATCTTAAAAAAAAAAGTAAACCCTGACCCTCCCTAGAAGAGGCTGTTGGCCCCCATCTACCTTGCTGATAGGAAGCTCCTCCTTCCCCCCAGGCAGCATGAATCCTTGGATCCAGGGCAACACTGGCATTTCCTACTTACCCAAGGCTGCTTCCAAACCAGACCGGCTCTGCTCCCCTGCAGCCGGGGGGTCGGGGTGCGGCTGGCGGAATACCTCCTTCCCTTTAGGTTCATCTGATGATGGCTTTCTCCTTTCTCCTTCTTGTTTGCGAAAAGCCCGCCTTCTGATTCTCCCAGTGGACTGCTCTCCCCCATCCCAGTCATCTCCCTTCATTCCCGGGGCCACAACCCGGAGTTCACAGTGCTCCATCTCAGCTCCTGTGGTTTATGGGCAATTTCTGTCATCCTGTGGGCAGCACTGCCAACCCAGACAGATGGCGGAGGCAACAAACATCAGGAAGAGAAAGCTTCAGAGTAAGGATGATGGAGAGAAGCGGGGGTCTGCTATCTCACACCGGGTGGCTTGGAAAGGCCTCTCTGATCAAGAAGCATTGGAACAGAGAACTGAGCAAAGTGATGCAGCAGGTCATGAAGACACACGGAGAAAATTCCAGCGGGGAGACATGATGCGCCGAGGCTCTGAGATAGGAGTGCGCTCGGTGTGTCCGAGGAGCTGCAAGAAGGTCATCCGGGGTAGAGAGAGGGGGGATGAAGTGTGAGTGACAGCTGGGGACAGAACTGCAGTCCCCCTCCGCAGAGTCACTTGGCAATAGGGCAAATGCTACTTCCTCCAGGAGAGACCGGTCTACACACGTGCACACGTGTTAACGTCACACAACAACCCATCTCCCTGTTCAGGAGGGTGAAGCGTATCTCAATAGAGTTGATACAAATGAAGAAAAAAGAATAAATGTGCCCGGATAGCCCATAGTAGGTGCTGGATAAACCCTTGAATAGAGGAGTGAACACGTGAATACATTAATGAGGGCTCACGAGCTGCTGCCCACCCCACAGGACCCCACGGCTTCGAAGCCGGGAGCACGTCCTCGTCCCCGGGTGGGGCGGGCCAATATGGACAGATGGGCACATAGCAAGCCCGACGAAACTGCCAGAAGCGGATGGACAGATCAAGAATCATAGTTGAAGATTGTAGTATAATCCACTGGATATGGATGGGCCGAGTCAAATTAGATGGATGAGAATACAGAATATTTGAAAAACAAAATTAGACATATATGGAACCTACAACCAAAAAGATACAATGTATTCTTTTTAAAAACACATAGAAGTCTTGAAAAATTGACCCAGCTTGAAGACAAACAAGTCTCCACAGAACAGTCCACAAATTCCAACCACAATAGGAATTAAGCTAGTGATGAGCAATTACTGATGTTTGAAAACTTTAAAACCCACTCCTCAAAAAATACCTGGATTAGAGAGGAAACCAGAAAAGATACCAGTGCCTTGACAGGTTAATAGGACAATTTTATGTAATTTTCCAAACACAGATAATCTGTTTTACTAGATATTCAGCAAAAAGAAAAGGACGGGGGCAGGGGAACACCATACAATTCATCCTAAAAGTCTAGTAAAGCAAAGTATAGGAAAACAGTTAACAAAAAAGAAAAGTATAAGCTGATCTTACTTTTAGACATAGAGGCAATGTGTGTGTGTGTGTGTGTGTGTGTGTGTGTGTGTGTGTGTGTGTGTTGCATGTGTAGGGGGGAGGGATGGCAGAGGAGAGTGACTGTGTGTATTGTCAGATATCAGCATCCTATAAATCTAGGGGAGGGTTTATGTAAGCGTTCTGTGGCTTTGACATTTTTAAAAATAAAAAATGAATAAGACTTTCTCTTTAAAAAACAAAACAGGGGCGTCTGGGTGGCTCAGTGGGTTAAGCCTCTGCCTTCGGCTCAGGTCATGATCTCAGGGTCCTGGGATCGAGGCCTGCATCGGGCTCTCTGCTCAGCAGGGAGCCTGCTTCCCTCTCTCTGCCTGCCTCTCTGCTTACTTGTGACCTCTCTCTGTCTCTCTGTCAAATAAATAAATAAAATCTTTAAAAAAAAAAACAAAAAAACAAAACAAAACAAAAACACCCAAAACTCTATGGTCGTTTTATGTGTTGATTTGTGTCCCCCCACAAAAGATATATTCAAGTCCTAACCCCCAGTACCTGAGAAGGGGACTGTATTTGGAAATAGGATTGTTGCAGATGGAATTCATAATGGTGAGGTCCTGCTGGAGTATCGGGGGGCCCTTGACCCAAGGGAGACATGGACACAGGGAGGAGGCCACGTGACCACAGAGACAGGGATGGGAGTGATGCCACTGCCTCTCAGCTCAGACTCCCTTCAGGGGACCCGGCCTGACAGTTTCCCAGGTTTTGGGATCTGCTGCAGTAGTCACACCAAGGTCCCCCAGCATCCCCGGGGACTCGTAGCTAATGACAAGCATACTCTGAGTGTGTGTGTATGTGTGTGCATGTGTGCATGTGTGTTGGGGGTGGAAAGCCTGAGCTGGACCCCTCTCCTGGGCGATCTGTGCTCTGGAGCTCCCCACTAGCCCACCTGAGCTTTGGAGAGCCGCACAGCCCACCGGAGCACTTAGCCTCGGGGTTTCCCACGGGACGGGCCGCTGCACCATGGCCCCCGCTGTCCTCAAGCAGTGTTGCTCTGCTGGCTGCCTGGGCAGCTCCGTCTCAGTCCGTATCTGGGGGAACCCGTCCAGTGACGGGGGCTGACATTATGGCCCCTGCAAAAAAATATACCTGCCTTCCGAACTAACGAATCGACATTTTGGAGCAGAATGGGTACTTTCAGAGTCCAAGATTCCTCTGGCTGAAGGGCACTTCCGGTCTTCTGTTCATGCCAGTGGAGACTTGCAGGGGCCCACGAGGTCCTGTTCGGGCAGGAAGGGCTCCGGCACGCAGGTAACGGGTCAAGTCCCAAATGAATGAAAGGCTCATACCTGAAGCACGAGCAGCTCCCATCAGCCTCGATCGGATCAGCCCCTCTCTCCGCTTGTTTCTTATGAATTTAATCTTTCCCCGAAAAATTTCCAGGTGATGGTCTAGTTTCTCTTTCAAATCATCTGGGAAAAACAAATGAAACAAAACAAAACTCAACTCTTGACAATGTATAAACTACAACTACAAAGAATAAAACAACTTATCACAATTTCGACTAATTCCTAAAAGCCATGTTCTTCCACAGAAGTTCTAATTTTAAAAACTTCACCCTGGGTGCCTGGGTGGTTCAGTGGGTTAAGTGACTGCCTTTGGCTCAGGTCATGATCCTGGAGTCCTGGGATCGAGTCCCGCATCGGGGTCCCAACTTCATGTGGAGTCTGCTTCTCACTCTGACCTTCTCCCTTCTCATGCTTCCTCTTTCTCTCTCTCCCTCTCTCTGATAAATAAATGAAATCTTAAAAAAAAAAAACAAACCACTTCACCCTACATGAGGAAGAGAAAGATACTCGGCATTGAGATACTCTACACACATCCTTCTGTGTTTCTAATGAAATACCTCTATTTTGATAAACCACTGTTGAAATTTTAATCAAAAAAGCCTGAGCTGTGGCGCTCCCGAGCAACCCGACTTTCTCGCTTTCAGCTGTGCAAAGTGTCTCAGCTCTGTCCCCGGGGAGGACCACCCACAGTAGCAGAGTGAGCGGGGGTGGGGGTAGGGGGTAAGGGTTAGGGTTTCTTGGGTATGTTTGAGCATCTGAATGGGTCAGACAGTAGCCTCCTTGGTGCAGCAGGTGAAACCACATCCTAGGCAAGCCCGGAGGGAGGAGGAGAAGTGGGCACATCTGGTCCAGCAGCAGCCAGATGCTGGGCACTGGTGGTGATTCCCCTGGGGCCAAAGTTTCTGAGCGGTCACTGGGTGCGCCTCTGAACTCATGGCGTGGTCCTTTTTTTTTCTTTCTTTTATTTTTAAAGATTTTATTTATTTATTTGACAGAGAGAAAAAGCACAAACAGGGAGCAGCAGGCAGGGGGAGGAGAAGCAGGCTTCCTACTGAACAGGGAGCCCAATGTGGGACTCGATCCCAGGACCCTGGGATCATGACCAGAGCCGAAGGCAGATGCTTAACCGACTGAGCCACCCAGGTGTCCCATCATGACATCGTTCTGAAAGGCTTGGGGAGCTGTCCCATGGCCATCTTGGAACTGTATGTCCACAGCAGGACCCTTGTCCTTCTAGGTGAGCGGTCAGAACTCCAGTCTCGCAGAAGATCCCCTCCCACCCCGTCCCCCGCCCAGCATGCGGCCAGATGTGGGTCTCAGTGCAACTGATCAGGTTAGGAATCTGACCGTCTCTGCATCTCACCTCCTGCGCACAACAGTAGAAACAAACAATGGCTCCCGGAGAAATAATGTCATAAACGGTAGTGCCTGGCCACCTACATGCGGCCGACATTAGCTTGAGCAGTTTTTTCCACCTTCTATCTGACACACCTAGAGTCACTTCCCCACTGGTGAATCTCCCGGGACAGCCTCTTTTCTACCCCTGCCGATTCACCTTCCTTCTGTCCCTCCTCTTCCTTTCCCAGCCCGCCATGGGTCAGATTCACAGCGGATTAGGTTAAATTTCAGGCAGGATATCTCTCCTGTACTGACATATTGCTTCCGTGGGGAATGGACCCCACAGGCATCTGCAGACTCCAAGAAGTTTTCATTCATCTGGGTCCTCTTGGCTTGCCTCAGGTTTATAATTCGGTTATAAAACAGATGACTCATTTCAAAGGCCAAGTGCCTTCAATCAGATCTTGTGCTAGTATCACAACTCCTTCCAGCCAGCGGGCAGGGAGGAACACGCACTGGGCTTCTGGGGGTGCAACGAGAATTCTCTCAGGAGGGCCGCCCGGCTGCTGCAGGAGGTTGAGCCTCTGAGTCTTGGTTTCGGCTCAGGCCTCATCTTGGTTTAGGGTCATGGGATCAGGTCCTATTCCGGCTCAGGGTGGAGTCTGCTCACGTTTCTGTCTTCCTCTCCCCGGCCCCTCCCCTCTTCTCTCTCTCTCTCTCAAATAAATAAATATTTTTTAAAAACTTTTTTTTGGGGGGCGCCTGGGTGGCTCAGCGGGTTAAGCCGCTGCCTTCGGCTCAGGTCATGATCTCAGAGTCCTGGGATCGAGTCCCGCATCGGGGTCTCTGCTCAGCAGGGAGCCTGCTTCCTCCTGTCTCTCTGCCTGTCTCTCTGCCTGCCTCTCTGCCTGCTTGTGATCTCTCTCTGTCAAATAAATAAATAAAATCTTTAAAAAAAAAAACAAAACTTTTTTTTTAACCAGTAAAATATTTTTATTTATTGTTTTTTAATTTTTTAAAAATTTTTTTAAATTTATTTTCAGTGTAACAGTATTCATTGTTTTTGCACCACACCCAGTGCTCCATGCAATCCGTGCCCTCTCTAATACCCACCACCTGGTTCCCCCAACCTCCCACCCCCCGCCCCTTCAAAACCCTCAGATGTTTTTCAGAGTCCATAGTCTCTCATGGTTCACCTCCCCTTCCAATTTCCCTCAACTCCCTTCTCCTCTCTAACTCCCCTTGTCCTCCATGCTATTTGTTATGCTCCACAAATAAGTGAAACCATATGATAATTGACTCTCTCTGCTTGACTTATTTCACTCAGCATAATCTCTTCCAGTCCCGTCCATGTTGCTACAAAAGTTGGGTATTCATCCTTTCCGATGGAGGCATAATACTCATTTGCAAATGACAGTACAGACAAAAGGTTGATATTCAGGATCTATAAAGAACTCCTCAAACTCAACACACACAAAACAGACAATCATATAAAAAAATGGGCAGAAGACATGAACAGACACTTCTCCAATGAAGACATACAAATGGCTATCAGACACATGAAAAAATGTTTATCATCACTAGCCATCAGGGAGATTCAAATTAAAACCACATTGAGATACCACCTTACACCAGTTAGAATGGCCAAAATTAGCAAGACAGGAAACAACATGTGTTGGAGAGGATGTGGAGAAAGGGGAACCCTCTTACACTGTTGGTGGGAATGCAAGGTGGTGCAGCCACTTTGGAGAACAGTGTGGAGATTCCTCAAGAAATTAAAAATAGAGCTTCCCTGTGACCCTGCCATTGCACTACTGGGTATTTCCCCCAAAGATACAGATGTAGTGAAAAGAAGGGCCATCTGTACCCCAGTGTTTATAGCAGCAATGGCCACGGTCGCCAAACTGTGGAAAGAACCAAGATGCCCTTCAACGGACGAATGGATAAGGAAGATGTGGTCCATATACAATATGGAGTATTAAAAAAACTTTTTAAAAAAAGAATTCTTTGTGGGGCGCCTGGGTGGCTCAGCGGGTTAAGCCTCTGCCTTCGGCTCAGGTCATGATCTCAGGGTCCTGGGATCAAGTCCCGTGTCGGGCTCTCTGCTCAGCAGGGTGCCTGCTTCCCCCCTCTCTCTCTGCCTGCCTCTCTGCCTACTTGTGATCTCTCTGTCAAATAAATAAATAAAATCTTAAAAAAAAAAAAGAATTATTTCCCGAGGAGGACTTGGGTCATGTCACTCCCCTGCATTAAGACCGTCACAGCACTCCACTTCACAGAAAATTCCAACAGTGCCCTTCACAAGCCGTGTGGTCTTGTTATAGCTCTGGTTTTATGTCCACCCCCTCCCCCAATGCTACACACACACACACACACACACGCACTACATAAGTACAGAACTATTCCCAACTCACCACATTACCTCTGGCCTCTGGGCCTTTATGGTGCTATGGCCTCTGCCTAGAACACTCTCCATCTGGGCACCTCAGACCTCAGCGGAGCTGTCCCTTCTTCCTGAATGTCCTCCGTGATCCCTGAAGACCAGGTTGGTCTTATGTTGCCCCTACATTTAGTCACCTCATGGAAGCGCTCACCACCCGTGAGCCCCACACCACAGGACAGGGACCAGCACTTACATCCCCACCGGTGTGCCCACAGCATCTGCCTTGACACCCGCCAAGTGGAAAATGTCTAGAAAGGGTAAAGTCACACACCAGCCGTCAGAGACCGCACTGCTTCAGAGCCCACGACATAGGAAGATGGCATTCTGTCTTACCAAAGTTGCTCATGTCATCTACCAAAACGATTTCTTCAAGGAGGTACTGCGGAGTGAGGTTTATGACACTGGACATGGTCCGAAACAAGGCGTTAAATTCCTCATTGTAGAAGCAAATAACCACACTGGCAGTAGGTAGGTTGACTGGGTAATGTTTTTGAAGACACCTGCAGGCATCAATAAAAGGAAAAAAAAAACCCAATTTGGGATCTCACTGAAGCACCTTTCTTTATTTGCATTTTTCTTCTTCATTCCCTTAACTGACCGTTATGATAATAAGGTAACAGTACAGTTGAAAATACCAAAATTAAAATACAAAATCTTCTTTGCTCTCTTATGGTATTCTAGTATTTTCTAAATTACTCCTTCCTGAATATCAGCAATAATTGCTCTTTCCTGGAGGTGCTGTTTTGGCCGTCTTAATTTTAGGCTGAACATAGTATAACCCTGAATTGTACCTATATTTTGGTTTCTATTATAGAAGCGTATTAATACACTTACACACACTGAAGGTTCAGATTAACTTCATTGTGTCACCTTCAGAGAGAATCCCGTGCTTTAGCTTACTGCAGAAAGAAATGCAGTGGGTGGGGCGCCTGGGTGGCTCAGTGGGTTAAAGCCTCTGCCTTTGGCTCAGGTCATGATCCCAGGGTCCTAGGATCGAGCCTCGCATTGGGCTGGCTGCTCAGCAGGGAGCCTGTTTCCTTCCTCTCTCTCTGCCTGCCTCTCTGCCTACTTGTGATCTCTGTCAAAAAAATAAAATAAAAATCTTAAAAAAAAAAAGATGCAGTGGGTATGGCGTGACTGGATTTCTTCCAAGGATTTGACAGAAATGTGTTATTTCTTTCATGCACATGAGAGAAAAATAGGAGCTGAATTCTAATAATATTAGTTATTAGCTATTAATTATTGTTTGAATTGCTACATTATCTGGTTCATTCTGAAACGTATTTTGGTTGTCAAGGACAGACCTACTACAGCTAGCTTAAGCATAAGGAAGGGCAATCTCTCGGAAGGGGACCCAAATGTCCCACAGGACCTAGTGACAGATGTGCCACTAGAGCCTTCAAGAATGACTGGATGATGATTCACAGACCTTATACCCCTAGGGCAAATAATATATCATATGTTAATAAAAATAATTGATTAAAAAAGAATGACTGGAGCAAGAGGCTTGAGAGTCACTTAGACACTCGGTCCACTTCTGTTCTTGCCTTTACATCTGGGAGTAACAGTAACTACAACATCATCAGCCTACCTCATGGGTTGGGAGGGTTCAATGAATTAAAATGTCCAATGTTCAGAACAGTACCTGGCAGACCGTTAATATCACATGAGGCTCATTATACGATTCTTATCCTCTCTCTGAAACTTGGCACGTTTTCACTTCTTTATTCTGAAGAGTTGGAAACGTGGCCAATAGCAGCATAACCCATGGTCCAGCACCCAAGGAGAAACTGGTACGACTTCCTCTTTCTCAAAAAGTCACAAATAAGGATTCATTGGCCCAGCTGGGCTCAGTGCCCATGGCTGGGCTAATGGACTGTGGCCAGCGCATGGGGTCCAAATCAAAAGTCACTATGCCCCCTGCAACTTAGTGGAAAGAGAAGTGGGGGAGAAAATGCCAGGAAAGGATGCCTCTACTACACCCCACACAGAACCTCAGCATATCCACAGGCAGGTGTCGCCACGGAGGAAGAGAGACTTGCTCAGTGAGCATTTTTACCCAACACTAGAGGAAGTTGCGCCTACCACATAGAAGCTGCCATCGTGCTCCTGGGAGTGAGACCAGGGAAAGGGTTGAGCAGCTGGGAAGGGCGTCGTGGCTGGGGGGGCATCCTTCATGTGGCTTCACAGAGACAAGCAGGAGGACAACCCATAGGCTTAAATTCCAGGAAGATCATTGAGTTCTCAAAGAGGAAGTAGATGAGACACAGAGGTGGGGGACAACGGAAGGATAACACAAGAACGAGGGACATGATGGTCCAGGGTGGACTCGGGCTACTTAGGTCACATCGCTAGTATCATATTCAGTCCCAGCACATCATTTTAAGAAAACTGTAGATAAATGAAGTCCCCCGGGAGGAATGAGACAATGACAGTGAAGGGGCCTGCGACTATGTCGCACTAGGACTCTTCAGGTCCCTAGGTGTTTGAGTTTCTCTAAAATTGATAAATGTTGCTGTGGTCTTTTTGGGCCTAAACTTTTCTCACCTAAGCAAGCAGTTTTCCAGGGTAAAAGAGATTCGGACAAGGCCTGAGTTTGGTGGTCCTTGGTTAGCTGCTCTATTCTTGGCTGATCATACAGATTAACAAGAGTACGGTATAAACCGGGACTGTTGTGAGTTGAATTGTGTCTCCCCTACATTCACATGTTGAAGTCTGAACCCACAGTATCTTAGGATGTGGCCTTATTGGGAAGTGGGATTGGTGCAGAAGCAATGAGGGAGGTGTCATTAAGGTGACCTAGTCCAAGAAGACCGGGGTCCTTGCAAAAAGGGAAAATTATGGCACAGAGACAGACACAGAGTATATTAAGGAGCAAGCAGGGGCATTGGCTTACACACCTTGTGCACTAAGACAGGAGAAAAAGAAAAAGCAATGGAACTGGGGGTATGTTGACTTGTCCCCTTTGTGGATATAATATAATATATACATATATATATATTTCCAGGTTTTCTGTGATTAACAGTTAAAAGAAATCTGCACACTTAATTACAAAAGGCTAAATAGTCATTTTACAGTGCAGAAACCTGACAGCTTCCATTTCAGGCAAGTGATTGAAAATAATTTTACCCTCAGTCACTTCACCAGTAAATGGGACAAAGAGACATCGAGTGTCTCTTGATGTGATGCTCTGAGGATGACACAAAATCACGTCTATGGTATTCCTGCCAAAAAGCACGACCTGGATTTGATCTCAAGGAGATATCAAGCTCAAACTGAGGAACATTCTAGAAAATAACTGGTTAGATCTCTTAAAAGGTTTTATAGTCAAGAAAGATAAAGACTTAGGAGCGGTTTCAGATGAAAGAAAACCAAGGGCTTAGGAACTCCACATGCAATCAGGGGTCTGGGGTTGGGTCCAAAGGACGCCAGTGGGGCAACTGCAAACATTTGAATCATGTCTGTAGTTGTATTAATGTTCACTTCCTGGTGTTGTTCATTGTTCTGGTTCTGAGGTTGTGGAAGATGTTAGTGTTTGGGGACTCTGAGAAAAGGCTATATAGGAAGTCTTTGAGATAGTTTGACAACCATTTTGTAAGCCTGACATCATTTCAAAATTGAAAAGTCAAAAGATAAAAAATTAAATCAGAAGACCAATCAACATAAAAATGTACTCTCCAAAAACCTGTATCAAATACTTCTATAGCTAGGGAAAATAACTATGCGAATTTTAAGACACAGCTGAAATGGAAATCCCACTTAATGCAATTGTAAGATTAGCATGAGGATGGCTAAAATCTGCTTGGACCCCAATAGTAGTAGTCATTCCTGGTAGTTGAAGTTTATTTTAAACACAAGTGTACCTTGTACATAATTGAATTTCCTGTTAAATAAGTTAATATTCTGAATATTAAAACTTCCAAGTTCACTTCTCTCTATAGACAGTCTCTCTCTAAAGTTTCTGTTCTTCCTAACAATCACATGATGGGGGAAAGGAAGAAAAGGCAGCTGCACTATTTTAGGAGATGAGATTTAGGGAGAAGAGTTGATGGTGTGGCAAGAAACTCATCGCTTACAGGCATTCAAAAATATTGCTTTCTTTTGTGGGAGTTCACTATCCAGTTAAGAAAAAAGTTGTCCCCTGGAGTGCCTGGGTGATGCTGTCAGTGAAGCTTTTGACTCTGTGATTTTGGCTCAGGTCATGATCTCAGGGTCCTGGGATGGAGCCCCGCATCAGGCTCCATGCTCAGCGGGGAGTCTGCTTAGAAATCTCTCTCCCATGCAAGATGGGGAGTTAAGGGGGTAGGAGAAGAATAAATGAAACAAGATGGGATTGGGAGGGAGACAAACCATAAATGACTCTTAATCTCACAAAACAAACTGAGGGTTGCTGGGGGGAGGGGGATTGGGAGAGTGGGGTGGGGTTATGGACATTGGGGAGGGTATGTGCTGTGGTGAGTGCTGTGAAGTGTGTAAACCTGGCGATTCACAGACCTGTACCCCTGGGGATAAAAATATATTATATGTTTATAAAAAATAAAAAATTAAAAAAAACTCTCTCCCTCTGCATTTGCCCCCCCTCCCCTCTAATATAAATAAATCTTGAAAAAAATAGCTGTCCTCTAAATTAAGTTCATATCAAGTTATATGGTTTGAATAAATTTAAATTCTTTTTCTTTCATTACAACCCAGATAGACTATGTCATCACGTATAAACCCTACGTCTCTCAAGTATGCCGCACTGTAAGTGATATTTAGCTACCTACTTGCTTTATTGATTCGTATATTTGTGGTTTGAAATGTTCATGTTACACACAAGTTGCAACAAGACACAGTGGGCCCCAATTTCTCCTATTTCCTGGAGCCTGGATTTTGTCTCTGTGTGACAGGAAGATGCCTATATTCCTTAAGAAGTTCTCATTGATTTCAGAAAGAATATCAACCCTCTTGAGCTGGAAACCATCAGAACCACTAAGGCACAGGTGCTACAACATGAATGAACCTTGGGGACATGATGCTACATGAAATAAATTGAGCAACTATTGTATGATTCCATTTTTATGAGGTACCAAGAGTAGTTAAAATTCACAAAGACAGAAAGTACAATGGTAGTTGCGAGGAGATTGGAGGGAGGGAAGAATGGGAGTTAGTGTTTAATGAGAAAGTTCTGGAGAGGGATGGTGATGATGGTTCTGAAACAATGTGAAGGTCCTCAACGCCCCTGAATCATACAGTTAGAAATGGTGCAATGGTACCTTTTACGTTATGTCCAATTTGCCACAAGTTAAAGAAAAAAAAAAAAAAGGCACCAACACGAAGGAAAACAGTAAGAAAAAGCAGATTTTGAATAAAAAATAGGTAGCTGTCTGAAGCATTTTGTATCAGAAATATCCCTTTGGCCAAATGTCCTAACTGGTAATTTAATAAAAAGATCCTGTGGGCGATGCAATTCTTGTAAATCCCCAGAACACGTTTGGTGCAACTGGGGAAGGTGTTCTCTACACGATAAACTCTAGAATTTTGAAATAGGCTCTTGAATTATTTAGGACTGACTCCAAGTCCTAAAAACAGGAAGATTTCTAATATGCCAAAATTAAAATCTGGTTAGTAACTGTTTGTTTAAAAAATTAATATGTATTCATTTATAGACTTGTACACTGGAAAACTATAAGACATTCGTGAAAGAAATTAAAGAAGACACAAATAAATGGAAAGATACTCTGTGCTCATGGATTGGAAGAACTTGACATTGTTAAGATGTCCCTACTACCCAAAGCAATATACAGATTGGATGCAATCCATATCAAAATTCCAATAGCATTTTTCATAGAAATAAAACAAAGAATCCTAAGATTTGTATGAAACCACAGAAGATGCTGAAGAGGTAAAGCACTTTTGAGAAGACAAGAACAAAGCTGGAGGCGTCACCCTCTTTGATTTCAAACTCTATTACAAAGCTATGGTAATTAAAACGGTTTGGTATTGGCATAAAAACAGACACACAGATCAACAGAACAGAATAGAGTCCAGAAATAAAATTATGCATATGTGATTAATTATGACAAAGGAGCCAAGAATATACAATGGGGAAAGAATGGTCTCTTCAATAAATGGTGATGGGAAAACCGGAGAGCCACATGCAAAAGAATGAAAGTGGACCACTATCTTACACCATACACAAAAATTAACTTGAAAGACTTGAATGTAAGACCTGAAACCATAAAAATCCTAGAGAAAAACAAAGGCTATAAGCTTCTTGACATCAGTCTTGGTGATAACTTTTTGGAACTGGCACCAAAAGCAAAGGCAACAAAAGTATCAATAAATAAGTGGGACTACGTCAAGCTAAAAAGCCCCCACAGGGCAAAGGAAATTAGCAACAAAATGAAAAGGCATCCTACTGAATGAGACAAAATCATCTATCTGACAAGGGGTTCATATCTAAAATTTATAAAGAATTCATAAAACTCAACAGCAAACAATTCAATTTAAAAATGGGCAGAAGATCTGAATAGATATTTTTCCAAAGAAGGCAGACTGATGGCCAACAGGTACAAGAAAAGGTGCTCAGCATCACTCATGATCAGGGAAAGGCAAATCAAACCATAATGAGATATCACTTCACACCTGTAAGGATGGCGTTATCAAAAAGATAAGAAATGACAAGTGTTGGAGAGGATGTGAAGAAAAGCGAATCCTCGTGCAGTGTTGCTGGGAAGGCAAACTGGTGCAGCCACTGTGGAAACCAGTACGGAGGGTCCTCAAAAAGTTAAAAAGGGAGCTAACGTAAGACCCAAGGATTTCAATTCCGGGTTTGCATTTGAAGAAAATGAAAACACTAACTCAAAATGATACATACACCCCTATGTTCCTGGCAGCATTATTTACAACTGTCAAGATATGGAAACAACCTAACTGTCCATCAGCCCACGGATGGGTAAAGAAAACGTGCTATGATACACACAGAATACTTTCCAGCATAAAAAGGAACGACATCTTTCCTGAGGGCATTACACTAAATGAAATAAGTCAGAAAGATAAATACAATATGATCTCACTTACATGAAGAACCTGGAAACAAACAACAACCAAACCTCCAAACCCAACCTCATCAATACAGAGAATGGACTGGTGGTTGCCGGGGGGTGGGGGGAACAGAGCTCCAGTGTAAAATAAGTAAGGCATGGGGACATAATGTCCACATGGTGCCTATAGATAAGAAATATACTGCTTATTTGAAAGTAGCAAAGAGAGCAGATCTTTAAAGTTCTCATCACACACACATACACACACACAAATTTTTTGTAACTATGCATGGTAGCCAAAGTTATCTAGACTTACTGTAGTGATTATTTGGCCACATATATATATAAATGTCGTATCATTATGTTGTATACCTGAAACTAATCTAATCTTATATGTCAATTATACCTCAATAAAAAAATGAGGATTAACATACATTTTATTCCTCGTATCTGGCACATCTCTCTCACTGCCCAAGCTTTTACTGAGAATGGCATTAAATCCATATTTTAAAAATCCAGCAATATATTCTGGCTTTGAATAGTTAGTGTCCTTACCTGCAAGAAAGGGCAATTACAGTTATGTAGGTACAGATTACTACCACCAGATAAAGGATCATAAGAACAACTATATCCTGAATTCACTCCCTTTATAATGAGCCAGGTGTTTTCCTGGAACCTACACTACCTCCAGACGATAAGGCTAAAATCAAAGCAGATTCCTCCACAAAGTATGGACAAGTTAGCCTTTGGTCATTCGGTATCTTCAGGGAAGGAAGTGCTTGGCCTCCTTGGTCCCATCATGACTCACCACTGTTGTGTAAAGTTAGTTGTAACTGAAGGATTTCGGAAAGGTGGGGAAGGAGAGCTAAAACCCCAGCCCAGAACTTCCATTGCAGAGAATTAAACAAGAGGCCAGACACCAACCCAAACATAACAGTCATAACAATAAATGAAGATGGGGTAAATTTCCTATTAAAAGATAAACACTCGGGGCACCTGGGTGGCTCAGTGAGTTAAGCCGCTGCCTTCGGCTCAGGTCATGATCTCAGAGTCCTGGGATCGAGCCCCGCATTGGGCTCTCTGCTCAGCAGGGAGCCTGCTTCCTCCTCTCTCTGCCTGCCTCTCTGCCTGCTTGTGATCTCTCTGTCAAATAAATAAATAAAATCTTTAAAAAAAAAAAGATAAACACTCAAAAAAAGGATAAACACTCTTATTTGTCAATGAAGAAACAAAATATAATCATGAAAGATAAGTGGCATGAACTAAAATGCTTAAAAGTAAAAGAACAGTTTAAGAATAGAGGAGTCAAAGTATCATTTTAAAAAGTACAGAATTCATTAGAAGGAGCATCCAGAAAGTTATTTACACTCACGGTAAGAATAAGTCACAATAAAGGCTAGGTAGGGATGAGCTTGCAGACATCAAACATTGCTGCAGTAAAATACTTACATTAAAATCATTAGAGATGTCAATATATATTGCCACAAACAGTAATGGAATATTTTAAGAACAACTCTAGATCAGAGAAAAAGTTAGAAAAAGAACTTGCTTAATGTAATTTGTCATATTTCCTTGGTGGATTTATATTTTGCTTTGTTTTTGAAGAATAAACTTTCTTTTCCAATGTCTATGATGTGCTTTCCAAAATGGACATAAAAGGCTGTATTATAGCTAAAAAGGGCTAAAAAAGGATTCTCTTCAAGATGCAGTAACCCCATTTCCACTAGGCCCTCTTTCCTGCCCCTGAGAAATCCTGGACATGACACAACAGATAAGGATGGGAAGTTCTCTGAAAGGTCGAAACTAGCAGGCAGATTCCTGAGGCAGATCTCAGGAATGGAGGAAGGATGTGGTGAGCTCCTGAATTCCCTGTTGCCACCCATAAATCCCAGACAAAGGTCTGTAGAAGCTTCCATGTAGAACCACAGACAGACAGACAGACAGACAGACACACACACACACACACACACACACACACAAAACCTCCATGATAAACCTGTTCTCTCTAGCCACCAGGCCACAGAAGCCTAACCACAGAAAACCTTTGGCTGAACCTACTCTAGTCAAGTCAAGCAGCAGTGGGAGAACCACACTGACCCCTGTGGCTTCAGTGTGGTGGGCAGGCAGTGGGCCTTCCACCACACCCAAGGGAGCAGCAGGCAATGACATGGTGGGCCTGAGCAGAACCTACTCCTTTCACCCCTCTTCCTGGCAGAAGCAGGCAGAGCTCTGATTACCTGCGTGGGTGGTGTGGGCAGGCTGAGCAGGGAGCTGGTCCTCCATAAGCTGGCCTGGGGGGAAGCAGGTGGAGTTCTGGTTCTCCCCAAGATAGTGCCATGTTACATATAATTAACATTATATGTTAATTTAAAAAATTTTTAAAAAACCAGTCTCAGGAACTTGTGTACAGACAACAAAAGAGCTGATCTTTGTATTATCAAAGCTCTGGAAGGAGAGGAGTCAGAGTGGGGCCAAAAAAGTACTCTCGGAAATAAGGCCAGAAACTTCCTAAATTCAGGGAAGTTGGATATCTAGAGCCTCAGGAGGCTGAAAAATCCACCAAATGGGATAAACCAAAGAAATCCATGGCAGGACACATCATAATGGAACTTCTGAAAACTGAAGACAGAGGACAACTCTTGAAAGTAGCCAGAGAGAAAAAACACGGGATTCATAGAAGAACAAGCTGAATGACTATGGGTTTCTCATCTGAAATCATGGGGGATAGAAGAAAGTGACAAAACATTTTTGAATGCTGAAAGAAAATAACTGTCAGGGGAAACTGGGTGGCTCAGTCATGAAGCAACTGCCTTCAACTCGGGGTCGTGATTCCAGGACCCTGGGATTGAGCCGCAGATGGGGATTCCTGCTCAGTGGGGAGCCTGCTTCTCCTGCTCCCACTCTGCTTGCTTGTATTCCCTCTCTTGCTGTCTCTCCCTCTCTGTCAAATAAATAAATAAAATATTTAAAAAGAAAAAAGAAAGAACTGTCAACTGCAAATTCTATACCCAGCAAAAATATCCGCTGGGAATTACGAGAAAATGAAGACACTCCCAAGTGAAGAAAAACTAAGACTTTGTGACTAGCAGCCCCACCCTTAAAGAATAGCAAAAGAAAGTTCTCTAAACAAGGAAATGATAACAGAAGGAGGCTTGGAACTTCAGAAAAAAGAACATCAAATGGATGAAAATTGGGGTAAATATGATAGACTCATTAAGAAACTCTCATAAGTTTCTTCAATCATATTTGACTTTTGAAGCCACAATTATAACACCATCTGATGTAGTGCTCAAAACTCAAGACAGTTATATTTTTAAAATGAGGAGGCTAAGGAATGGTTTACACTTTACTTGAAGTGACAAAACATTGATTCAAGGAGACCTTGGTAAGTTATAGACATATTGTGTTAATACCTACAGCAACCACTAAAGAAGCCATACAAAGCAGCCTTTTAAAAAATATTATAAACAAGTCAAGATGGAATTTTGAAAATGCTCAAGTAACTCACCAAAAAATAAGAGAAACAGAAGACTGAGAAACAGAGGAAACAAACAAAAAACAAATAAAATGACTGAGAAACTCTGACATTGATAATGTCTTAAATGCAAATGATCTAAATATACCAGTTAAAAGCATGGATTAACAGAGTAGATTTAAAAAATGTTCCGACAATATGCTACCTACAGGAAACTTACTTCAATGAACATAGGTAGATTGATAATAAAAGGACAGAAACGGATATACTTGCAAATATTAATAAAAAAAAAAAAACAGCTGGGGTGCCTGGCTGCCTCAATCGATAGAGGATGTGACTCTTGATCTCAGGGTTGTGAGTTCAATCCTCACATTGGGTTTGGAGCCTACCTTAAAAAAAGTACGAGTGGCTCTATTAATATTAGATAAAACAGATTTCAGAGCAGAGAAAATTACTAGAGACAGAGACATGACTTTATGATAAAAGGTTTAGTGCACCAGTGAGACATAATGGTCCCAAATAGAAACACATCAAAAAATAACTCAAAATACATGAAGCAAAAACCGGTGAGAGTTAAAGTAGAACCTAACAAATCCACAATTATAGTTGGGGTTTTCAACATCCAGTCTTAGCAACTGACAGGACAACTAGCCAAAAACTCAACAAGGACATCAACAAGTGAACAATAAAATCAACCAACAGGATCTAGTTGATGTGTATGAAGGAACTCTGTACTCAACAATAGCAAATACATGGTTTTTCCAGACATGCCCGGAGCGTTCACCAGGGATGGACCATATTCTGGATCATAAAACAAACCTCAAAAAACCTAGAAGAACTGATATCACACAGAGTATATTTTCTGACTATAATGGAATCAGATTGGATGTCAGTAGCAGAGAGGAGAAAATTATTCAAAGACTCTGAAATTAAACAATCTATTTCCAAATAATCCAAAGAGAGAGTCTCAAAGGGAATATAAAAATACAGAGAACTGAATGAAAATGAAAATTCAGTGTATCAAAATATGTACCACACAGCTGAAGCCATATTATTAAGACGTCAGTTCTCCCCAAATTGACCCACAGAGCCAATACAATTAAAAATACCAGTGGTCTCTTTGGAAGAAATTGACAAACTGTTTCTAAAACCTATCCAAACAAGCTAACCACATACAATAACCAAAACAATTTTGGAGAGAGTGAGAACAGAGTTCAGAAAGGGACCCACCAAAAAGAGTTAACTATTTCTTGAAAGATGCTGAGATGGAAAAAGGGAGATTTTTTTCAAGAAATGGTGCTGGAAAAATGGATATCCACATGAGGAAAATGAACATTGATCCTCACCCTCCCATCACAGAAATTCACTCCAAAGGGACCACAGCCCTAATGTAAAATGTAAAGTAAAACCTAAAATCTTAAAATTTCTAAAAAAACAGAGAAGGGAATATTTGTGCACTTGACATAGGCAAAGTTTACTTCAAAAAAAGATTTTTAAAAAAAGAACCATACAAGAAACTGGGATGAATTGAACATCAAAATTTAAAATTTTTCTTCTTGAATGACACCACTCAAGAGAAAATTCAAAATGTACAGTATGGCGACTATGGTTAACAATAGTAATATTGTATATTGAACTTGCCAGCACAGATCTTATCACAAGAGAAAAAAATTGTAACTGTGTGTGATGGACAAACTGTTAATTAACTTGCTGTGGTTATCATTTTGCAATATATACATGTACACATGTATCAAATCATTCTGCTGTACTTCCAAAATGAATAAGGTGTTCTACGTCAATTATGTCTCAATTTTAAAAAGAGACTAAAAAGACAAGGCACAGACGTACAGAGTATTTGCAACTCACATACCAAAGGACTTGAATCCAAAATATATTTTTAAAAATCTTAAAAATCAGAAGATAAACATTCCGATTTAAAAATGGTTGAAGGTGGGATGCCTGGGTGGCTCAGTTGGTTAAGCAGCTGCCTTCGGCTCAGGTCATGATCCCAGCGTCCTGGGATCGAGTCCCACATCGGGCTCCTTGCTTGGCGGGGAGCCTGCTTCTCCCTCTGTCTCTGCCTGCCATTCTGTCTGCCTGTGCTTGCTCTCTCTCCCTCTCTCTCTGACCAAAAAAAAAATGGTTGAAGGACATGGGCGCCTGGGTGGCTCAGTGGGTTAAAGCCTCTGCCTTTGGCTCAGGTCATAATTTCAGGGTCCTGGGATCAATCCCTGCATCCAGCTCTTTGCTCACCAGGGAGCCTGCTTCCTCCTTCCTCTCCGCCTACTTGTGATCTCTGTCTGTCAAATAAATAAATAAAATCTCTAAAAAAAATAGATGAAGGACTTGAAGAGACACTTTACAAAAGAAGATATACGGGTGGCCATGAAGCATATGAAAAGGTGCTCAAAATCATTAGTCATCAGGGAAATGCAGATTAAGGCTGCAATGGTTCCATTACTTACCCATTAGAATATCTAAAAATCTAAAAAACTGAGCTTGTCAAACGTTGGTGAAGATTTGGAGCAAAGGGAGAGATTCCGTACATGCCAGAGGGGAAAGTAAATGGCACAGCTATCTTGAAAACACATTGTCATTTTCATTAAAGTTAAGCATATACCTACTGTACATCCCATCTGTCCCAAACCCAAGAGAAACGAAGTTATGTCCACATGAAGACTTACAATCCATATTCATGACAGTATTACAATTCATTCCAGAGTATCTACAAACATATTAAAAATATATAATATTGTATTTTGCTGGAGATCACACATAAAAGGAAGGGAAGAAAGATATCCATCAACTCAGGTTAATTACCACCTCAGAGGGTAAAAGGAGGAGAAGGAAGGGGTGAAGTCCTTAATGGTACCCGTTAACATTTATTTCTGTGAAAAAACAGAACACTATCTGAAATAAATACAGCAAACTATATTTAAAAATTGTTAAATTTAGGTATGATACAATCCTGTTTTACTCTTTTCTGTATATATGTGAAATATTTTATAATTTAAAAATTGAATTGCTCTAAGAAAGACATTGTTTTTCTCTTCCAAATATTAAACTTATGGTACATTTTCCCCTTAAAATGGCTAATAGAGAAAATTGTAACACTTACCTGATCTTAAAAAGGTTTTGTATTCTGTAGTTTCATATTTGTCAGGCATTTTAAATCTTACATGCAGTCTCGGTATTTGCTTGGGGTCCCGGGTAATTTGCTGTTGCAATTTTTTTCCAAGGGACCAAATTAATGCAGGCCCCTGGTTTTTCTTCTCCAAGTTGCTTACATGATTATGGTGAATATATACATACAACAGAGCTGTCCAGATCCCAAATATCAAGGATCCATAGAATAAACATTGAAATGTGATGCCTCTCATTGTAAACCTAGTATTTCTGAAGGTCCATTTTTAAATCTCCTACATCAGAAGAATTTAAGAGAGACTATATTAGAAATCTCAGTGATTTCCAGATCATCTACTTGGCTTAAATTCAATTTTCATTGTTTTAAGAACAAGATCATTTTAATATGCATTTATCCATATATTCGGATGAGATAAAGTATATCTTATTTTCTATTAGCAAAAACTCTTAAAACTGATACTCTGAAGGTCGCTTAACAGCAAAATGTATAACATGCTTACAAAACATGCACTTATTTAAAGTAACTGATACACACTCCTGAGCCTTCAGTTAAAGGAAATACATACAGTGAAAGCAGGTTTACTCATCCCTTATTCATGCTCAGTCCATCTTGGGAGTTTTAAATCTCTCTTTTAAAAATCTGACTCGGGGCTGCCTGGGTGGTTTAGTGGGTTAAGCCTCTGCCTTCAGCTCGGGTCATGATCTCAGGGTCCTGGGATCGAGTCCTGCATCAGGCTCTCTGCTAGGCGGGGAGCCTGCTTCCTCCTCCTCTCTCTCTCTGTCTCTCTACTTGTGATCTCTCTTTGTAAAAAAAATAAAATCTTTAAAAAAAATAAAATAAATAAAAAAATAAAAATCTGACTCGATATCAACTTAAACAAAACAACACAAAACCGCATGGTTCACATGCTGGAAGGAAAGTGGACAACGGTAACTGGTCCAGCACTGATGGGACTGTGAAATGGTACCACCATTTTGACAGTTACCTGGTTCAGGGGATAATTTACACAAATAGTGTGCTGTCACATTTCTATCCCTAGGAACATGCCTTGAAGAGACTCTCACACGTATCAGGAGATACGTGCAAGAATGTTTACTGCATGGGATGCCTGGGTGGCTCAGTCCATTAAGCGTCTGCGTTGGGCTCAGGTCATGATCCCAGGGTACTGGGATCCAGCCCCCTGTCGGGCTCCCTGCACAGCGGGAAGCCTGCTTCTCCCTCTGCCTCTCCCCCTGCTGGTGAGCTGTCTTGTACCAATAAATAAATAAAATCTTCAGAAAAAATAGTGTTTACTGCAGTAATGTTTGTAGTAGAAACCACAAGCAACTCAAGTTTCCCTCAATAGGAGAATAATAAAGTGAACTGTTCCCTGAACACAGCAAACAGATCCACTGGGGCCACATGTATCAATATTGGAAACACCATAATGTTGCACAGAAAACCAAGCAGGGTGTGATGCTACCAAGATGTATATGGGAAACATGGAAACCAGCGCAATTGCTTAGGGATACACCTGGAGGCAGCAAATGTTGGGGAAAACCCATGTGCAAGCGGTCCACCAAGTTTAGGATGGGATTACTCCTATGGAGGAGGGCACTGGGGAGGAGAGGGAAGAGTTCCTACTACGTTCTTTTTTTTTTTTTTAAAGATTTTATTTATTTATTTGACAGACAGAGATTACAAGTAGACAGAGAGAGAGAGGGAGGGGGAAGCAGGCTCACCCCTGAGCAGAGAGCCCGATGTGGGGCTCGATCCCAGGACCCTGAGATCATGACCCGAGCTGAAGACAGAGGCTTTAACCCACTGAGCCACCCAGGCACCCCTCCTACTACATTCTTAACACTTGAGCTTTTTAATCTCTTAAGCAAATGTGGCAAAATGATAAGGTTTGATAACGTTTGATGACATATCCATGGAGCGTTCATGATATTTTTCTATTTCCCTTTTGTTGGAAATACTTCCCAATTTATCAAAAAAGAAAAGTCTTGAGCGGTTTCTTTTAGAGATGACAGACTGGAAATGTATGCCTGTGCCCTCCCCCTCTTGACTCAGCTGTGAATAAAAACCAATCTTCCAATCTAAAAACTCTCCTGGGAAAAGGGTATTAGAGGGAAGGTCCACGCACGGGAGATTTCAACATGGGTTTGAAAGACCCGACAGAAGCCGCTGCATGCGAGGTAACTATGGGGAAGCGGGAGGAAGCCTGGACCCCACCGGCACAGGGAGAGGACTGAGGTGGAATCCCAGGGCGGCCGGGGAGGGGACTGGAGGTGCAGGGTGTGACAGGTACAGGGCCAGGAGACTCCGGGGAAGGCCACGCGTTTATATGCACAGCAGTCAGCTGTCTTCACCCCTCCCTGGGCCTGACTTGAAATGGCACAGGTGTCCTTGAAGAAGAGGAAGAGACACTTGGGGTGCATGTACAGGGGAAAGTCATCTGCAAGCTAAGGAGAGAGAACTCAGAGGAGCCACCTTGATGGGGAACTTCCAGCCTCCAGAATGGAGGGAAATAAATGTCTGTGGTTTAAGCATCACCCCTTCCCTACCCCTACCCCCCCCACTTTCTTACCCCCCTCCCCTCTGTGTGTGGCATTTTGTTATAATGGCCCCAGCGGACTGATACAAATTCCAAGGACTGACCTAGGCCTTTGAAGAAACCCTCCAGTAAGACAGAAAATACATACAGAACCAGAAAAGGGGAACAAATTAATGAGAGCTTTAAAAAAATCAAAACACTGATTTTGTTTGCTCACCCTCAAGAAGATACCATGCTCATAAAACCAAGGAAACAGTCTATGAAAAAGAAAACATTACAGAACAACAACAAAAGGTTGCTGAAACCTAAAACATGATTGGGAAAACTTTAAAAATATATGTAAGTTGGAAAATAGTGTGAAAGGAATATGCTGGAAGGCACAACAAAATGACATAAGGGAAAACATAAGAAAAAATGGAGAGATGTGATATTTCATTCTTGGAGGTATAACATCTAACTAGTAAAAATGTACGAGTTCCAAAAGATGATCAGAGAAAAATGGAGGACAGGAAATTATTAAATAAATAATATATTTTCCCCGTAACTTAAAGTGCTCACAAAATGCCCAGTGCAATGAATGTAAAAATATCCTAAAAGCCTCCAAGTGCAGAAAAATGGTTGACATACAGGAGGAGTTTCAGAAGGATATCAAACTTCTCAACAGCAACACTGAGGGTTTTTTTTTTTCTCTTTTAAAGCTTTATTTATTTGAGAAAGAGAGAGAAAGTCTCAAGACTCCATGCTGAGTGCAGTGTCCAAGGCAGGTCTTGACCTCACAACCCTGAGATGACGACCTGAGCAGAAACCAAGAGTCTGAGGCTTAACTGACTGAGCCATCCAGCTGCCCTAACACTGGGTTCTTAAAAGATTATAGAGAAGTGGCTTCAGAATTCTAAGTTAAATGGTATTTCACCTAGAATTCTTTACCTAGTCAAATTTTAATTAACCTTGAGAGAGGAATAAAGATATTTTCAGATCTGTAAAGGACTCAGAAAGAATTACAGTCCACGTATTCTTTTTTGGGAGACTAATGTGGACTGCAAATGCCAACAAAACAGAAGAGTAGACAAAGAAGAGATGGCCCAGGGTGGGGGATCCAACTCAGGAAGGAGGCAGAGATGGCCCCAGAGGCTGTTTTCCTCGGGGGTGGGGAGGCGTGGAAGGCGGCTGCCCACATTGGAATGGAGGCTGTAGTGAGCTCTGGCACTCCACCCCTCCCCAGAAAGGAGATGGGTCAAAAGAATATCAGATTTGATAGATGATGTGGGGCAGGGAAATGCAAGTAGATGACCTATCTGATGGTAAAAATTAAGGAATATTTGTAGAGTGATAAAGGTGTAACACACTGGCTACAGATTCATAAGGAAAATGCGATTCTAAAATAATAGAAGTTGTGTACGAAAAATGAAGTTGATGTGTGAAATAAGCCAAGAGATTAGAAGCTTAGGAATATTATTTAAAATATGAAGGCAACTATCATATGAAATATATTAAAAGAGTTGAAAGTCATTGCTTTTGGGGAGTTGTACTGAGGATTAGGGTGGAAGGTGGGCAAGGCCCTGCTGACTCTAATATTTTTGTTTTTATTTTAGGCTTTACTTTTTAATGTATGCATTACTTTAACAAAAAAATTTAAAAATGGAGATTAAAACAGTACCTATCAAATGGCATCAATGCTTGTAAACATGTGCACAGAGCAGCCACTTCTCTCCCATCCTGACCCTTTAAATCAGGTGACAGCCTGGCCCGGGGTTAGAAGGAATCAAGGATATGAGCCTCCTGAGCTGTCCAGTGTCACCCGCTTTCCAGGGCCCTCTGGCGCGGGTCCTCCTCACGCCCTCATTCTTCCAAGTGTCTTCCTGCACCTGACCCTTTTGTATTGCCATTTTCATCCCAGTTCTCCGACTGGAGGACAGAGTGCGGCCTCCACAGTTTTGACTTCATGCACTAGAACAAGCTTGCACAGGCGCTCCGGCTCCTACGGCTCTTGTTCACAGAAGAGACCATCCCCGCCCCACGGAACCCAGCACGCTCAGGAACTGCACCGCATCAAACCACCGAGGCTGCACCTGGCCGCCCAGAGACCCGAACACACCTGGTGGAACGTCTTACAGTGCCGTGTGGGGCCACCACATCACCCTTGGGGCTGGGGCGCCCATTCCCCTACTGCCTGGAGTACTGGCTCTCGAGTCCCTTCCCCATCCTTACCTCCGGTGGGGCAGGCTGCTTTGCGCAAGGTTCCCCTCCCGGAGGGACTCGTGTTTAAAGACGGGCTGATGGGCCCAACTGCCGTCCTGCAACTTGGGATGACGCTGAAGACGCATCCAGCCCGGAGCGCCCATGGGGCTGACAGAGCTCCTTCCTGCGAGCACACCACAGTCTAGGCTCTTTCTCTTGTGAAACTAAAAGAAGGGAGTCAGAAGGGCGCAGCGGGAGCGCTCAGGCCCAGCGCTCCTGGCCCACTGCAGAGCCAACGGGAAAGGCGGCACCTTCCACGGGATTGTAGTTTGTGATCCCAGCCCGAGGAAGGAGAGTTTCCTCCTCCCTCAGAATCAGCCCAGCCAATGAGGGATCGTGACTGCAGGCCAGCCAATGAGGGACAACCACAGTGCGGCCAATGAGGGACTGCAGTTACAGCTCAGCCAATGAGGGATCGTGACTACAGGCCAGCCAATGAGGGACAATCACAGCTCGACCAATGAGGGACAGCCGCAGCTCAGCCAATGAAAAGCCACTATACTCGGAATTCCGGGTGACTCCGACACTTCGTCCTCCCGTCTGCCGCGACGCCGGCGCGTGCGCTCGTTCTGCAGCCTCGGCCTGGGTCACAGTTCTCTGCTCTTCCTTAAACCGTTTTTTGCTGGCAAGTAACTGCGGTTTTGTTGCTGAGGTTAGCGCGCCTCTTGAGCCGGGCCGCTTCGCCCGCAGGTGTCGGCCCCGGACCACGCCCGGACACGGCCTGCGAGCGCATCCCCAGCGCGGCTGTTCCCGGGAGCCCGAGCTGCCACAGTGGGCAAGGGCGGTCCTGCGCGACGGCCGTGGGGGGCGTGGGGGCCGCACCGCACGCCGCCCGCGGGGTCACGACGCGCCCTCCCCAGCAGTGGGGTCGCAAGGTCGCACGCCCTGCCCTTGCGACCCCACTGCTGGGGAGGGCGCGTCGTGACCCCGCGGGCGGCGTGCGGTGCGCCTGCTGCGCCCTCGCTGGTGGGACCCGCTGGAGCGCGGGCGCGGAGAGCGTCGTAGCTGCGGCACGCGGTGGGCTGGAGCGGCCAGGGCAAACCCGAGGGATCCAGCCGGCTGCACGCGTGCGTCTGAGGGAGGCAGCGGCGGGCAGAACACAGAAGAAACTCTCCTCCCCAGCGTGGGAACCGCGTGCAGGCCGCGGTGGCCAGGACCGCTGTACTTGGGGCAGGTGACTTGGCGGTCCTGGCTCCTCTGCCGGGGCGGGAGGGAGGCGCTGGGACCCGGGACAGGGGAGTCACGGGGACCCACGCTTCGGGCCTGCAGCAACAGCGCAGTCACAGCGCGGAGGGCCAGCCCCGCTCCTTCGCTGGAGGAGACTGTGCAGGCAGCGCGCGCCCTCCGTCCCCACCGCCCTTCCCCACCCAGCCATCTCCCAGCCGCCAAGTCGCTAACTAGGGACAAGTTACAGAACAGCCTAGCTGGGGGGAAATGAAGTGTCCCCAAGAGCTGCAGAACCCCCGCAGGCATCACGACCCAGTGGAATCAGGGGGCCGGGCACGGGCTGGTCCTGAGCATCCTAGGTCAGGGGAGGGGCGCAAAACTGGGTCGGGCGTTTACTCATATGGGAGCGTTCCAAGACACGGGCTTTACCACCCCGACAAACACCCCCAGTGCACAGTGCAGTCTCCTTGACTGGACGAATTACGCTGTAAAAATGAAATCTCTGGGGTGCCTTGGTGGCTCAGTCAGTAAAGTGCCTGCTTTCAGCTCAGGTGGTGATCCCAGGGTCCTGGGATCGAGTCCTGCATCCGGTCCTTGCTCAGCGGGGAGCCTGCCTCTCTTCCCTGCTACTCCCCCTGCTTGTGCGCGCTCTCTCTCTCTCAAAGAAATAAATACAGTCTTTAAAAAAATAAAAACGAAATCTTTGGTAATGCGAAAAAAACCTGTCATGTGTAAGAGAAGGTAGCCTCTAACTGAGGCAGATAGATGGATGGAAACGAGACGGAGGAGAATGAAGCTGGTTAACTTTTAAGACAGCTGCTACTTCCGATAAATGTCACCTGCTGAGACTTTTAACTTCCACCGAACACCAAAAGCAGTTAGAAACTAAGGAAGAAAGTAAGCAAGGGGAGGCACCCGAATTGAATACACAACATGTGCTTGGGGGTTCATGATAGGGTTAGTGCTGGAGAAGGAAATACATCCATATTCTCTGGGAGAAGTCTACTATATTAAGAAAATTTGGAGGAAATTCTCTACATGTGAACATTAGGAAAATTACCCTCACCCATATTTTTTTTTTAATTTTTATGAATGTAAATTTTTCTTAACACCACACTTTCTTAAAGCAGAACTCCCCCTGGTTCTCTGGAATATGCGCCTCATCTGTCCTCGTATCCCCTACCCCCATCACCACCCCCACCCCCACCCAACGCACATACGCTCACATACGGAAACCCTAAACCGGATCTGGAGTCAGTTGTTGTGTTTGTTTTAAAGTGTCTTTTCAGTCAGGAAAACAGGCTCTGCTTTAGATGATGTCACAACTAAATTTTCTATAAATAGTAAGATTTTCGAGAACCAAAGTCAATATAAATGCCTGGCCTACCTCTAGAGTGGCACTATCCAGCCTGACAGTTACAACCTCTTCTTTAAAACTCAGATCTTCTTAATCCCAATCCCCAGACTCAGCGTTCCATCAAGGATCAGTGATTGGAAGCGTGGCTTCCACTGAATCCAGATGGAAGGACAACCCCCCCACCCCGTGTTGTTCCCGCTTTTCAGCACACTGAGCTCCCCCACCTACCATTAAGACAGCGGCTGCTCTGTAGTTGATCAGTTGTCTAAGCTGAGTCACGGGTGAAATGAGGCAGGAGTCTAGGTTGAATGATCTGAAAGACAAGATTTTTTTCTGAATGGCTGACTTTACGGTGCCTGGATTCTGAGCAAATACTGGATTGTGCTGGGCTGTCCTGCCTGCGTGGTGTTTCACAAGAAGCAGCACTGGGTACGGCGTAAAGCCCTTGTGACGTCACACCCAGGGCGTCGCCAGCAGCCAGGGGCCCCTCAGAGCAGCAGGTGGAATCTGGGACTTCCAGAGTTCAAAGGGACCTTCCAGAGAGTCTTAGAATCCTCATTCCTCAGCTGAGGAAATGGGAAAAGCCTCATCGTGGGCAAAATCTAGGCTAGATCTCATTTTTGGCTTTTTTTTTTTTTTTTAAAGTCAACATAAAAAAAAGCTTTCAGAACACCTCAAGGGGCTCAAAGATGACCCAAAGGGTTGTTTGGCTGTCTTTTAATTTTTTACTCTGTATTACTCAGTATTTAGATATTAGTACATGAGGTCAGCCAATTGCTTGTGAAATGTCTTGACATGTTTGAGCAGATTTGACCTTTCCCCCATTGAGGAGGCTGACTCTGTTTAGCCTGGGACCAGACATCTGCTTTGAAGTATGTAAGAGGCAGGGGTGGGGGTGGGAGACTGAAGGCTTGGAGGGGGGTGAGTTGGGTCCTTCCCAGAGGACCAGGAATGAGAGAACAGAAAACATATTTTTCTGTACGTATAAAGGACATAGATGTCATGGGGCTACCCAGGGGTTGCTTAAGGGAGACAGAATAATCATGTGAGAAATAAGGGGAAGATACAAGATAAAAAGCGTATTGAGTTACTACAGGCTGGTGTCCCGAAGAACCAAGAGTCAGGGCAAAGTTGTCAGGATCAGTTCATGAGGGGAAAAGGATAATGCAACAAAATGAAAGGCACAGAACAAAGTCATGACACTAGGCAGGTGGCTGGTAGGAGCTGAACAGAGGTGGTTCAGAGGAGGAAGATGAAAACTGCAGAGGGGAAGGAATGTGTGGGGGAGAGTAAGTCGCATTTGTGACAATGGAGATCAATTCCATGGGAGTGACCAGAAAGTCTGGAACCTTCCCTATGGGTAAAAAGAAATTAGGAGGCTGAAACAGTACATGTTTTATCTCAAATTAGTGGGCAGGTTTTATCCTAGTTGATCCTAATTAAAGAATTACAAGGAGAAACACAGCAGCCTTGAGTTTTACTCTCATTTTGAGAAGGAAAAGGGAAAGATAGCTTACCTTTCTTATGATAGGTTAAAACTTCAACCTGAGAGCCAGAAAAACCATCTTTTCCCTGGGCCTGTGTCTTCTGAGGGATAACATAAAGGGCGGGGCGGGGGGACCCTAAAAAACACAACGGAACAAAGGGCAGAGAAACAGAAATAGGGAATGCAAATAAAAAAAGAATTGGCAAAAACATTCAAGTATAAAATTTGCCAATTATTGCATACTATCCCAAGCATTTGGGGGGGACTGTAAGTGCTTAGAGGAGATAGTCCCAGACTAGTCCATCTCTGCACTCCATGACGATGTACCTAACATGTGACAGGTGCTGGTCAACATTCACTAAATAAATCCTCGAATAATCGTGACTCGTAAGACAAAGGAATGGGTAAGCAATGCCAAAATGTGAATATCCCTGGAGGTAAAAAGGAAACAGAGGGAGAAAGGGAAAAGGGAATTAAAAATTAATGAAGTAACCTTAGTCACAGACTTTCCTGGCTCCCTCCCACCAGCCCAATTGGGCTCATTCATCTAAAAACTCTCTTCTGATTCTTTGTTCCATTGACAAAGGCCTACAAAATTTCCCCACACACTGCTCTTACCCTGAAATTCCTCCATATGCTATTGGTCTGACTTGCCAACTTATGCTCTTCTTTGTCCTAAGAACCCTTCAGAAGAATCCATTCCCTTCCACACTAGTTCCGCACCATTCAAAGCATCCGCCGGACCATTGTTTGGATCTCTGCCCATCTCAGGGTCCAAATAGCATTTTCCCCAATAACCACGGAGTAAGTTTTTCCCATGGAAGTGGACAGTTATCTTAGGCATCTCACAAGCAGGTTTGTGATTTGAGGGGTTCCCTCTAGAAATTAATTGCACGCTGTCTTAGAGTGTGAGGGATTATTGTGGGCCCAGGGCTGGGGATGTGGAGTTCCGGAGAAGGGAGAATCTGGTAATAAATGCCAGACAGAGACCTTCCTTTGGCTAATACCCGAGGAGGTCCATGTTATTTGGTAGTGCCGATTGCCTATGTCGCAAGCCAGTGTTTTGTTTATTTGATTCAAGGCCATAACGCTTAGTACAAGACAAAAGAATGTGGAAGCAATGGCAAGATGTCAATATTTTGGTGTGGGGGAAGATGTTTTTTATCTTTGGGTACCTACCTCTCAGTTAAAGTAGCTGAAGTCACCATGTCCTGAGACCTCTGGTAGTCTACAGCAGGGACACAATGAAAGCATCTGTAATCCCTATCCTAGAATGGCTCACCTCTCCAATAGGGAAGAAGACATTGTTCAAGACATTGGTTCAAATTCTATTAATAGATTTGGCCAAATGAGACCAGTTCCTCTGGAAAAATAATACCAAAATTGCTTTGGGTCGATGTCAATCAGTGGCCTCTTGAGTGAATAATTAGTTTCCTCTTCAATTAATTTAAAAAAAAACCCCAAAATAGTAATCTTTGGTTCTGGGAGGCCAAGAACATCTGCCAAAGATGCTGTAAAGATGAAAATTACATAAATTCTAGGGCCCTAGGTTAGTTACTCAAAATATGACTCATTTAATGAGAAATAGCCTGTTTAGAGATTTTGATGTTGGTAGCTTGGTTCACATGGCAAATAAGAATGTTTTTATGCAGCATTATTCAGAAGAGCTGAAACGTGGAAGTCCCCCAATTGTCCGTCAGTGGAGGAATGAGTAAGCAGAAGGTGGTATCTACATACTGTGGACTCATCCAGCCTTAAAAAGGAAGCACGTTCTGACACCTGCTGCAGCGTGCATATGTGTTGGGGACATTCTGCTTTAGTCAAATAAGCCAGACATAAAGAGGCAAGTAGTGAATGATTTCACTCACATGTTGAGAGTAGTCAAAATCATACAGAAAGTAGAATGCTGGTTGCCAGGGGCTGGAGCGGGGCCGGGGGAAGGGTGTGGGGAGTTCTTGTTCAGTTTGACGAGTTGGCGAGAGTCCTGGGGGTGGACGGTGGGGATGGAGACACACATGAATGTGTTTTATACCCGGAGCTGTATGGCTGAGATGATAAAGTTCATGTCATGTGTATTGCACCACACATAGAAAACTGGGTGGAAAAAAGCACACGAAGTGATTTATGTTCTTCGACTTAGCTCAGGAAACTGCCCCCTTCAGCTGCGACGCTCTTCCTGTGCTTTGTGAGAAGGTTTTCAGTTCCAGACCCACACCCGGTCGGCTTCCTGTGACACTTGTTGACGTTCACGGCTGGTCTGCTTAGTGGGCTCGGTTTCGGGAGTCGTTTTCTTCTAGAGTAAAGCAAACACTAAAACCTCGAATGCTCTGTGGACGTGTGTGTGTAAAACACAGAGGCTGAAACCCAAACAGCAGCGGCCCAGCGGTTTCCTCCTGCGAGTGGGCATCCGGCCTTCGAGGAGGTATCCGGCCCCACTGATTTCTAGAATACTTGCGTCCTTCTCTTGCTTAAAACAAAAGGGGGAAGTTTCTTTAGAAAAGGTGCAAAGCTAAGAGACGGGACACAGTGCACAGCCTCTCTGGGGGGTGAGCAGGGCAGCTGCAGAGTACGGAATCGGTTTCCCTTGTCCCTTTCCTTCCCTGAACTCGCACTTGTTTTTCTCCTTGCTTCCACTCCCTGCCCAGGCTGTCACCGCTGGTGACACGCTCCTCTCCGCCCGGGGGGGTGGGGGGGGGACGGTATTGTTGCTCCTGCGATCACTGCATGGGGTTGATGTCAGCTCGGCCGAGCACAGGGGAAGGCAGGTTTCTGCCATAAAACGATCGCTGATTCCTAGTAATTGAAGGGAAAGTTAATACATAATTTGAAAAATACAGTTTTCCAATATAATTTTCTAACAAGGACGCCCCCCCACCCTGTAGGTACCTAGATCCCTTTAATGTCGGTTTTTCTCCTCTCCTACCCCCGGTTCATTTTATTGCTTTTCTGTCCGTGTTCTATATGCTCTCGTGCGTGTGGGCTGACTTTCATAATTTAAAGAGTTGAACGGTGGAATCTTTCCTCTCTCAGCTCTCAGCAACCAGATGGACAGGCTGCCATTGGGGGGGCGTCTCCCCTCCATCGATCTCTCCCCTGCAAGGGCCAGTCTTTACAGATGTTACCGGGTCAGGTTTAGTGCTGCTTGGCCACTTGTTAACTTTGTGGCCTGGGGCAGATTCCTGGACCGCTCTGGTTTCTTGTAAACAGGCTATTGCCTGTCTGGGAAGATTGTTGTCATTACTCAGAACATTCTTGCCAAGGCGGCTGACACCGGGCTCCGGCTCTGTTAATGATGGGGATGGCTCCTGCCACCTGGCTGCCCTCTGGCAGAGGAGAGAGAGGGGAAGATAGGGAGCTGTAAACAGGGCAGTGTGTTCGAGAGCTATGTGGCAATACGGAGAAAAGTTGCACACATGCGCCAAGCATAATGGCCCAGCAATCCGCCCTTAGCATGTACTTGAACGAAACACACACAGACCAGGAGGTGGGCGTAAGAATGCTGGGTACGGCCTTGGTTATTGTGGGGAGAATTCAAAACAACCTAATAAACCAGGATAAAGGAATTGGGAACTATGTGGGTGGTCTTCAAAAGATCAGCAATATATGGGAGAGAGGCTCTGGGGTGGCTCAGTCGGTTAAGCATCGCCTTGGGCTCAGATCATGATTCCAGGGTCCTGGGATGGAGCCGCATGTGGGGCTCGGTGCTCAGCAGGGAGGGAGTCTGCTTCTCCCTCGGCCTCTGCCATTCCCCCTGCTTGTGCTGTCTCTCACGTGCGCTCTCTCAAATAAATAAATAAATAAAATCTTTGACAACAATATACGGGGGTGGGGGGGGAATGAGAGAATTGGAACCACAAGGATAGACATTACCCATAGAACATTGAGGGAGAAGAGCGGACTGAGAGAACACACCCAGTGTGACAGCATCCCTCATGAAGCTGAGAAGGTGAAAAACAATAGTTTGTACCATCTTGACACACATATATGTGGGGAAATATAAAAATACGTGCGGGAGTAATAAATACCAGAGTAACGGTTACCTGGGAGAGGAGGTATGTGCAGAAAGTCAGGGTACTCAGGGGCTCTCAACTTTCCTATATCAGTTTTTAAAAAAAGATTCATAGTACCTATGCAGCAAGATGTTCAGATTTCTTAAAGCTGGTATGGGAGTGCACGGGTGTTTTCACATTCTCTGCATACTTTTTATAGATTCACCACCTCTCCTAATAAAACAATGGAAGGTCCTAGTCTGCTTCCAGGATTCCCAGGAATCGATTCCTTTTCATCTACAAGATTATTCATCCCACCTCTTAGATGTGATCAGTGTATTTCATTCCATGGCTGGCCCACAAGAGGGAGATCTAGAACAATTTAGCAGCCAGATGCGCTGAACTGACAGGGTTTTGGAGGGGAGAGGGGTGAGAGGGGGTTGGGTGAGCCTGGTCGAGGATATTAAGGAGGGCGTGTATGGATGGAGCACTGGGTGTGGTACATAAACAATGAATTCTGGAACACTTAAAAGTAATTAAAAAATAAATAAAATAAACAAAACAAAAAAAGCCTCTGTGAGGACACAGTTTCCTGGGCAGCTTTGCTGGGGCACACCAGGGGCTTTCAGGCAAAGGCAGAGCACCCACTCGTGGTAAAGAAGACACAGCCCAGGGGGCGGTGGTAAACCGAACAGTGTTTATTTATTTTTTTAAAGATTTTATTTATTTATTTGATAGAGATCACAAGTAGGCACAGAGGCAGGCAGATAGAAAGGAACAGACAGGCTCTCCACTGAGCAGACAGCCCGCTACGGGGCTCGATCCCAAGACCCTGGGATCATGACCCGAGCTGAAGGCAGAGGCTTTAACCCACTGAGCCACCCAGGCACCCCGAGAACAGTGTTTAAATCATACAGTTCCATGAGAGGGTTGCAGAGTACAAGCACACATGGATAGCACAAGGAAAAGAGATCCGTGGGTGCAGAAGCAGGGGGCACACATGGTGTCTTCGGGAGCCTGTGTCCAGGTGCTTGGGGGCTGCTACCCTGGGACAGCCCAGAAAACCACAAACTCCTGCCGCTTATTCGTGGAAGACTGAGAAATACCAACATAGCTCTTCTTGTCTCTGTAGCCACAGACAGTACAAGGAGCGACAAGCACATCCCTCTTAGAGCTGGGGATGGAAACGTACCGTCAGGAGCACCCCCTCAGAGATGTCCACTGCGTACAGTGGTTTGCAAGCTTTTCTATTAATATTTCTGCTACTCCTTCATTTTTTTTTTTTAAAGATTTATCTATTTGAGAGAGAGAAAGGGGCAGAGAACGAGAGAGGGAGTTTCAAGCCGAGTCCGTGCTGAGTGTGGAGCCCACCGTGGGGCTCGATCTCCAGACCCTGAGGTCGTGACATGAGTCAAAATCAAGGCTTGGATGCTTAACCGACTGAGCCGTTGAGGTGCCCCTCTGCTACTCATTCATTTCCAAAATCAGGTGCCAAAGGTTTTATGAAAATTTGTGGAGGATATGTAAATTAGGAACAGTCATTGGTGTCTCTGTGAGTTTGAGAGAAGCTGCCATTGCTTCTGGGCATTATCATTAGTGCTGCTTCACCTCTGGGTGGGGACCTCCTCATCCAAATCTACTGCAAGCTTACCTCAGGAGCAGACACCATGCATCACTCAGAAAATATTTGTTAAGTTAATGCTATAGCCAAGTGTCCATTGGCAGATGAATGGAGAAGTAAAATGTGGTCTGCACATACATGGGATAGTCTCCAGCCTTCAAAAGGAAGGTGCCGGAACATGGATAAAGCTTGAGGACATGCCGCTTTGTGAAACGCTGTGTGATCGCACTCATATGAGGTACCCAGAGACAGAAAATTCATGGAGACAGAGAGTAGAGGGGCAGCTGCCAGGCGTGGGAGAGGCGGATGGGGAGTGAGTGTTTAATGGGGACAGAGTTCTAGTTTGGGAAGATGAAAAGGTTCCAGAGAAGGACGGTGTTGATGGTTTCCCAAGAGTGTGAATTACAGCATCAAACTGCAGACTTACAAGTGGTTAAGATGGTAATTACATGTATGTTTCATTACGATTTGAGAAATAACTATGGAAAGAAATGAACAGAGAGAGAAACAACTGGGGAGAGTCACACTCTTCTGTTCAGGTAGAACACACCATGTTCCATACAGAAAAAGGTTCTGGATGGTTCTAAACTAGGGACGTGGGTCATCCCAGCCCACAGGAGGGTGGAGATAGCTTTGCGTTTCATTTGGAGCCTGTTGAGCTGTCTTCTCACTGGGCCCTTCTGGACGGAGGTGGGGACAGGCTAAAGCTTTGCTCCCCTCTACACTCAGGACGCTGCGTCTGGCTCCGGGGCCAATCACGTCTGCTCCAGCCTCCCCCAGACGTGGCCCCTTTGGGGTTTTCACCAATAGAAGCTGTGACCAACAGAAACCAAAGAGGAAACGTGAGAAACCGCCTAGTGATTCGAAGTGTCCCAGGTAAGTGGGGTCACAGAGGCCGCCAAGGGGCCCAAGTGCAGAGAGGGCAGAACAGTGAGGCCTTTGTGCTGAGGTCACGGAGTGCGGCTTCCTTCCTTGTCACCCAAACCCAGCAGGGCACAAGTCCACAGGTGCCCAGAAATCCTAGTCCCAACTGAGGAACAGTGGGTACAAGGGAAGAAAAAGCAAAGAAAAAGAAAATCACCACAGGAAGAGGGAAAATTGAGCATCTCTGAATTTGCAAAAACAGAAGCTGGACGGGGCAGCCCATACGGGAGGGACTCGGAGGTTGGCCCGAAGCAAGCTCTGAGATGGAGGTTCTAGGACCTCAACAAAGGGGCTCTTCAAAGGAAGATTTATCACAGGGAGAGATCCTGCTCCTCCAGAACTTCTCAGAAAAAGGCTCCCAACCACCCAATTCGTCAGTAAAAGGTTTCTGTTACACAATCATATACTATGACCTGAAAGCTGACTTTTGTCCCACAAGTCAGGCTGACGCCTGTGAGATAACAGAATGGATATATGTTGGTCCCTGCCTCTGGTTCCTGGCACCGAGCGCCTTAAACCCTTGTAATTTCCTAAGTGATAAGAGCACCAGAAGCATCTTTTGTTATAATATCTGGTCTTTGGCCCTGGCTCCTGATAGAGAACTCCTAAATTCCTTGGAATTCGTGAGTGTCGGCAGTGCTTGGAAGCTTGGAATATTCAGCCCCACCTCCCGCTCTCCTGAGAGGGACCAGAGGCTGGAAATGGACTTAATGATCTCTCATGCTTATGTGATGACTCCTCCGTAAACCCCCCCAAAATACGGGGTTCGGGGAGCTACTGGGGTGGTGAACATGTGCAGATGTGGGGAGAGCGCTCAGAAGCTAAAACATTTTTTTTTAAAGATTTTTATTTATTAGACAGAGATCACAAGTAGGCAGAGAGGCAGGCAGAGAGAGAGAGGAGGAAGCAGGCTCCCCACTGAGCAGAGAACCCAATGTGGGGCTTGATCCTAGGACCTTGGGATCACGACCCGAGCCGAAGGCAGAGGCTTTAACCCACTGAGCCACCCAGGCGCCCCGAAGCTAAAATATTTCTAAAACACACCCAGACAGGGATGCCCAGGTGGCTCAGTCAGTTAAGCGTCTGCCTTCGGCTCAGGTCAGGATCTCAACATCCTGGGATCGAGTCCCGCATCAGGCTCCTTGCTCAGCGGGAAGCCTGCTTCTCCCTCTCACTGCTGCTCCCCCTGCTTGTGATCTCTCTCTCTGACAGATAAAGTCTTTTAAAAGTAGATGAAACACACCAGATAGAGAAGAGGGCAGTGTCTGGGCTGCCTTTAGAGGATGGGCTTCCTACTGGGGGTTGGGAGTCTCCTCCCAGACAGAAGGGACCAGAAACCAGGAGTGAGTCTCTGACAGCAGTCAGCCCCACCCCTCTCTGTGCGCCTAGCTGACTCTCCCCGCAGTGTAGTTCACGGTGCAGGAAGCAAGCACGCTCTCAATTGAGACACGCTGCGCCCATGAATTCGGGTTCCACCACTTACTAATTACATGGCCTTGAGAAAGTTAATTACCCCCATTAAGCCTCCGTTCCCTTCCTTGTTAAACTGGGATAATGTTACTTTTGTCATGTGGCAATGGCTCCAAGAATGAAGTAGGTCCCAGTAGAAGGTTTTCATTCATCGGTTGGCGTTTAAGGACCCACAGTACACCAGGTCAGTGACTGGCTTCATAGACATTTCTTTTTCTCCTCATCTAAGCAAGGGAGAAAGGGATTTACTTAGCACTATCCTGGAGAAGGATGATGAAAATCTTTGGCATTGATATTGGTGCCTAGATCATTAAGATTATTTGAAGAAAGGTAGTTATATGTATGTGTGTGTATATGCATACGTACATATACCAATATATACTATGGACTTACATATCCTATGGTATTATACTATAACCTGGTTTCCATGAAGGATTTGTATCAGTGTCAGAAAACAACAACAATGGGATAGTCAAAAACAGTGCGCTCATTTAAAGATCCTTATGCTCTGTTGGTGGCAATGACAGTTAGTAAGATGGTCCTGAAATGCATTTTATTATACCAGGAGTCTTAAAATCTTTAAGTATTTTGGCCACTTCTAGAAACAGATCTTGGGAAAATATTAAAATTTTTTAAAAGATTGTTTTAAAGGGAATTCATTTAAAAATTTTAAAAAAATATTTACTTGTGGAGCATAAGGAGTAACACAGAGGACATTAGGAGAAGGAAAGAAAAAGTGAATTGGGGGAAATCAGAGAGGGAGACAAACCATGAGAGACTGTGGACTCTGAGAAACAAACTGAGGTTTTGGGAGAGGAGGGGCATGGGGGGGATGGGTGAGCCTGGTGGTGGGTATCAAGGAGAGCACGTATTGCATGGAGCACTGGGTGTGGTACATAAACAAAGAATCTTGGAACACTGAGAAAATAAATTTTAAAAAGTATTTTACTTATTTACTTGACAGAGAGATGGAGAGAAAGCGAGAGAGAGAGAGACAGAGAGAGAGAGAGAGAGACATTGAGAATGAGTGGGGGGGGGATGTATAGGGATAGAGGGAGAGGGAGAAGCAGATGCCCCACCGAGCAGGGAACCCAACCTGGGGCTCGATCTCAGGACACCAGTATCATGACCTGAGGCAAAGGCAGATGCTTAACCAACTGAACCACACAGGCACCCCTTTAAAAGAGTTTATTAAAGCCATTGTTTATAATGGCATAATCTGGAAAATGTCCACATGTTCAACCATGAAGAGAGAAGATAAATAATTGGAAATGATATTAAGCAAACACTCAGGACACAAATTGTGTGTATAGTATGATTGCGTAGTGCATGTAAGGCATCATATGTAATGACATAGAGCTGCACATGTATAGAAAAAAGATTACCAGTCATGGTGAAATTATAGGGGATAATTATTTTCAAATTCCACAAGTTTATTTTCTCAAAGGAAATAGAAACATAACACTAAAACAACAGAAAACGATTTCTGTAAGAGAGATAAACTTTCAATGCCTTCCTGCATGTGGAACCCTCTCCTGCCCCCCACCAGCCTTTTTTGGTCTACGTCCTGTTTGATCTTACCACATGAGCATTTGACTTGTTGACTCAGCCTATCTTCTAGAAATCCTTTTCCTTTGATGTCCACAGCACTGGGCTCTGCAAGAGAGGAATCTGTGATCGATTAGCAATGCCTGCTGCAGGCACAGGAAAGGAGGTGTGGGCATGCATGTTACACATTTCTGTCTTTGTTTTAGCTACTTTTCCCTTAAAATCCCATTCTCACATCACTCCCCATCTCTATGCTAATGAATCAAGCTCTAAATTCCAGTATCTTTCATTCCCTCATCTTCCATTCCATCTTTTAAAAAAATTTTTTTTATTAACATATAATGAGTTATTAGCCCCAGGGGTACAGGTCTGTGAATTGCCAGGTTTACACACTTCACAGCACTCACCATAGCACATACCCTCCCCAATGTCCATAACCCAACCACCCTATCCTTCCCCCCCACCCCCAGCAACCCTCAGTTTGTTTTGTGAGATTAAGAGTCTCTTATGGTTTGTCTCCCTCCCGATCCAATCTTGTTTCATTTTTTCCTTCCCTACCCACTTCCTTCCTTCCATTCCCATCTATTCAACGTCCTACCTTCTTGACATCAGACATCTTGAACTTAACAAACTGAATTGATTTTCTTCTCCTATAAACAAAGTAAATAATGTCAAACACAAATAATGTCACTGCTTCCAAGCCCGTTGCTTCCCTCAGACTACAGGATAAAGATCTAAAGTTTTAGAATCACCCAGGAAAACTGCTGCAGCCTGCTCTGACCTCACATGCCATCCCAGCTCCTGGCCCATATGCTCTCCTTGTTCCAGCCATCACAATGAATACCCCACAACCAGCACCCCCCTCCTGCCCCACTCTGGCCTCTCTGTCTGCAGTGGACCTTACCCTCCTAATCCACAAACTCTGATTCCTCCTGGAAGGTTTGGGTCTGATGCCACTCCTTGGTAAGGCCTCCCCAGCTTCCAGAGCTGGTTTTCCAGCCTCTGTCCTTGGTCTTTGTGTCTTTTGACACAAAGTCTTATGAACTCATGGAAAATGAAACAGCCCGTTCCTCCACCAGCGTGCACCAAAGTCTCAATGTACTCACACCTTAAAAATGTGACACCTTGTGTATGAAAATGGCTCTCAATGGCAGGTTATCACTGCAAAGGAAGAGTCTTAGCATATTAATTATAAAATAATGGGATGTGATTACAACATGACTTAGCCTGTCCCCTGTACGCCAGGGGGCAAGTCCAGGGTCATTGTTACATGGAGATCAGCACCCCAAGGACCTCGTTAGGGTGAGCTATGCACTGAATATTTGAGTCCCCCCAAAATTCTTATGTTGAAACTGAGTCCAGCAATATTAAATTAGATGCCTCTTGAATGTAGCTTTCAGTATTTCCCTGGCACTAACCTTATCCCAATGTGATGGTATTTGGACATACAGTACTGGGGACTGATCGGGCCATGAGGGAGGAGCCTTCATGAATGGGATTAGCATCCATCTAAAACAGACCTCAGAGAGTGCCCTCTGCCTTTCTACTGTGGGAGGACACACCAGGAAATGGGCCTGCACCAGACACTGACTGGGCTGGTGCCTTGATTTTGGACTTCTCACCTCCAGAACCATGAGAAAGCAATTTCTGTCATCTATAAGCAAGGCAGTCTGTAATATTCTGTTACAGCAGCTCAGGTGGGCTAAAAGAGGGCGAGTCTTCAGCTGTTACTACTCCTCGAGCAGCCCTGGCTAAGCTGGATTAGGCATCCCAGTTCCATCCTCTCTCTTGTCCTGACCTGTAGGATATGGAACAATTGGCCAATGGAAGTAGAAATGCTGTATGAGATAAAGGAACTGGCTAACCCGTATAGACCCTCCCCCATAGTTGCCCTGCTCATCAAAGCAGGCATCTCTTCTGCTCCTTTCTGCTCCTAAGTGGGTCGCTGAAGTAGAGTGGGAGGACCACACAGGGAATGGGAAACAGGAGATGCTGTTCATCCAAGGCACTGAGGTACAGATGGATGCAGCCACTTGGGTTCACACAGCTCCTGCCAAGATTCAGGACTCCAACTCAGGTCAGCCTAACTTCAAACCTACCTTGTCAACTCCTGGTAGAGTTGAAGAAGACTGACAGAGGCAAAACCAGCATCAAGAAAGCAAACAGCCACCAAGCACTCAGGTTCCCAGGTGATGCTGGGTCAACTTTCAAAATAGATTTTAGTTATGCTCAGAGAAACAAGGAAGAGCCTCCCACACCTGAGACAGATGGTGAAATTTAACAGATGAAAACACAGAGCTGCCGAACTCGTGTTTTGTCTCTAGTCTATCGGGGTCATGGTCTCCAAAGCATGTAGAGCAGAACCAATGGCAGCCAGAGGGAGACTGCCCTGTGCATCAGACCCGGGGTTCACCCTGACCAACTGCTGTAATGGGAGTGAACCACACACACCCTTCGAGCTTGTGTCCTCATCTCTAAGAGGGAATGACAAAAATGAGCACACAGGGTGTTTGGAAGCTTATACACAGCATCATGAGGATTAATAGCACAGATCTAGCCCTGCGTTTTGAGGTTTTATGGGAGGGATCACAGAACTTTGAATGCATTGAATTCCAGAGGGCTAGAAAAGTATATAGAAGATTTTGGTGATGATCTGATGGGCTCAAAAGAATGTGGGAAACAGCAGAAGTGCTAGGGGACTAAGGAGAAACAACTAGAGTCCTGAGCTCCAAAAAGCAGAAGCGACTTCCAGAAAATAGAGGCCGGTACCTTTGACTTTGACCCTGGACAAGGTTCTGGAAGGAACTTGTACAAAACAGAAATCATGATATAGCCCTACAATGGAAAACTATGCAGTCATTAAAAATTATGTTGTAAAAACATCTTTAATGACAAGGAAGAATATTCTCAATATAGCAAGTTATAAAAGGGATGGCAGAACAGTATCTACAATTACCTTATTTTGGTGGGAAAAGTTCTAAGTGCATCTCTGATGAGCACCATCGAGAAGGTCTTCCTTCGATGCCCTGTGAGCTCTTTCTTCAGGGTCCTTTGCAGGCCCCCCTCCTCATCTCCCTAACGTGACCACTTGGCTGGGCCTTCTCTCTCCTTGGGTGACCTCATCTTTCCCATGATTTTAAATCCACCCAGATGCCAAGCACACAGTGTCCATGGATACCTGTGCTTTTCTTTCCAGGCTGGTGCATGCAAATCCCTACCCTTGGGCTGCATCTCCACATGGCTGTCTTTCCATATTCCAAAGCACTGGAGATGAAATGGAATTGTAAAGAAGCTCAAGGAACCCACAAGAAGACCCAAAAGGAAAAACAGAGGGACGGGGAACTGGATCTCTCATACACTGCGGGTGGGAATGCAAAATGGTAGCCACGAATTACCAGTACTGGTCTGGAAAATAGTTCAACAATTTCTGACAAAACCAAACATCCACTTATGATATGACCTCAGGCGTTCAGCCATGAGACATTAAAATTCATATTCACACCAGAACCTATATGTGAACATTCATAGCACCTTAATTCATAATAGCAAAATAGTGGAAACAACTCAGCGTCCTTTTATGGGTGAATGGTTGATAAGCTCTGGGACATTTGCAGAGTGGAATATTCCACTGTAATAAGGAGGACTGAACTACTGGTAGGCACAGCCAGTTGGATGGACCAGAAGGGCATTACACTTAGTAAAAAGAAGTGGATCTCCAAAGGTTACATACGATGTCCTTTCAAAATACAACATTCTCAAAGTAAAAGTACAGACATGAAGAAGAGATCAGTGGCACAAAGAGTGAGTGCAATGCAAAATGGCAGCTTCAAGGGGGTTCTGTTTTGTTGACAGGACAGTTTCTTGATCTTGATTATGGTGGTGGATGTATGAGTCTGTTCTTGGGATAAAACTGTGTAGAACTGCACACACATCCATACAGGCAAATGCAGACTTTAACATGGTGAGAACTGAGTGTCTGTAGTCAGTTACCATCCATGCTGCAGTGTCCATCTCCTGGTTTCTGTGTTGTTCTAGAACCCTACAGGATCCACCATGGGAAGATGCCGGGTTTAGAGCATACATGAGCCTTCGGGTACTATTCTTGCTACTTCCTCTGAGTCTATAATTATTTCAAAGTAAAAAGTTTAAAAAAATAAAAATACATCTCTTATAGTTATTTTCTAATTTTAAGAGTAATTCATGATTGTATTATTCAGGAGTCATTTGGTTGAGTTAATTCAGCTGAGTTATGTTAAAAGGGGGGGGGTGGTTATTACAAGACCGTAGGGCTGAGAGTCAAAGGCGTCAAAGGAGCCGTGATGCCAGGTCTTAGGAAGGGTCTAGAACTGGGGTCTGTACAGACTTTTGGGGTCGAGGGCCATTTCTAGTCCTATATCTCGCTTTAACTCCTCTTTCTTTGTTCACAGGGTATCTATCCACCAAGGTGGGACAGGCTTTCTCTGGTCCTGACCAAGCCTTCCAGGAAAGAGCATCTGGCTGGCCAGGCTGGTCTCTGTCTCTTCTCCAGACCAATCACTTATGGGTCCACACTTGTGATTGGGCAGATGGTTCTCAGAGGAAACGAGGAGTCACGAGTTCACTAGATGCCCCAAAAGGTGACTATTATAGAAAACTAGCGAATCACACGAGAGAACAACACAATGGCCCATAATCCCACAAATGGGTTGGTCATTTAGGTCATTTGGGACGAGATGAAACATGGGCCCATTTATAAGGGTGTGGGCAGGACGTAGGGAAGCCCCCAAGATGTGCAGAACCCTGGAGTGGATAATAGCAAGGCCTCTCTCCTCTGCAGGCCTGAGGAGGTTACTAGAACCTGCAGGAGCCCTGGCAGGGGCAGGAGACTAGCCAGGCTAAGGCCAGCAGCAGTGGGGGTCAGGTGGAGCAGACCCCCAACTTCGCTCTCCTCTCTCCATCCAAAGCCTTCCTCTGGTCAAAGCCAACTGGAAGCCAGAGGCCACATAGCTCAGCTGCCAGGGCGCAGAGTAGGTGGAAAAAGGTGGAAAGTGGATCTTGGGGTGGTGAACAGAAGCTAACCTGCAGGATGTTGGTTTATAAACAACATCATGGGTATCAGACCTCAGGTTGAGTTTTGAAGCCTGTCTTTTTCACTGGGCCTTGTGTTGTGGACATTTTTCTCATATGTCCAGAAGCAGTATTTTAAGTGCCCAATGAGAATCCTATGATCTGGCCATGGCATGGAGCCCTTACTTAGCCTTTGGACTGTTTCTGGTGCTTTACCCAGATGCCCGGAGTTTTGGTTATGGGTCTGTTGCAGACGCACTTGCCATCACCACTCTACGTGTGACTGTCTGCTGTCTCTCTGCCTCTCTCCTCACCCATGACCTCCTTGGGTGCCTCGTCTCTGAATCACCAGCTGCGAGCATAGAGTGTTCCTCAATAAATATTTGCTGGTTCAAAAAAAAGAAAGAGAAAGAAAGAAAGAAAGAAAGAAAGAAAGAAAGAAAGAAAGAAGAAAAGGAAAGAAAAGAAAAGAAAAGAAAAAGAAAGAATGAGAAGCCAGCAAAAATGAAGGTTGAGTACAGGCACCATGTAGAAATCCCTCTCATCTCTGATGACCTCCAGGTGCTGACGAATGTGCCAGCCCGTGCCACCCCACTTTTGGGAGGAGGCAGCCAGCTACACCGGCGAGGACTGGGCTTCGAGCATCCACACGTGGGTTTGATCTTGGCCCCCATACTTCCCGGGTTTTAAGAGCAAGTCACGTAATATCTTGGCGTCTCTCAGTTCCCGCTGCAAGATGGGAACTCTAGGGTCTATACGGGGTCACCAGCGTTTCTAATCCTTGCAACCCCACCAGTATTGACCTCTTGCCTTTCTCAGTGGCCACGATTGCCCGAGATCTTGCCCACCAGTTGCGGAGAGGGGGGGACAAGACATTGTCAAGCAGAATTCTCAATCAAGGAAAGTCTAAGATTACAATGGAAAGACCCCAAAACACAGAGTCATCAGAAGGAGACCGGAGTGGAACTGGGACTGAAGATGCCCCTTTGCCAAGACAAACACATCTGTCACGTTCGCCTCTAATTTCTACAAATACTTCATTGTTCAGTGTTTCATAAATCCGTCTCTTGGAAAAGCCTGATTCACTTGAGGAAATTTTATCCAGGGAACTGTTTTTATATTGCAAGACTAATGATCAAGTAAAAGGAGGAAAATGTGTTCCCAGGGCCTCAGAAATTTTAAGCTAGGAGCAAATTCTATTGGCTTTATTTTGAGGGGACCCCTTTTCCTGGGACCCCTGTTCTGTTAACTGTTTCCCCTGTTAACTGTTAACTGCCTGGCTCCTTCATTCCCAGCCCCATTTCCACCTCAAATTGCATTTCAGGCTTTCATGTTAGTCTATTTCCTGTCGTTCCATTCTCCAGGGAAGCTGAGGTGCTTTCTGGGCCCTCCTCCCTGGGCCGCACAGATCTCTGGCTTCGTGTCCGCCGGTCATGTGAGACCACTAGCAAGTCCGTCCCATCCCTGTGCAGCCGCTCTCTGCTGGGTGTGTGGGCCTCTCACCCCACGCAGTGATGGTTTACAAATGCCACGAAGCCTGGAGGTGGGAGAGAGTGCTCCCTTCCCCTAGAGACCTCCTTCCTCTGGGTTTTTGGCCCCCCAGTTTCTGGCACTGATTGTTGACTTTCTATCCTTTGCCTTTTATTTCCCATCATGGAGGAGGAAAAAAAAAATCAAATAAGCCATATATATTTTTTTCACATTAGCACATTCCCATAGGATCCCTGCACAGTGCCCTCGCCTCCTGGTTCCCTGCCTCCTCAGCTCTTATCAACTCGTATGGCCAAACACTAGACCGGTCACAACCAAACACTGTACCACTTCTAAAAGCTCAATCTCAAACAGAACTTTTTTTTTTTTAAGATTTATTTATTTATTTGAGAGAGAGGGAGAGAGAGATTCCCAAGCACGCAACCCCCTGCACATGGAGCCTGACGTGGGGCTCAATCCCAGGACCCTGAGATCACGATCTGAGCTGAAATCAAGAGTTGGACGCCCAACCAACTGTGCCCCCCACCAGGCGCCCCTCAAACATGCCTTGTGTCATCACAGCTCACCTGCTCTGTGCTCCTGCGTCCACAACTCTCCTCCCCAAATGGACTTCCAGTCCACAGCCCTCCATCTTTCCACTTGCCAGCATCTCCCAGGCTCCCAGTCCTGCCTCGCCAAGCCCACACCTCACCATAACTTCTCCTCCAGGAACCCCCTAATTTCCCTTTCTCATTTTTCTCTCTGGCAGAACCCTAACTATCAAACCCAACCATGGCCTCATCCTATATCTGCCTGAGCTGCTGCTCATCACCAAAGAGACGATGGAACACACTCCATCCGCATTGATTCCCAGTGGGCCCCAGCATGGCCTGACCACACACTGGGGGTTGCTGGGGCACGCACCTCCTTCTGTCTAAGTCCTAGACTTCATGACCACATTCTGCTCAAACCCAACATCCTTTCCCCAAGTGCCAACTGTCACCAATATAGACAGGTAATATTCAGGCCATCCAATGAGAGTTCACCATCTTCCCAACACTGGTCCCACTGATGTCCCTGAATGGGTACTGGGAAACGTTGCCCTCCCTCCTTTTGCATGATCAGCCCATCTCTGCTCCCATCCAAATCCACGCCCTCCCAAGTGTGCGAAACTCCAGTTCCTCACAAGGTCAAGAACTTCACTTCAGAGGGAACCTCATCTCTCCTGCATGGTCAGCTTCTCCCCTGCTGCTGGTCTCTGCTGGACACCACCCCCAGGCGCCAGCAAGCTGCCGTTCCACATGTCTCTCAACCATCCCTCGCCCCATATGTGCACTCTCACTTCTCACAGAGGAAGATGCCTCTACTTACCACTTTTATAGTTTCACCGTCTTTACTCTATCTTCAACCCAACAGAGCCATACCTTGGTCCTACCATTCCACAGAAGAGTTTTTTTTAAGTTGCCCACTATTTCCACATCCCCAAGGCCAAAAGGTCAATCTGTCCTCCATCCGCAAGTTGGTTAACCAGGTGAGACGGGCTAATCTCCATAACCAGTAGCCATGTGCCCCGTGATTGTTACGTCCTTCACTGGAAGGATGCCTCTCTAGCCAGGAGACGCAGACACCCCTGTTCTCTCCTCTCTCAGTCCTCCCAACGTCGGGACCCCAAAGTCCTATCCTCAGCAGCCTTCTTGTCCATCTACTCTCTTTTTCTAGGTAACTGCACTGGGTGGAGTGGTGTTCCCACAGGTCTAGAACCAGGGAACCTGACCTTATTTGGAAATAGGGTCTTCGTAGATGCAATTGTGTTGAGATGAAGTAATTCAAAAGTAAGGTGGGCCCCAATCCAACATCTGGGGTCCACGGAAGGAGGGGGACTGGGACACAGCCACGAGGAAGAACACCGTCTGGCGGCAGTTGGGGATGACCAGTGGTAAGGCAGCTGGCTGCAAGCCAAGGATGCCAGTGACACCGAAATTGGCCAGAAGCTGGAAGAGGCCAGGAAGGATTCTGCAGTAGCGCTTTCAGAGGAAACACGGTGCTGCTGACACCTCGAGTCAGACTTCTGGCCTGCGGAACGGTAAGGGAATAAGTTTCCATTGTCTGAAGCTCTCCAGTTTGTGGCCATTTCATTTCTGCAACTCTAGGAAACGAACACCGCAATCCTAGCCGGCCCTGGGGCTTCATCTACCATCTCTGCCCAAATGATCCTGAGCTTCCCAACCCCAGTCCTAGCCTGACTGCTGAGTCCCACGCAGCACCATCCGACCATCCACCTGGAGTCACCTTTCGGATGTCAAAAAGTGTCAAACGGAACATGGCCAAGAGAGGGCTACAGGATGCCCCCAGATGGGCTCCTCACAAGTCTTCTCCCTACTCAGTAAATGAAACCTATGCAATTTTTCAGCCAGAACCTGCCAAGTTCACTCATATCTTAGCTCTACCCCCTTTGATGCTAAAACTTGAATCCAGGTTTGCAGAAATTATCCCTCACATGAACCGTCTCCTTCATGTTAACCATGGTCCTTCACCAGGACCGTTGTTCCTGACCTGGACCACCATCTTTCACCTGGAGCATTTCCTGAGTCCCAGCTACTGCCCTTACCCTGTATCTAGAGGGCACCCACATATAGCTGTTGGGGTAATTGATTTACAGAATCTGTTCCCAATACTCTTATGGTAAAAGGCAAAACTCTTGATGAAGGATGTCAGGCTACATATTGCTGCTTCCTGCCCTCCCCACTATCTCATGGCCTCTTGGCTAGACGAAGCTGGTTCCAACATTGGGCTGCTCTGAACGCTTCCCCAGGGTCATTGCTGGATCCATCCTTCTCACTGGAGGCTCTACTCAAGGTCCGGAGCTAAAGGAGCCACTCTGCGCCACATTGCTGTTTTGTCTTCCTTGTAGCCCCTGGATGTTTCTGAAATGCTCTTCTTTTCTTGTCTCCTTCCCTCGGTCCCCCTCCCTCTACTGGAATGACACTTCTTGAGGACAGACACTGAGCTTTGTTTCTGTGGCATCTTTGCTCCCTTGATCAGGGCCTGAGCTCTGTTAGCTGGAAGGTTCTCTACATTAGTGGGACTAAGGGACAAAGTCTGTTATGAACAGATACTATGGGACTGGACTTTCTCTCTGAACATACAGTTCCATTTGAAGAACAAGAATGAAAAAAAAAAAGTCTACTTTTCCTGGACCTTGACCTTCAAAAAGAAGTGTTTCCTCTGAGAGCCTCCAACACCAACAAGATAAAATCTAGGCTCTGTATGCAGGCAAGGGCATGCCTGACCCATCTGGTGGCCAGCTCTGGCCACAGCACGTCTAGCCCATCCCCTGCCCACAGAGTTAGGGACGGACGTAGAATCCCTCCACAGTGTTAATTCTCACTTTGCAAATTGACTCTCTCCCCCGGTTTACTACCTAGAATTTACAGGGTGCTCAATGTTTACACAGTGCTCTGTTCTATTTTACTGAGGGTAGAGCAAACATACATGTGTAGATAAAAACATTGCATCAGGAAACCTTGGATTTATTCCCAGGTTTGTTTCTGGCTTATGTGGTTTCTATAAAGGTCATCTGATTTTTCGACACACATAGAGTAAAACTTGCCCTTGCTTTACCAGTCAGGCAGGTCATAAAATCAAATGAGACCGTGAAATGTCTCAGGTACTCACAACGACAGGAGGTGCTCTCGCTTCCCTGATCGTCTCACCAAAGATGTCAATATCACTAGACCACTTTATAGAAGACGGTGGCAACCATGATTTAATTTCAGCCTGGAAAGCCCATGGGCACGTCATCTGGTATGTCTGGGGCTTATCTTTGTGCTGATCAGAAAGGCTTGTGGGGATAAACAGGGCCTGGAGGGGTGGGTCCTTAACTCTGACAATGCATTGTCAGCTGCTCACACTCCAATACTAAGATCCAGCCTTGACGCACCCCTTTTCCTAAACAAGTCCTGCTTGTTTATTTTTCTGCACAAGTTTCCCTTTGTCCCTTCCTTTTCATTTCACACTACTATTCTCTTTGCTGCTACCTGGACTGCAGAGCTCGTCTCTTAAACATGTCCCCTAACTGCTTTCTATACATTCTGCCTGTTACCAGATTAACATTCCTGAAACATCGTTTGGTGTGCCCCTCTCTTCTCCAAAACTTACTTTCTTTTTCTTTCTTTTTTTATTTTTATTTTTATTTTTGTTAAAGATTTTATTTATTTATTTGACAGACAGAGATCACAAGTAGGCAGAGAAGCAGGCAGAGAGAGAGAGAGGAAGAGAAGCAGGCTCCCTGCTGAGCAGAGAGCCCGATGTGGGGTTCGATCCCAGGACCCTGAGACCATGACCCAAGCCGAAGGCAGAGGCCTAACCCACTAAGCCACCCAGGCGCCCCCTTTCTTTTTTTAATAAGTTCTTTTTTAAGATTTTATTTATTTTATGTGAGAGAGGGCATGAGAGGGGAGAAGGTCAGAGGGAGAAGCAGACTCCCCACGGAGCAGGGAACCCAATGTGGGACTTGATTCCGGGACTCCGGGATCATGACCTGAGCTGAAGGCAGTTGCTCAACCAACTGAGCCACCCAGGTGCCCTGCTCCAAAACTTTCTATGGCTCCCCATTGCTTAAAGAATAAAATCCAAACTGCTCAGGGAGGACCATAATCTGGAAATAAGATTGTCTTCCCTACTATATCATTTCCCATTTTCTCCCTCTGGACACCTCTCTAACTTTTACACACCTGTGCTCCCCAAGTTACGGGATTCCTCTCCTCTTGACAGCTCTCCTCAGCTCCACCTGCATGACCCTGGTCCCGTCTACACCTCAAGATCCAGCCAAAGATCAACCACCTCCAGTCTCAGTCCCTCCAACTCCTTTCACACTCAGCCAGGCATGGACTCCGGTTGTGTGTGCACACACGTGTGTACGTGGCTATGTGTGTGCAAGTGCGTGCACGTGTGTTTTCTCTCCACCAAGACTCCAGCTCCTGAAAAGGAGACACGGTGCCTCATGCATTATTTCATCAATCCTAAGACGTGACTTTCTTGACACTGTAACCACTCTGAAGTTGTTGATCTGTACCAGCGTTGGTCAGGGGGTTTCTTTCTTGGAAGTACATAAAATAATGGTGGGCCGTGCAACCAACTGGATCTTCAGTTCGACCAAAGGAGATGCTTCAGATTCCCTGCAGGTCCCATCACAGGTTTTGGACGTGGAAGGTGACTGTAGAAACTCTGAAGATTGTCCGATGAATGGGTGTGCCTCCAGAGGACCAGCACAGAAGAAGGTTCTGGGTATATGAGAGCCCACACCATAGACACGGTTCTTTCCACTCTCTGCCATTCCTCCTGAAGCAAAAAACAAAACGATTATCTGCTCAAATGAGAGAGAGGAACTGGGAAGGAAATTGTTGCCAGTCAAATTGTGTCCCCCTCCCCCGCCACCCCGTGAAATAGATACATTGAAGTCCCAATCCCTAGTGCTTCAAATGGTGACTTTATTTGGAAGTAGGGTCACTGTAGAGGTAACCAGCTCAGATGAAGTTATCCTGGAGTGGGGGGGACCCCGGACCCCATCTGACTGGTGTCCTCATATAGGAAGATGGCCATATGAAAACGGGCACACAAGGAGAACAGCACGTGAGTGCAGAGGACTGGGGTAAAGGACTTCAAAGATTGTCAGCAGAGCACCGGGAACTGGGAAGAGGCAAAGAAGGATTCCTCTGTAGGATCAGAAAGAGCACAGCCCCACTGATATGCTAAGTTTGGATCTCTAGGTTTCATAACTATGAAACAATGCATTCCTGTCATTTTCAGCCAGCCAGTTCATGTGGCTTTGTTACATACAGCAGCCCTAGGAAACAGATACACAGAGCTCTAGAAAAGCATAGGTTAATGCCTTAAAATACCCTCCTCCACAAATCATGAATAAACAAACAGAAATGACTAGAGTTGCTGGTAACTGATTAGAGGGGGGACTTGATTTGGAGAGGGAAGGGATGAGTAAAAGAGCAGTAATGGATCAGGGAGGGAATAGAGACAGCTTTGGGGGCAGAACAGGGGGGGCATGCTTTAGGGAGAGGCGGTGAGGCTGGGCAAGCAGGGTGGGGTTTGAATGCTGGTGCTCTTCAGACTGGTTGGTTTAGGTAATGGGAAACCATTAAGTCTTAAAGCTGCAAATTGTTACAGTAAAAAAGTTTTTAGACAAAATATAGTGGGGGGGAAAAAGAGCTCTGAAATTTGAACTAGGCTCAAATGCTAGTTTTCCCACTTACTAGTTGTGTGAATTAAAGCAAATCATTTAACCTCCCTGGGAATTCAGGCTTCTCCAGCCATAAAAAAGGGGATAGTGGGAGAATTCTTAGGAGATTCACAATAGGGGTCACAGCACCGTTTTTGGATCCTCCCAATTTCCCCAATTAAAAACAGAGCAACTAGAGAGAAAAAACAAAAATTCGTGCACAACATGTACAAGAAAATCAGCTAAGAGGGCATCTCCATTAACGCCAAAATAAAATCAGGTAGGACAAACCACTACAGCCACGAAACCTGCATGGTACTAACATCTGTGTGGGAGAACTCAGGGGAATCACAGAGCATCTAACAGAACAATGGGTAGACCAATTCACAGACAATGACTGAGACAAGAAGAGCTTTGCTCATCTAAATAGAGAGAGCATATGAAGGTCTTGCAGGGAAACCTCAAAGACTGGACCTGTCCAACCTTATAAATGCTTTGAAACTGGCCCAGCAAGGTTCCCTTCCTTGTTGAGGCCCCACACTTTGGAGAAAGTACTTGGAGTAAAATCAAGATTGAGGAGAATGGGGATAACTGAAATGAAGAAAAGAGAACGTCCAGATAACTGAGAACCAAGCCAATAAATGTCATCAAGCAAGCTGCTGCATGAAAACAACAGAAGGATCCTTGTTAAGCTTGAAAAAAAAAAAAAAAAGCTATTAGAACCAAGCTTCCTTCTAAAAGTTCAGGAAACTAAGTTCATATAAAAATTAATAGCACAAAATATCAAGGTCAAATCTCATACAAAGTTACTATTTAGAAAAAGACTAAGAGAAGTAGAATGACATACAATCTACACAAACAAGGAAAGCATCCTGGAAAGTCCTGCTCATTGAACAGGGAGAAACTATAATGTACCATGTTCCTTTCCTATTGAGACATAATGAATTACAAACTTAGTAGCTTAAAAGATATTTACTATCTTGCCGTTTCCATGGGCCAGGAGTTCAAGCACAGCTTAGCTAGGCACTCTGCTTGGAGTCTCATGAAGCTGAAATCAAGGGGTTAGCTGGGGCTGTGAGTTTACCTGAAGGCTGAGGTCTTTTTCAAGTTCACTGGTGTTGGCCAGGTTCACTTCCTTGTGGTTGTCAAACTCAGACCCTCAGCTTCTAAAGGCCAACTATTGTCCCCAGTGACCTGGCCCTCTCCAAAACAAGGCAGCTTTCATTTTCAAGGCCAACAGGAGAGTGTCTTTGCTGCTTTGAATTTCTCTGACTTTTCTGTCTCTGATCTTTAGACTCTCATTTAAACAAGTCTCCTGCTTAGGTCAGGCCCATCCAGGATACTCCACCTTGATTAACTTAAAGCCAACTGATTAGGAATCTTAATTACAATGAAAGGTCCCCTCACCTTTGATGGAGAGGAGAAATGATCTGGGGGAAATTGGAGGGGAGACGAACCATGAAAGACTGTGGACTCTGAGAAACAAACTGAGGGTTTTGGAGGGGAAGGGAGTGGGAGGGTGGGTGAGCCTGGTAGTGGGTATTATGGAGGGCACGGATTGCATGGAGCACTGGGTGTCGTGCATAAACAATGAATTCTGGGACACTGAAAAGAAATTAAAAAATAAATAAATAAAATGTTTAAAAAATGTAGCCTATTCATGGGAATGATATCCTTTATAGTTACAGGTCCTTCCTACAATCAAGAGAAGGGGATTATGATGGATATATACCAGGTGGCTGGACTCTTGGAGGCTATCTTAGAAGGCACTTCAGAAAAAGCTAAGAGATATTAAGAAAATGACACAAGATGAAAAAGAACAATGTAAGTCAAAATCAGAAAAATCTCAGAGTTGAATTGATAGAAATAAAAAAGAACTAGAAACAGAAGGAACAAATCTTAAAAGTGAAGACTGAACTAGAAGGAACACAAGAACAAATAAACACAACAGACAATGACAAGAAAAGTAGAAGGGAAGGGAAGGAAAATTTCCAGAATCCAGAAAAGATGAGGAAAAAGGTTTAAATATATGTGAGAGTATAAAAATCTCGAAGATAGACAAAGAAGATCCAACACATGAGAACAGGAGTCCCAGAAGTAGAAAATTTAAAGGAAGGGATCAGACCAGTACTAACAACTATAACTCAAGAGAATGTCTCCCAATCACAAAGATTTAAAACTACACGTTGAAAGAGAACACATAGTACCTTTATCCATGAAAATCAATGCCAAAGCACATTCTAAGAAATGTATAGGACTTTAGGGAAAAGGAGAAAATACAACTTGAGTATCTTGATAAAAAAGAGAAAGTGGCTTGTAAAGAATATCAGTCATCATCAGGCTTTCAACAGCCATGCTTTATGCTACAAGAGCAATGTATTTTGGGTCCTCGAGGAAAGATGGGAAGTGTGGATTTTAAAACAGTAGAATGCCTTTCAGTATAAAGTCCACACATTCTGGTGAGTGTGCAGAACTCAGGAAATAGTGTTCCCCTGAGCTCTTCCTAAGAAATCTAGTAGAGAATGAACTTCAGACAACAAAATGTCTGCAAATATCAGCACAAGGACAGCTGTTAAGCATTAAATATATAGTTACTCATAAAACTAAGAGACAGTTTAAAAAGCAGAGATTGGGGGTGCCTGGGTGGCTCAGTGGGTTAAAGCCTCTGCCTTCAGCTCAGGTCATGATCCCAGGGTCCTGGGATCAAGCCCCACATCGGGATCTCTGCTCGGCAGGGAGACTGCTTCCTCCTCTCTCTCTCTGCCTACCTCTCTGCCTACTTGTGATTTCTGTCTGTCAAATAAATAAATAAAATCCTTAAAAAAAAAAGCAGAGATTGCTGTATGTGATGACTATATGATCTGATGATATAAATCCTAACAAAATAAATTGACAAAATAAATCATAACAAAGGGAGAATGGGGATAGCATAAGCAGACTAAGTTATTAAGTGTTTTCAATAATCATAATTAATGTGTTAGGACTGATATTGTTGCACTGAGACTGTAGTATGTGTAATGTGGGGTGAAGCAAATGAAAAGTTATGGGGTACTTTAATTCTATCCTTCCATGTGTCACTGAGAACTAAGAGTGTCAGCGTGAGAGAAAGAAGATACAGATAGAATACAGAAGTGGTTAAATAAAAGTCTTGTTGTTCTTAGCTTGAATTGAAAAATTCTCTATGAACTCAAGAAAGATAGGATAACTCAACTTTCTTGAGTTCTCTATGAACTCAAGAAGTTCTCAACTTGAATTGAAAAATTCTCCATGAACTCAAGAAAGATGGTGGATAGATAGATATCTCCATAAATAGACACATGTTGATAAATATGTAAAGTTTCACACACACACACACACACACACACACACACACACACACACGTACACCATTTGGATGTGCTATGGATAATCCTTGCATTCTGGTTGGTCGTTACTTCTATATTTTTTCTCTCTCTCTGTATGTATTTTTTATACATATCCATAGCCTCTAGACTATACTCTTAAAATATCATTCTCTATTGGGACGCCTGGGTGGCTCAGTCGGTTAATTATCCGACTCTTGATTTTGGCTCAGGTCATGATCTCAAGATTGTCAGCTTGAGCCCCGTGTAAGATTCTCTCTCTCCTTCTCCCTCTGTCCCGCCCTGCTCATGCTTTCACTCTTAAAGAAAAAAAAAATCATTCTGCATTAAAAGAAACCAGAGATTCTAGGAGAAATGGGTGATTTTTGGATTGGAGGCAGGAAATGTTCTAGAAGAGTCTGGAACATCTGGAGATACCAAATAGCAAAGACCTACCAAAGACTATTAAGGTCATGTCCAAATGACTCAAGAGTTCCCACTGACCACAGGGGGGACAATTTGAGACTCAAAAAAGGAATTTCAGTGGATTAAAACATCGAATATGCTAAAGTCCATAAATTTATAATGATATTTATTTATTTATTTTTGAAGATTTTATTTATTTATTTGAGAGAAAGTGAGCATGAGTTGGGGGGGATGGAGGGAGGGGCAGAGGGAGAAGCAGACTCCACACTGTGCAAGGAACCCAATGTGGGGTTTGATCCCAGGACCCTGGGATCATGACCTGAGTTGAAGGCAGATGCTTAACTGACTGAGCCACCCAGGCCCCCCTATAATGATATTTAAATAAAAACTAACTGATCACCTTTTGAGGATGACAGGCAACCAATTCATTATCCTGAAAACTGAGTCAACAAAAGCAAAGGAAAAGCATTTACTGTCTTCCCTATATAACAATACTGCTGGACAACCAAATAGTAGATGAAGAGTTGGATTGCCCTGTAAACTTTTGTAGCTAATAAAAATTTTTAAACTGCAGAATTCGAATACCACCAGCTTGTAACTCCAAATGAATTCATTAATGGAGCGGAGACCTGAACATCATTTGCTGCTAAACTGAAATAGAACAAAAACCACACACCTCCTGAAAAGAGAACCAGTCACAAAGAGTGTGTGCCAAAGGAATGGAATCTGAGCCTTTCCCAGTGACTCAATTCAGCTGCCGATTTGTGACACATCCAGAAGATGGAGGAAAATGTTCAATTGTACCACTGGTACATAGTTAGCAAAGTCATCCCTTAGGAAGCTTTACGGGTCAACAGGCCAGAGTTCAACAGATACATTGTAAGTAAAAGAAATGAATGGAGAATGTATTAGTCTCCGATTGCTGCTGTAACAACTTATGATAAATATAGTGGCTTAAAACAACACAGAGTTATTATCTAACGGTTCTGGAGGTTCAAAGTCTAAAATGAGTTTTGCAGGGCTAAAATTTAGATGTTGGCAGGGCTGCATGTGCTCAGGAAGCTCAAAGGGAGAATCTGTTTCCTTCTCTTCCCACCTTCTGGAGCCTTCCCTGGCTCACAGCACTTTGGTCTGCTAATGAGATGACTGGTTGCTGGGGGTCCCTGGATGGCTTCAGGGCAGGGGTGGTCACCAGAAAGACCAAGGCATGAGGAGAGTGTTGGAACTTTCAGTGCCACTGCCCCCCACCCCTCTCCTCTGGGAACAGGGAGCAGCTAGAGAGTAGATCAATCACCAACGGCCCATGACTGACTCCATCAGGCCTATGTGATGAAAAATCCCATAAGAACTTTGAAGCAGGGTGATCTGGGGAGCTTCTGAGTTGGATAGTACATCGAGGGCACACCTGGAGAGGACAAGGGGGCTCCATGGCCCCTCTCCCCTCATAGAGTTCGCCTATGCACCTCTTTTATTTGTACCAATGTTGTGCCCTTACAACAAACCACTCAGTGCATGTAGTGTGTTTTGCTGAATTCTGTGAGCTATTTTAGCAAATTCTCAAATGCAAGAAGGCAGTTGTGGGAACTTTATAGCAGGTTGGTCAGAAGAACTGTGGCAGACTGGGACTTGCGCTGGGTGTCTGAGGTGGGACGGAGCCCTTGACCTGTGGGGTCTGCACTAACACTGGGCAGTTGGTGTCAGAATTGAAGTTTGAGTTGGAGGACACCCAGCCGGTATCTGGGGAATTGGAAAATTGGTTGGTGTGGAAAGAACCCACACATCTGCTGTCAGAAGTGTTCTGTGGGTAGAAACAGATCACGGTATACACTTGGTTTGGAAGGCCTGACTTTTTGGTCTGCAGGCCAAGCATTTGTTGCTAACATCAAGCCCCAGAATTAGGAGGATGTGGTCGTGCCCTCCCAGGCTATGCCGGACAACCATAGTCTCTCATGCAGGGTGCCTGCCCACTAGAACTTCTGGAACGGAGGCCCAGAGCAGGCAGAATGTTCCTTCTTGACAGCGGGCTCCCACAGGGAAGGAGCCAAGCTCCTGGGTCAGGTAACTTACCTCCTTTGTAGGAAGGAGAGGGCTAAGGCAAGATGCCACTGTGCGGAAGGGGAATCCCTCCTCACAGAACCCAGAGAGCAGAAGTGAGCCTCACTAACGAATCACCCTCATCCCAGGGCCCATGGGATGGTCAAATGAAAGAACATACTGAAAGTGCTTCCAATTACCTAGAACAACCTCGGTGTCGATACATATTAGAAAATGTTATTTACCAAAAAAGTCTGGTGGCTCGAGGGAGAGCGGGCTTCTCTCCACCCTGCTTCCTCTGTTCCATCTCATGAGCGAGGGAGGAAATGTGGGAGTGGGCAGGGTCTGCACAGGCACACGCACCCTCAGTTTCCTAGCATGTGGGAGAAGCCGAGCACCGCCCATCATCCCATCGAGAACAGCACGAACGTTAGTCAGCTTGTGATGATACTGAGAACGAATCTTACCCTCACGGGCCTGGTTGAACTCCAAGGAACAGCACAAAACGAGCCCGTTCCCTTCTCCATTGGGTAGGTGCCCAAGCAAGAGGTAGTCCTCAGCCTTTCTCCTATCCACCACCCTGCTTTTTCCGAAGGGGTGAATTAACAATCAGACTTTTCAAAATGTGGGCTCTAACCACTCTCGGTGGGCGGTGTTGCTAGGCAGCAGCCGCTATGCCCGGTGGAGCCTTGCCTGCCCATCTCCCTCCTCTTCCCTCCTTCCGTCCCCCTCTTCCTTTCATCCCGCTACAGGGAGTACTAGTAATCATCGCTAACAGTCTGAGTGTTTTCAGAGGTGGGCCCTGTTAGGACATCTGCTTCATAAATGAGACACCAGGAAACTTGCCCGCGGTCATGGGATTAGTTAAATGGTCGAGCTGAGATGCAAGTCTGAGCTCTGGAAGTTTTGGCTCCAAAACCTGTGCGTTTCACCATCGCCTTCGGCTGCCTCTAGTGCTGGCGCGATCAAGATTCAGGGCCGGGTCTCGGAGAGGCAACACGGAGGGCTTCATGGCCTACCTTCATCAGAAGCCTAAATAACTAGGACACGCGAATGCTTGCTGAGGTCCAGCCCAGCTAACAGAAACTCTCTGCACCTGAGTAGAGAACCGGCCAAGGTCACCATCGTAGAGCATTATTTTCCTTTATCTTGGCCACTGTTCTTTGCAAGTGAAAATTCCTGGGGAGTGGCTGGCCAAGGTCTGGTGGAGAACCGGCTCCCCGCGCCCCAGCCCTCACACCACCACTGTATCTAACACAGACTGCCCTTTCGTATGTGGGGCCCTCTGTCCGGTGCCCAGGGCTTTCTCCCCCAGGCTCAACAGCTTCTGTGCCTTCAGATACTTCGCCATGAGGCAGCAGAGCCCCACCAGCCCAACTCAGAGCTCTACGCAGCTGAAAGGCCAACCCTGCGGGCTCAGAATGGCTCCTGCGTGACCTGCTCTGCTCTGGGCACCAGGCACGGGGCCTTCAGACGGCGGCCTCCTGTTTCAGGCCCCCAAGGCCTTGTCAACACAGGCTCAGCTCACAGGGACCCAGAGCAGCCCTCAACAAGCAGTGAGTGCCATGAGGTTCTCTTTGCTTTCCAGAGGTTCCAGCAGAACCAGGTGTCCTTGACAGTGACCTCGATAACACACACTCAGGTCATTTTTCCTTCTCCTGCTGGGACTCCTTCCCGTTCTCTCAGTCCTGCTGTGAAAGATCAGACCCCAAATCACTCACTTGGTCATGAGTCCTTTGTCTCAAGCTCTGCTTCTGAAGGAAGCCAGAGACAGCTGGTGTCCGGACAGGCCCTCACCCTACACTTCTGCTCAGAAAGCGTCCCTACAAAATCCACTGCCTGTTCGTGGTGGAGAGTCAGGGCTGAGGAAGGCCTTGGCCTTGCAGGGAACAGGAGCAGCCAGTCTGGCCAGGTTAGGGGTCCTGGGGGCCTCTCACAGCCAGGATGTGGGGCTGAAAGCAAATGTCAGAAGCACACTGAAGGAGGAGGCCTGGGCGGGTCTGCAGACGTGCCTGGGACAGCTGACAAACTCACAGGCCCTACGCACGTACTAGGGTGGCTGGGTTGGGCAGGAGGGGCACCAACTTCTGCCCGAGGTTCCACCTGTCCGCCGGCCTGGATTTCAGAATTGCCGGCCCCAGCTCCACATGAGTCAGTTCCTTCAAATAAAAAACTGTATCAGTCGGTCTGGGAAACCCAGACCCATGCAGGTGTGCTGATTTCTATTAACCTACTTTCCCCTTATATGAATCTGGAGGAGAGGGTAAAGTGATTGGCACATGTGACCAGTCCGGGGCCTCCCTGGGATTTCCCTGGGACTGTTGCTGGGAATTTGCTCTCCAATTCCGACAGGTCGCACTTGAATTCTTCTGCTTCAGAGGTCAGGTTTTGATATAGACTCACTGATGTCATGACCACGTGGCCCTTACTGGCGGAATCTGAGATGGAAACTCGGCAGGTGGAGGCTGCCAGGAACTTGGTCCTTGGATGGCTCTGCCCTGCCTGGTCCCTGCTGCCTGGTGAACTTGCATGATGATCCTGGGGGAGGCTCAGCTTTAAAAACCAACACAACATCCTCACCCACGCACAGGGCTAAGGCCCAACTCCGGCGTTAGAATTCTTCTAAAGGTCTGGTTCTTGTTCCCACCGTTACTCATCATTTTACTGATGAAACGTGGTTCCTGCATGGGGCCCAGCAGCTGGACAGGGACTCGCCAGCCACCAGTCTCCCATCCATGGCTGAGGAAACTGAGGTCCCATCCATGGCTGAGGGACCAGTCACCATGACGCTGGGGTCAGGAGGTACTCTGATGGCAGCAGGAAGAGCCAGGGACTGTTGACTGCTGGGCACAGTGACCTCGTGGTAACAAATACTGGGAGGTGGGAGCCCAAAGTGGGGAAATGAGACACCTGTGGGGTTCCTATTTCATTTTTATTTTTACCATAATTGTACACAAATACCGCTTCAAGAGTCAAATCATTTAAAAAGGCAAATTGTTCAAAGACTCAAAAATTGGACAGACTTATTAAAACAACAACAACAACGAAGCTGTGTGCCTCCAACTTCCTCTAGAGAGCAACTACTGACATTGTTTTAAAGTGGCTTGTTGGGTGTCTGGCTCCAGATTGCACATCCCTGTGGGCTTCTCAAGGCTAAGAGCCCCTACATTTTACAACTGATGCAGTTTGCGAGGTGGGATGTTCAATGATGATTGAAAGGCAATTATCCAAAGGATGACAGCTCATTGCTTCAAGCTTCCTTAGTTTTCTGGAGCAGATCTGAAATGCCAAAGGCAATTTCTAGGAAATGTATTCTTTTAAGTTCTTCCTGAACATGTTGCCTCTTTGCAGACTTCTCTTGCTACCTGCTGCAGTTTTTGTCCTGAGAGAGGCCCTATGTGATGGTCTTTGCAATCCTACAGCAACAGCAGGGTGCGTGGGGGCAGAGACCCTCCCTGCCAAGAGTTCAGTGTCCTCGAACACAGATGGCAAGTATAGGCTTGAGAAAATGCAGACCTTTCCAGGAGGTGGCCGGGTTGGTCTGGACTTCCAGGCTCCACCAGCTCCGAGGGGAGCAGTGATGGAGGACACAATTTGACCTATTGACTTGTTTAGGCTAGCATGGACTGGTATCAGTACGGAGGTTTCTACATGTCATAGATGGGCTCGTTGTCTACCATGAAGGCACAATCAGAGCACTCCAGGGTGGTGTGGGTCGTGAGGACAGAGTCATAGGGCTCAGCTACAGCTGTGGAAACCTGGGTGGGGGGAGGGTAAATGGAGAGCTCCAGCTTGGACTTATCGCCATAAGGGACAGAGAGACGTTCCATCAGCAGAGAGGTGAACCCGGACCCCGTTCCTCCTCCAAAGCTGAGGAAAACCAAGAAGCTCTGAAGACCTGTGCACTGGTTGCCCAGTTTCTGACTCGAGTCCAAGACAAGGTCAATGATCTCCTTGTCCATGGCATGGTGCCCTCGGGCATGGTTACTGGCAGCATCTTCCTTGCCTGTGATGAGCTGCTCAGGGTGGAAGGGCTGGTGGTGGGCCCCACTGTAAACTTCAGCGAGTGTGCATTGTCAAGCACGTCACCCAGTACATGCTTGCCCGCACCCGTTTCACCGAAGACGGCGCTGAAGGAGTCATCTGCTCCCCCCGGGGTCTTGTTGTTTGGTGTCTGTCCATCATGTTGCCATGTTCCAGGCAACAGAGCTCCCAGCAGCCATTGCCAATCAGGACCCCAGCATGGCTGGCGTGGCTGCAGGCATGCTCACGTGTGGTTGCTGCTCTGCGGCTGCCCAGCGGACGGCGGACAGGAAGGGGAGAGAGCTTGTCGCTTCTTCGACCACGACTCTTAGGCGGGTGGATGGAAGAGAACATCTCCGGAGATGACTTATTTTTTTTTTCTTAAGATTATTTGTTTATTTATTTGACAGACAGAGATCACAAGTAGGCAGAGAGGCAGGCAGAGAGGGAAGAGGAAGCAGGCTCCCTGCTGAGCAGACAGCCCGATGCGGGGCTTGATCCCAAGACCCTGGGATCATGACCTGAGCTGAAGGCAGAGGTTTTAACCCACTGAGCCACCCAGGTGCCCCAACTTTTTTTTTTTTAATTTAAATCCAGTGAGCCAACAGATAGTACATCATTAATTTTTGATGTATTTTTCAATGATTCATGAGTTGCTTATAACACCGAGAGCTTTTAATGGAAGACACGAGCATGGGTTCCTGCCAGGACATCATTTCATCTTTCTGGGATCCAGAGGTTCCATGCTCTCTCCTTCCTTCGCCATCCTGTAACCAGCTTTGGAAGGAACTGGAGAAGCCGCATTAGCCTGCGGAAGCAGTCACTGATAGCCGTCAGTGTAACGGTGACCGCGTTATTATGTGAAATACGTAAATGATCATCTGTGACCCACTAGGGCTTCCCTGACCCACATGCCTCCTGTTGTCCCGCAACTACGTCTTTTTTAGGATTCCACTACGTAATATGTACGATCAGCTGAAGAAATTCTCTCCAAACCACCCCCCAACTATTAATACGTTTTCTCCTATATTTATTCTTCTGCAGGAACTTTAAAAGTACACATCCCAAATTTTAAAACCCTGTGTGCGCGTGCGTGGTGGTGGTGATAGGATCTGATTCTGTTCGCTGGACATGGTATTCAGGAAGCAGGGCTGGTTTCACTGCTCCGGGTCTCCCCTTCCAGGAACGTGGCCCCCTCTCCCGTCGCCCCCGTCGCCTTCCAGCCTCCCACCGAGGTCTGTCATGTCCCTTGTAAAGGAGCTGCACATTAATTTTTGTGAGCCACATCTTTCTTCCCATTTTCCAGCTGGTTATTGTTATTATATAAGGAAAGCATTACCCTTTGAATATTTATTTTCCAGCCAGCCACTTTATAGAATTACCGTACTCATTCTAAGTGTTTTCCAGTCAAGTTTAATTTGTTTTCTAGGTTGGTGATTATATTATCAAACAAATTCTTGTTTCCTTCTCAATATTTATAATTCTTGAACCATTCAGAATTTAATGAGAATACCTCTGGTGTTCTATTGATTTTGTTAGATATTTTTCTATTATGTTAAGGAAATAACATCTGATTACTCTTTTGTTATGGAATTTTGGTGGTTTTTTTTTTTTTTTTTTTAATTCTGGGACGAACGCTGGATTTGGTTCAGATGAAACTCTGTAGTCAGACTTTGGGGTCAGGTCCAACAGAGCAAGTGGAATGTGGGATGCTGTGTGTCCGGAAAACAAATCTGATATCAGGGCAAACCCATGTTTAAGTGTCCAGAAAGCCTCAGTAGTTACTGGGACAACAGGAATTAAATTATTCCACGTAACCCCAGACTGTTCCAAGTGGGATGAGCAGCAGGCCCCCTCCCCCATCTCTTGCTCTCCCATCTATCCTTGACCTCCCTGACCTGCCTGCCCTGCCCTCGTTGTAGGGTCTACAGACTCAGGCCCCTGCAAACCCTAGTCCCTCTCCGGGCCCCACTAATGGAGGCACTGGAAGAAAAGAAGTGGGGGAGGTGAAAGCGGTCCAGAGTGTTTTTCTGCCTTCTCCGGTATTCTTGGAAGAAGCTGCAACCCCGCCTTGGCTCCACTCCCACTACACAGCCCTCCTTTGATGGCCAAGTGACAGTCAGTTGACCCTGGTTTGGGGGTTTCTGGTAAAACCACCTCCAACCACCTCTCCCCTGCTAGGGGCGGCAGCAGCAGTGGGGCTGGCTCCACGGGCTTGCCAGCCCCCGGCCAGATGGGGTCCTTGCTGGGTTTGATGCTCCATGTTAAATTCTTTCTGGCTGAGACACGTGCAGTGGACCCTGACTAACAGAGGGCCATCAGAGTCACATGTGGCTGCAAAGGACACTCTCGCCTTCTGGCCTGAGTCCTGATGTAGGCATTGGGCTTTCTGGTGCACACCTCCCTGATATCTGTGTGTGCTGTGTGTGTGTGTGTGTGTGTGTGTGTCTGAGCAGTCTTGAGTCCTAGTGCCAGGACCTCTGCTTCCCAGATCTGCCTGGAGGGTTGGAAATGGCTGCTGGGAACCTGTTCTTCCTACTACCAGCTCTACAAGGCCGCACGGTTGGCCCAGAGCATGGAGGGCTTCATCAGACCTTCTGCAAAGCACCAGGAGTAGGGGTTGAAGCCACAGGCTTTGGAGAGGGTCCATCCTTGGCCCATCCTTGCTCAAGAAGACGTGTTGATGGGCACACCGATCACCTAAATTCTTTTCTCAGCAGCTTAACCACTATGTTGGGGGCAAAGCCAAGTCCAGCTTCTCTGTGGGTCTCAGTCAATTCTTCTGCGGTCCCTAACCATGGCCTTAGTCTCAAAGACCTTTCCTTTTCCTATTTGGCCAGAGGAAGAATAAACACTGGTGGGTAAGAGCTTGGATTTGAATCCGGCTCTGCCACCTACTAAGTGTGCAGGCTTGAGCCAGTTACTTAACCTCTCTGTGCCTTTGTTTTGTCATCCATAAAATGGGATTTACCAGCAGCACTGACCCTTCCACACCTTTAAATCTCTCCCTGATTCCTTGTGACCCACCGGCCAAACTCTGAGTCTTTCGTGTGCAGCATGAGGACGCCCTCCCCGTCTGCCCACCTCTGCTGTGTTTGGAGCCATCTGCTTCCATGCTGGATGCGTGCACACAGCCAGCCTCGCTTAGCCCTCAGCACTGATGTGCAAGGCGGTCTTACTGAGATGAGGAGAGCACAGTCAATGAGGGAACTTGCCCATCACCCAGGAATGGCAGAGCTGGGGTCCACACAGGGTCTGTAGCATGCCAGAGTCCTTCCTCCCCAACTGGCCCCTTACAGCCCCAAGTGCTTCCAGAACATTCCATGCTGTTTCATTCCTCCGTCTCCTTGCCCATACACCGTTCTCTTCCCCGTTGCATCTAGAAAATTATGAATAAGAGAATTTGGCCAAAGCAAGTGGTGCAGGTGTGAGGGAGAGAAGACAGAAAGCTGGGGGGGGGGCACCATGGAGGGGTGAGGTGGGCAGTATTTCTCAGATTTTTGAGCAGGGGTGTGAATCCGCCCAGCACCCTCCCTTTCCTGAAGGGGGAGCTGTGGCCTTCTCCGTGGGATCCCGACCCGAAAACCCACGGCTTCCACATCTCAGGCCGAGATGTGGAAGTGCACACAGCGTGTCTGCCTGGTACACCGAGTGAGACCGGCGTGGTCCTGACCCTGCAGCTGTCATGGCGACACATAACTGCAGCGGCCACGTGTCTGGAAACGGGAACCCGCGCGGTCACTGACCACAGACCTGCACAGCGTTTGTTCCCACCTCCACGAGGAATTTCCTCCAAGACTGGTCCGTCCCCAGGAAGCCACAGATGGGATTCCTGACCCCCCCGCTCCCCGGGGAAGCACTGCGTCGTCCTGCTGGGGTCCTGGAAGCTGCGGAGGACGTGTCGTGGTGGGGACCCGGTGGGGGGTCTGGCAGCTCGCCGCAGCACCCACACACTCCAGGAGACTGGGTCCCTGCCCCCAGGCTTGCTCTCACACCCCATTTCCTCACCCCACCTCCGGCTTGGCTTCTCCAGGACTGTCCCTCCTCTGAGAGCAGAGCTCCGAAGAAATCACTTCCTAGGATTTCCTGAGTCCTGTTGCTTACCCCACCTGTTATCAGTACTGTTAAAGACTGTCCTCCCTTCGAGGTTCAGCTCCAGTCTTCTTCAGGAAGCACTGCCAGCCTCTCAGCACCAAATATTAGTGAGATCCCTGTGCAACCGGACGAGGCCTTCTTCCTCCCTTCACCATCCCCCACAGCTCCTCGTCTGCATCACATTTGTTCATTCAGCAAACACTGCAGACTGTCTACCAACACAAGGCACCATACTAGATTACAGAGGACTGAAAAGAAAACAAACATTTCTGACCTCATGGGACTTAAAACCTCCTGCGGGAGCAGACAATAAACACAACATGTAAGTCAACTATGCAGTAGGATGTATTAGGAGGTGACATGTGCCAAAAAGATAAATGAGCAAAGAAGGGAGATGCCAGGAAAGAGGACTTCAATTTTTTTTTTTTAAAGGGTGGTCTGGGAAGGACTCACTGAGAAGTGGCATTTGAGTGGGGGGCTGGAGGAAAGGAGAAAGTAGGGCATCCAGATATCTAAAAAAAGAACGTTCCGGGCAGAGGGATTAGCCCATGCAAAGGCCCTGAGGTAGGAGGGGAATCTGGCAGGTTGGAGCAACAGCTCAGGGAATAGCTAGCTGGCTGGAGCAGGGGTGAGGAAGGGACAAAAAGAGAGCCCATTATAAATGCCTTGTAGGTCATCATGGGGACATGGGCTTTGACAAGAGTGAAAGGTAGAGCCTTCAGAGGGACTTTGCTAGAGGATCACTCTGTTGTTTTGAGCATGGACCAAGGGAAGTAGAAACCAGTTACCAGGTGCGAGATGATCCAGTTGGGACCAGACTGGCATGGAGGATGGGTGAGAAGCAAAGGTTCAGGATACACTGTCATAGGACCACCCAGATTTGCTGACGGGATTGGAAGTAGGCAGGAAGGAGGCCAGCAATCCAAGGCAACTCAGTGTTTGGCTTGAGTGACAGGAAGGTTGGCAAAGCTGTGGTGTGGTGGGTGGAAGGGCAGGATCCCAGTCTGGGGTATGTCCGGGTTGAGATGTCAAAGAGACACCACACGGAGGGTCAAGTGGGCGTCCGGATAAGTGAGTCCGGCGTGCAAGAAAGAGGTCAGACCAGAGATGCAATCTCAGTGAACGATGACTCACAAAGCCTGCCAGCCGGGCGAGCACAGGGAGGGTTGAGTGCACCCGGGAAAGAGACCAGAACCCAGCACGGAGACCCGGGACTCCAACAGTCGATCAGGAGGAACCAGCAACAGCCAGCGAGGTGGACAGGGAGCCCAGGCAAGAGAGAGGTCAGGGAGTCAGGGAAGGAAGTGCTTCGTGGAAGGGGGAGAGACCAACTGCTCCGTGCTGCTGGAAGGTGAGGAAGATGGGGACTGAGGCCCGCCGGGGGGTGGGGGAGTGTCAGCAGCTGGAGGGGCGTGGGTGGGAGACAGCTGGCTCATGGGCGCCCTGGGAAAGCTGGCTCTTGGCTGCGGAGGCTTGGCACGATCGGCTTCATGTCTCCGGATGCCCGGGGAGGACTCCAGCTGCTCCGGTCGACGTCTGCAGGAACGAGGCCCCCATTCTCTTTGTTTTAAAGCTCACCAGGTGCTTCCAAGAAGAAGATCCAGAAGATGAGCCACTGCAGGCGTGAGAGAAACACTGATGGAGCAGGAAAGAGGGAGCGATGGCTTGGGGAGAGCAGGGGGGCGGATCTAGTGAAGAGAGTCAAGAGTCTGGGGGAGTCGCTGCTGGGAGGGGGCCCATGGGGGTGGAGGCCGGGGCCTGGCAGAAGTTCCCTTCTGAGTGTCCCTTTGCTGGAAAAGCAAGAGGAGAGGCTCCTGGCTGGGGTGAGGGGAGGGGAGAGTCTAGACATGGCTGTGGAGGGGAGCCACAGAGGGAAGGTACCTTGGAGGTCTCTGGTGGCCCCAGGCAGCACAGGGGTCCCTGTGGCTCATAGCCAGAAGCTCAGGGTGAGATCACGCGGCCTGGCCACCCCCTCCCTGCAGCTCCGCAGCTCTGGGAGTCTGCCTCCGGGGCCCCCCAGACCTGCTGGAAGTCCAGGCAGTCCAGTCCTGGTTGAAGCTCTCTAGCCCTTGCTGCTGCGCCATCTTGACCAAATTTAGTGTCCCGGGGTCTCCGTGTCTTCACCCCCTCCTCCACCGAGGGACAGGTGAGGGGTCACAGGTGGGCCGAAAGCATGTAGGGCAAAGCTGCCCCCCGTGGGCACATAATAAATGTTAGCTTTCCTGTGACATTTCCCGACTGGCCGGGGACTGGCGACATTCCACCGAGAGGGCCCCTCTCATCGCTCTGTGCGGGGGACCTGCTCTTTCCCCTGGTATGTCCTTCAGGACGTGTGGTCCCTGCTGGCCATGTGGAAAGGACGCGGCCGGTAAATGCCTCTGGCTGAGCCATTAGCTACTTCCTGAGCGTTTGTCTGGTAGAAGCTACAAGACCATCGAAACCAGGGAGGAGGCAAGAGCAAGGTGCCAACAGCAGCCTGTCGGCCCCGATCTTTTCCTCTACATTTCTTCCCCAGTTTATTAACTCTGACTCACATCTTCACGACGGAGCTACAAATACGGGGTGATCTGTACCTCTCCCACTTAGCAGAAAACCATCTGAGATCGTGTACAATGAAAGGCACAATGTAACAGAGCCACTAGAGTAAGGGTAAGAAACAGGACTGGACAACAAGTTGGCCAGGGGGTGGGGGGGTGGGGGGAGGACCGGAGACCCTGGCACTGGAGAGAGCCGTGCGTCCTGATCTCTGGACTTCCTGGGCTTGAGGGCGGGAACCTGCCTTTCTGAAGATGGGCGCTGCTAAATTTACAGGTGTGTGAACTGTGAAATTTTCCAACGTGTTTTGGAAAATGGCACACTTATTAGCTTTTTAAGACCCAGCTTCCTCTGGACTGGGGGGAGGGGGACACTGGTTTCATCCCCTCCCCCCAAAGCCCACTAATGGTGAAAATGGCAAGGCATTTCGGTCTGTGGGCTAGTTTAAGAGTGTTCTCGTGGGAAAGGGGCACCCAGCCACCCTACTACCGAAAGGCTGGAAGGTTGGGTTTGGGGGGCCTTGTCAGCAAACCTCCAGGATTGCCTGGAGGGCTGTCCTTCATGAGAAGCCCGAAGACCCCAGGTCTGTGTAAGGAGGCAACAGCACCGGACAGGGAGGAGATGGCCTGGCACCATTCGATCGGGGCTGTGACGTCACTGCAGAGTCTAATCAGAAGGGTCGCACGGGGCCCAGACGCCCCAGGGCCAAGCCCCATGTCCCGGGCCCATGCGGTCAGCTGCTCTGCTCCAGCTGGACGTCTCTCCTGCCTGTGGGTCTCTGAGATGCCCCTCCCAGCATGCACGACAAAGCAAAGGATGACAGTTCACAGGCTTCTGACCCACGGGACCTACAGTGGGGACAGGCCTGCTGTTATGGTTTCACATCTTGCAAACTGCCGGTCCACATGCCTCCTCCTTCATGCCGCAGAGTGAAGGGCCAGGTGAGGCAGACGCCCATTGTGTAGATGAGGAAACTGAGGTACGCACAGCTGTCGGTGATTGCATGGGATGGGTGACAAATCCTTCCTCAATGAGGAGGAGACAGAGCAGGGGGCCTCAGAGGGTCCCGTGACCAGGTTATCACTAGGCTCGGCTCCCACAGTGCAGGTCAGAATGGTCCTGGGGGAGGCAGTGCACAGCCGCCAGGTGCCACCAAGAACACAGCTGGTCTCTAGATGGCTGTCGTGCCGAGGGCTCCCTGCGAGTCATTCTGTGATGACAACGTGATGGGTCATGAGAATGCGCTAATTTTCTAGCCTTGATTGGAGACGAGCCACTCACTGCCTTAATTAAAATTGAAGCCTATGGGTGCTAAATGTGGCTGTCGCTAAATGCGGATTTTCTTTGATTGACATTCAGAATGGGTCCTCCTGTCCCCTTTCTGCGCATTGACTTTCACGTGGCAGGAGCTGGATCTTTTTTCTTTCTTTTTTTTTCCTACTGAAAGCTATTGCAGGACTGCGGAGTCAGAGGCTTGGGAGGGTTCGAATATGGGGCTTGGCTACTGTCCCTTGAGGCGGGCAAGCTCCAGGGGGAAGGCTTGCAGCCTTGAGGTTGGGAGGGAGGGGTCTTGGTCAGCTCCAGTTAGAATCCCAGGGAAGGGCTCTGATTGGCTCCCTCAGTGAGGGTGGTTGTGATTGGCTGAGCCAGTGGGCAGGAAGGTTCTGATTGGCTCCCCCAGTGAGGGTGGTTGTGATTGGCTAAGCCAGTGGGCAGGGACCAGAACCCTGCCATGAGAGGCAGCCCCTGCCAGCAGGGCAGGCAAGTTCCCCCAAAGAGGAGGATAAAGCAATGAACGGAGACCACATGTGTGGGTGGGTTCCAGCTTTCAGCGCTGATGCTCTGTGCTCTGGCCACCCGTGAGAAAGACACGAGGGTCAGTTCCAGGGCCCATGAGGAACAAACGAACCAAGCGTTCAGGAGAAAGAGATCTGTGGTTGGTTTTAATACCAAACAGAAATTTCTCTGGGAAGATCTTAACATATGTCTTCTTTATGTTTCAAACTATCACATCCCCATGTTGGCTAGGCACATGGAGCCCGAGCCCTAAATACAACCGAATCCTGTCTGTTGGGGTTTCAGACACGGCTGTGGTTGGAACGGTTCTAGGTAGAAACAGATTTCTCTGCCGGGTCTCGTGCCCTCCTTGGAACACCACCCCCAAATTACTCTATTGCCCTTCTCCCTGTGGAGTCCCAGGGCAAAGCCCACCATACTTGCTAAAATCCCATGGGATTCCTCTTAAAAATCCCTCTTTCTGCTTGGGCCTTACGTGGTAACCCATTTCCAGGCCTCTGACTCATTCCCGCTTGTAAAATGTTTGTAATATAAGAGTCTCTAGAAAGACTTATAAAATCAAAGACCCTAAACTCACATTCGCATCTCATACAACATAATCTACCATCAGGGAAGGTTCAGTGCAGACGTTACGCCCATGACATGGGAGGGGACGCATGTTGGCATCCCCTCCCCACATGTCCACCCTGTTGGGACTCAGACAGACTTTCAGCCCACACAGCTGGGAGGGCGCCTCTGTGGCCAGCTCCGTGGGAAGCAGCTGTGCTCTCCCGCCTGGTGACCCTGGGGGACGGGCTATTCTCAAGGGCACCCTCCACAGCCACACACGCTCTGCTGGGTGACAGGCAGGCTCCGTGATGCAACTCTCTTGGCTGGAAAGACAGAGCAAAGCACGCAGCTGTTGTGTCTCTAGTTCCCAAAATACTTTCCAGGAGAAGGAGTGGAGGAAGGGTCAGACCAGCAGGTCTCAAACTTCAAACCAGCAGGTGCACACGGCCTGCCCCAAACCGCTCCACCAAAGCGTCAGGAAGGAGCCAGCGCCTGCAGGCCACTCCGCAAGAAAGGCTACTTCCATCTCCAAGGTGCCAGACTCTCGGCTGCCCCGGGACTGATGGAAACCAGAACAGTCTTCTAGGACGTGAGCTCTCCTCTAGGGGTGAGAGGTGAGTATCACCTCGGCGTGAAGACTTGGTGGACTTCAGGGGGCCACAGGGCATAGGCCCAGGAAATTAGGGGCACTGGGATTTCCCAGAAGAATTCTGGAAAGCAAACAGCAAACATGCCATTTCCTTGTGCTCCGCTTTTGGGACTGACACTGAGGAAGGAAAAGGTGCATCTCCCACACGCAGAGGCTCACACACTCCCGGGCACGCCTGTCCTGTGTTTACCGAGTGGTTGTGCAACGTGCCTGCAGATTCACCCCTGGGGAGTGACGGAGGCAAGTGTGAGTCCAGAGCCTGTGCCCATCCCACCACCCATCAATAACCCAAACGACATAAAAAGGGGGGAACCCTGTGTACAAAATAAAATAAGGCAAGATAAACCAAGTCCAGAGACAAACAGGCCCGGAAGAAATGCTTGTGGTCCAGGGCACTGACAGGGCTAATTCTGTGAAGGTAAAAGAGGCCCTATCAGCAGGTGAGAGAAAGAGCTAGAAACAATAGGAGAAAGGGCCGAAGGCGCAGACAGACAAGTCCCAGAAAGGTGACTGAACAGGAAATACAGACGCGTGAAAGCTGTTCTTCATTCGGAACAAGAACACTGAATAGTCCAGGTACGAGATACCATTTTCACCAAAGGGATGAGCAAATATCAAGAAGTTAGACAAGCAGCTTGGCTGCCGGGCCTCGTGGGATGGGCTTGGGAGGGCAGGCCATCCGTCGGAGCAGGACAGATGGCCTGTCCCTCGCAGTGCACGGCGCGCGAGCGTCGGAGCCCGTGTCCTTGGCAACACCGCCGGCGTGTCCCCGTGTTCCAGCGCCGGGAACAAGCGCAGGGCGCCGCAGGAGGGGATTGCTTGAATAAACAAATGTGATAAATAAAATCACAACCAAGTAAGTCAGGCAGAGTTTCTACAATGAAATACGACGCAGCTATTCCCGGGAACAGGGCAGCTCTGGGCAAACTGCTAGGCACACCCTCCAAGACACTCTGCTGGGTTAGACGCACACCGAGTCGTCCCCTCCAGCGGGGAAAGGTCCCCACGCGTGCCCCGCTCTTTCCCAGCTGTCTCTCTCCTTCTCCATCACCGGGGCCACTGCTCCCTATTCCTGGCGAAACTAGAACCCCCCAGCTCCCTGCCCGTGTCTCTGGGTGCCCCTCCCACCAGCCATGTGACGAGCCTCCTGTCACCCGATGGACTGTCCCCGACCCCACCCCCGGCTGGCATACCTCACCCCTCTTGCCAACTTCTGCATTTTGTTCCTGCACTTTTCCTTTTCTGCATCACAAATTCCCTTCCTGGGCCATGACAGTGTCATGTCATTAGCACTCAAACATGCTGGAACATTCTACTCCTTAAAAACCGGCCTCTGCTGACCCACAGTCCACTCCCCACTGCCTGCCTCTGCTCCTGGCAAAGCTCCTGGAACTAGCCATCAAGCAAGCGCCCCCTCCGTGGTCCTGCCCCCACGAGCTCTCTCCACGAGGCCGCTGCTCCCACCCATTTGTGGCTCATCAAGGGGGCCGTGGCCAACCCCCATGGTCACCTCCAAGTGCTGTCACTCACGGTGTGCCTTCCTGGATGCACTTCTGTCTCCTGACCACCAGATCCACTTTCTCCTGGTTCTCTTCAGAATTCTAGGCTGCTCATCTCCCCAGCTTCTACCTGGTGGAGGGTCATGAGGTGCAATCCTGACCTCTTCTCTGTCTACACTCGCGCCCAAATCTCTTCCCACTTCTGGCCTGAAATGCCAGGGGACCGATATCTCCAGCCAGACGTCTCCTTATTGCTTGGGTACCTTCACTTAGGTCCCTACGGGCACCTCAAACTCACTCCAGCCAGAAGCAGACTCCCCGCCTCCCCGGCCTCTCCCCGAGCCTCCCCTCCTAGGAAAGAGGATCACTCCAGCTGCTCGGGCCAAGACCTTCAGAGCTATACGTCACCTGTTCCCTTCTCTCGGACCCCGTGCCCAGTCTACCAGGAATTCTGGGAATTCTGTCCTCAGAATACATCTGGAAGCAACTACTTCTCACCACCCTGCCTCTCCCTTCGAGATCTGAGCCACGGTGTTTCTTGCTTGGATGACGGGGGTAGCGTCTAACGTTTACTCCCTACTTCACAGAGCCACCAGGCCAATCCGTCAGAATGGAAGCCGGATCATGCCATGCTGTTGTTCTCAACACCATCCCGACATGTCCTCCTGCCACCCCCAGCCACACTGCCCTCCTCACCTGTCCTAGAATCCTCCCCCACAGCTGCCCACCTGGTTCCCTCCTTCATGCCCCCCACCCCGGGTTTCCACTTAGATGTCCCCTGGGCTCTGGGACCACAGTCAGGGCAGCCTGGCAGCCACTGAGGGAGGACCTGGCTAGTGTGGCTGGAGCCGCAGAGGAAAAAAATGCTCCCCAAGGCAGAACAAGCCAAGATAACCCCCAGGCACCCTCCTGCTCCCACACTCCACAGTCTCCCCCACTAATCCCCGCTCTGGCCAAACCCAGCCAGACACGAAGTGGGATCAGTTGGCTAAAGGTCCTGGGATGGCAGTTCCGGGGCTGGGGTGGGGGGCGCCACACAGAGCAGGGAGGGACAGAGACTGGATTTAAGGGCAGAGGAAATGACCACCCCACCCCCGCAAGAGAACAAATCTTGACAGGTTGAAAAACCAGTCTCTCAGGAGGGAGTGGTTACAATGACCCAGTTCTCTAGCTGTCTCTGCTCTTGGTGAACAAATTTTGTGAGTTTCTGAAGGCTGCAAAGACAAAGAAAAGCCTTGGACCCAATGACCCCACCAGGATGCAGATTCTGGTTGCAGCCCCGGCCGAAGTTGCTGCACTCACAGCCCAGCCACAAGACTGGACGGTTTGCTGGCCTCGGTGCTGACCGGCGTGAGCAGAGTCTCCTGAGCGCTCCTTATTAGCAGTGAGCCCCACGCCTGAGCCTGTGCTCCCCACAAGGCCCTTCTGGTTGCCCCGAGAAACCCTGCATCCACTTCCACAAGATTCTCAGAACCCCTTGCATCGCGTTTGAATAAGTTACAAGGACAGGAAAATGTTCCTCCAGGCTGCTCAAAGAACAATGAACTCTATAATTATGCTTCACTTTTTCACCTAGAGGGTAAAATGCTACAATGAGTAGGGATAGGGAGAAAACCCCAAAAGCCAAGGTAAGTCCTTTTGCACTATGGCGCACTGGGAGCTTGTGTTGCAGTGATTTAAAATGAGCTTCTGCAAGCCCACGGCAAGGAGTTTCTCTCTCCCCATTCTCTCCCAAGACCTCGTGCAACTCTGTGCACTTATATTTAGGATCATCTAATAAAATACCTTTTTGACCCACATAGCATAAGGAGGACTGTCAAAAATCACCATGTCCTTGACAGCCTCCCTGCACAACCAGAGCCCTTGAACTGAGCCTCTCGTAGGCTCTGTCTCTGTACAAAACAGGCATTTATTGATTGCGATGTGAAGTGCTAAGGTTCAAGGACAGGGAGAGACGCTGGCAAGTCTGTGCACGGGTTTTTAGCTCCAGGTGTGGCTGAGCCCTCTGGAAGGGACACCGCTTTCTCTGAGTCAGGATGGAAACCTCATCTGCGGCGATGAATGGATGTCAAGAGTCATGTCTGTAACACACCTGAAAATCCAGGACACACACTGGAGCTCCACTCTCCAAACACAGCCAGTCCTAAGGCACTGTAAATGTGCTTTTTCTGCAGTCTTGTTTAAAAAAAAAAAAAAACAAAAAAACAAAAAAACACCCTATCTGGCATTCTAGAGGCCAGTTCTGGATCCCAGCTGCGAGTTACACGAACAAATGGTTAAGAGAGGTGTTGGTAAGCACCCTCTCATGCGAGTTCATGTTCACATTTGCACTGTAGTATGTGAACTTTGGGGCTAGTATAATTGCCAAAGAAATTTTCTTTGCTTGGGAAATTGCTATCAGTAATTTGCATTATTTTATCACGCCCCAAATAGGCTGAGTGGGAGGTCAGAAATCAGTCCTGAGCCATATTCCGATAATAGTGGTATTTGCAATTTCCCTGGGTTGATCTGTATGCATATCATGCATTCAACGCTCGGGACTAACCAACATACGCAGACCTTTAGTCAAATTCTGCAGCCCAGGGAGTCCAAACCCACTCCCTGGGTGAGAGGAAATGTCGGTCACCAGAACAAAAGTCACATGGAACTCTGTAAAGCAGTTATGAAAGCAGCCATCGGCAGAACCCAAGACTTCATTCCCAGCTAATGCTGTTTACGTGACCACAACCCTTAGTCAAGGAAGGGGACATAATTGCTGGGATTACCTATTCTTTTATTTAGCAAACAGACGCCTCTCTGCTGCACAGTGCTGTGGGTCACACGTATCCTGCCTGCTGAATCTGTCATTCTTTAGAACTGCTGAGTGGGTGTTTCCGCACAGAGCCGGTCAAGGCACAGCTGCTCTCTAGAGAAATATGTGAATAGCAAGTCTGTCCTTTGGGAGAACATTGCCACAGAGCTTACCTTTATCTTAATTCGAAGTACTTGGGGGATTGCAGGAGCAGGACGACCCGTAGTTCACTGGTATTTTGGATGAAGTGTCATCCGTAACACAGAGAAAGGAGGCAGTTTGTGTGGGTCCCCGGCAGGAAAAGGTTGTCAAGAGATAGACTGCCCCAAAGCAGCCCTCCCCACTGGTCCTGGGTGCACCTACGGCTCTAACCTTGAACTGATATTAGTGGCCTCCTTTGCACCAGGGAGCAAAAGCTTTCCCAGGCTTATATAATCGGTGCCCGTGTTTAAAGGAAAATAAAAATCTGAACGTGACCCTTCGCCCTGGTTTTCATGATGAGATGACAAGACCCATTTCTCTGGTATCCAACGCATTAGCAAAGCATTCACAGAGAATCCTCTGTTCAGACCCTGTTTCATTTTTCCAAGAGGAGCTTTCTGCACAGAACTGAGTGACCAGTTTCCTAATTACACAGACCTACTCAGCTAAGATGTTGGTGTCTCTCCAAGGTCACCCTGAAGGAATTTCCTAGATAGTATTGCTAGCCACGCACGAAGCTTTTAAAAGCAAAGGGGCCCATGCTGTTTAGTTTCTTTCCAGAAAGCCCTGAGAATTAAAATCAATAGATAGAAGTTAAATAGACCACAAAGCACGTTCTGACAGCTGGTCTCCGTTTCCCTCCTCTGTAAAAGTCTCTGAGAGTTCGAGGGGATTTTAATAGAAAAAATTTTGGAACAGCAATTACACAAACACATGTGTGGTTTGAAATGGGGTGAAGAGCATCCCCTCCCGTAGAGGTACAAGCCTACAAACGCCCTAGCGTTGGCTCTAAGTAGGTGCTGTATATCGATCAGTATGTCTCATTATTAATAGCTTGCACAAGCGAGGCCCCGATGGAAACATCTTCCACAAGCCCCCTTTCCCTGAGAGGCACTGTTCTGAGCCATCTGTGGTGAAGGACCAGGGGCCTTTTGTTTGCTTTCTGTTTTTAATTTTCAATTCATTGTGCAGGGGCACTCCTGAAAAGCTAAATAAAAAAGGGATTACCAGAGCAATAAAATTAACAAAGATGTGCGATATATACAATGAAGAGAAAATACAAGCTCCCTGTTAAAGAGGCCTTAGAAATCTTCAGAAGATTCTCTTGCAGAAGGGAGAAAGAAGTGTGTTGCTCACAGTTACAGAGCAACTGGCAGCCCTGGGGTAGGACTCAAGTCACACTCTTGGAGCCTTTAAAGTGCTTCCCTCGGCCCCCCAGGGTCCTGGCCAGCCTCCACTTCTCATCCTTCCATCGTCAAAAGGACAGGGCCACACCAGGGTCAGGCGGACGCCTCTGGGTAAAATTCTAAGGGGGCGCCAAAAAACTCTATCATGATAAGTCATATCTCAATGCAATTATTTTTTATAGGCAAGGCGACACTGTGGTAACAAATAATTATCAGTGTCAGTGACTTTACCCACTTTGATCAAGTCAGAAGTAAGTTGCCTTCCCCTTTCTTACTGGACACCACTTGGAACATGTGGTCTCTAATGACGGCAGTGGAGGAAAAGTGATGGAGGCATACGGACTCTGCCTAATGCAGAAATAATGCACATTAAATCTACTCACATGTCATTGGCCAGAATTAATTACACATTCTTAGCCTAACCACCAGAGCACTGGAAAATGGAGAGGATCACACAGATATTTGGTGACCCGAAACTTTACTCAGACCCCGTGTGCTAGCTTTGCTGCATACATAGCCCACGATACACTCACACATCCTCCTCTTTCATGTACAAAGCTTATATAGATCACATATAAACCTTATATATACAGTTATGTATATAAGCTTGTTATATATATATATATATATATATATAATCTGTAGAGACTTTTATGTATACAAACTTTATCTTATGCCCCCAAAAGTCAGAATTTTTGTTAAACACAGGATCAGTAACGCTGTTGTCCTGAGCAAAAGGAAAACTCAGTTAAGTTTTTCAAATTTTAAAATTTTGATACTGTGTTCAGCATAGCTCGTGTTGCATTATTTTTGAGAAGGGAGTCATAGGTCAGTGCCTTCAGAAACAATCAGGGGACAAGGGTCATCATATGGACACAGTTGCTTGGCACGCCGCTGGCTGAGCTGTGTGCAGCGAGATGGAGGCGAAGATGGGGTTCGGAAGGCATCCCAAAGCAAAACCACCACAAAAACTCAATTCTAAGACTCCACTGATTAGAAGATATAGGATCAATTTATTAATATCTTTTCAGAAGGTTAAAAAAAAAGTCTGTAAGCTTCTTCTTTGGCAAGGCCTATAAAAAGCACCCAGCTCTCAGAACTATTAACATATGTAACAACAACAAAAGGTTCTTAAAATGTAGGCAGTAGGTAAAACTTTATTTTTTTTAAGATTTTGCTTATTTGATAGAGAAAGAGAGAGAGAGGACAAGCAGGCAGAGCGGCAGAGGGAGAATGAAAATCAGGGAGCCCGCTGACAGGGAGCCCCATGTGGGTTCCATCCCATGGGATCATGACCTGAGCCAAAGGCAGACCCTTAAGCTTAACCGACTGAGCCACCCAGGCGCCCCTACAGTAAAACATTTTTTTTTAAATTTAGGATCCCCAGGCACTGAAGTCTGCACTCCAGCAAAATAAACTCAGAGAACACATAAATTTTATTAATGAATGATTGGGTGTATTTGTACAAAGCAACTGATAAAAGAACATATTAGAATTTCTCACCACTGCCCATTAGCCAGGACAGGCCCCTGACAAAGCTTTTAGCCTGAGCATTAACCCAGGGCTTCCGGATTCTGAACCCTCCCTCCTGGTTCTTGCTGACTTCCCTTCCTGTCTCCTTGCTCCTTCCCACCTCTCCCTCCTCCCTTCCCAAGTCAGTTCTCATCAAATGGGATGATTTCCATGCCCTGGAAAATTATTACTGTGACAGGGATTAAAATGCTGAGCTAAAGAGATGAAATTTAAGGGACAGCTGGGGAGTAATTTTGAGCAGGTAAGGGTGGGCTCCCTTGGTGGCAAGGTAAAGCCCCCCCCCCCCTTTTCTGCTACTAAGCAGTGTTTCCAGCATTTAGGGTACTAATGAAGGCTCATGCCCCCCTCCACCAGCCAGTCAGAAAAGGTCAAAGTGTGAAATTCCACACCTGTGGAACCAGAATGTTTACCTGGTTTTTGAACCCAGACTAGTCCCCTCCAGAGCATCTCTACCTTTGGTCAAGCAAGGAAATGCTCCAGGATTTCCCAGTCTGGCTCCGTTCTGGATTGGAGAGCAGGGGAGAAAGAGAAGGACGATACAAACCCCTAGGAACCAAGGAACCACGCAGACACACCAGATGACAGAAGGAGGGTTGGAAGGAACCGGGAAAGATGGCTGAAACCCTTGGCTTCTGGCTGGGTGGGAGGCACCACCTAAGAGGTGTCCCCGAGGCCGGCTAATCCCCGCTCCTGCGAGGAGGGGACTCCTTAAATCTCCACACCTGGACAGGAGTTAAAGCCGGCCCATCACGTTCTTTCTCTGATTAGGGCGTGAGGCGGAGCTGACGTCAGCATTTAGGGCGCTCCAGTGACTTCTGGGGTCACTACGTCCTCAGGACCGAGAGCGGGAAAGGAGGCGTCTCCCGACCGAGCATTCACCCCACTTCCAGCCGGGAACCAAGGTCGCGCCATCCTGGGGCGCTCGGAAGGGGAACGCCACCCCCCAAGTCCTCCGGGCCCGGGCTACGGCCGCGCCAGGGCGGCGACGCGGTGGCACGTGGAAGTCTCGCCGGGGGTTCCAGGGTTCTCCGCACCCCTTGCTTCCCGCAGTCCTGGGAACTCCGCGTCTTCTGCGTTGCGGGGCTGCGGACCCTGCGCCCGCACTTCCCGCTGCTCCGCTGCGCAGCCCCGGGGGAACCTGGGAGGAGCCGGGTGTGGCGGCGGTTCGGGGCGGGCTGTGACCAGCCGCACTCCCCGCAACACCGACCGAGCTCCGGGCGCGCTGGGGTCCGCACGGCGCGCGGAGAGGGTCCGGGGCCGCGGCTTTCCCGGAAGCAGGCGCGGGTCAGCGCGCATCCCCACGCGAGCCGGGGCTTCCGCCGCTGCGGGGGCGGCGGGCTAGGGCGCGGGGGCGTGTTGCCGGGGGCCGGGCGTAGACGGAGACGCGGGAGCCACGAGACGCATCACAAATGGGCTCCCGACGAGTCCCGCGTCGCCGCGGCCGCAGGGGAGGGAGGACCCCGCCCGCGGGGCAGGCGACCTCGTGCGGCGACCCGGGGGCGGCTCGGGGCGGCGTGGCTAGCGGGCGAGCGGCGTGCGCCGTGCACTTCCTGTTCAGCGCACGCGGCCTTCCACCGCCCCGCGCTCGCCGAGCCTGCGTCCCGGCCGCGCCGCCCCTCGCTGCCGGCTCCCTGTCCCCGGGACGCGGCGCGGCGGAGGGACGCAGCGGGCGCGCCCTCCGGCTGGCGGGGCCCCGCGAGCCGAGCCGCCGCCGGGACCCGGGCGCGCAGCCGAGCGGGAGCCCAATTGCCTGGGCGTTCGCGTTTGCGCCTCCCCCTCCCGCCTCCCCTCTCTCGCCCGGCGGGGGGACGGGCCGAGCTCCAGACTCCGGGCTGGTTCATTCTGCGGCCGAGGATTATATTTACATACAAACTGTCTCGCTCTCGCCAGACAGTCCGCTTGGGCGCAGGCAAGGAGGGTTGTTTCCCAGATTACTGTCCTTCCGTGCACCTGCCTTGCGGATTACCTCTGGGAATCCGTGGGAGGAGCTGAGAGGTGGAAAATGCTGCTTCGCTTCGCAAAAGGAAGAAAACTTTGTCACCCGGCGGGGGACCTCTGCCACGCGTAAGCCCGAGAGACACCAGAGCCTGTACGGCCTCTGGCTTTAATTTTGCATCGCTGAGCTCTAAGGAGGAAGAGGACACGTGAACTCCGCGCCCACGCCGACCGCCATCCGTCCCCGGCGGCGGCGGCCCGAGGTACCTGCGCCACCTTCCCTCCCCGCGGAAGTCCCCACGCGGTGTCTTCGGGGTGGACGGAGGATAATAAAGAGCTCGCGGCTGGAGGCCGGCAGCAGGGGCCGGGCCGGGAAGGAGAGGACCGCACTGCAGGAACTGGTCACCCGGAATTAACTTCTGGTGAAAGTTATGGGAAGCGCGGCCATGGACACCAAGAAGAAGAAAGACGTTTCCAGCCCCGGCGGGAGCGGCGGCAAAAAAATCCCCAGCCAGAAGAGGCGTTCGCTGCGAGTGCACATCCCGGTGAGTGCCCGCAGCGCGGTCCCCAGCTCCCCACCCTCGCGTCGCGGTCGACCCCGGCGCCGAAGCGGTTAACGCGGGACGCCCCGCGCGCGCCGTGCGTGCCCCTCCTGTCACTTCGGGCGCTCGGGGATGGGTGGCGGCGCAGGGTCGAGCTGGGCGGCCGAGCTAGGCTCCATCTCTCTCCCCAGCGGCTTGCGGCCGGGACTCGGCGACCGACTGCAGCGGGGGCGCGGGAGGGGGCGCGGGGCGCGGCTGGTGGCGGGCTGGGCGTTGCCCCGGATCCCGCCCGGTGCGGGTGCTGGGGGCGGTGCGTAGTGTTGTTTTGTTGAAAAGGACGGTGTGGACTGCACTCGGGAGAGGTGGAGCCGCGCGCGGCGGCCGGGGACGCAGGGGAGGGGCGGAGGGCGGGGACAGCAGGCGGGTGTATATTGGGGGGGCTGTGGATGTGTGCGGCTGTGTAGCTGTACCCCCGCCAATGGACCTTCCTCCTCCCCAATTCCCCTCGGGGTGTGCCGGGGCCCGGGGCGGGGAGCTGCTCTGCAGCCGCTCCTTTTGCCTGCTCCCTCCCTCCACCCCTGGGGAGCACATTTCGGGCTACCGGGGACTTGGGATTCGCTAACACATGCGGAGCTGCTGCGAACTTCAGCCCCGGCCACGCCGGCAGCCCGCGCCCGGACTTTGGCGACATCGATCGGTCTGCGGCTCGACTTTGTCCATCCCGGGCAGGGAGCGCCTCCATTCCGGGCAGGGAGCGCCGAGCGGGGTCTTGCGCCCACCCTAGGGTTTGCCTACCCAAGTAGCCCTGGCCTTCCCCAGCTTCCCTGTGGACAAGTCAGGTAGCAGGACGTGCAGCACGGCCCTTACCTGCACCCGAAAGAAACCCCCAACTGAGTCACGCCCCTGGCCTCCACCAACCCAGTGGATGTTTGTGCAAGCACACGTACGCGCAGATGCACGCGCCCAGACACATGCATACGCAAAGAGCAGAGGGCTCCAGAAAGAACGTGATTTTGTTCTCCCTGTGGGGATGACTGGTCCTAGGCACAGGGAGGGAGCGCAGGGTTGAGGCCTGCTGCAGACTGGGCAGGATTGGGGTGGGGCTGCTTGCCACTCACTTCCCTGGCAAACCCCACGAGGCCCCTTCCTTAAGCGTTTGTTGAAGGCAGCTCCTTTCCTTTGCCCACACTCGGATGGAGAAGGTCTGTGGGTGGTGGCGGGAGCCAGCCCTGCCTCTGCTGCTGAAAGCTCAGGGGGCAGGTAACCTGGTGCTCCGGGGCCAGCTGGGTGGTGACCCAAATATGCAGGAGTAAAAAGCCCATTTTAGAATGGATTATTCTTGTTTACATGGCTAACATGAGACTTTTTAGCTGTATTTGTAAATGAAAACTTAGACAAGGGTATTACCAGTCTCCCTGGAGCGCCCATCCATCCATTCAGTGAGCCCTTTACTACTCGCTTTCTCCCATCTGTCAGAGATAATTTGCTTTGCCTACCTGAGAGTGATGTTGAAATAAAATAAGTCATGGGAAAGCACTTGCAAATTTAAAGTATTATAAACACGTATGGCTATTGTGTTGACATCAGAGCAACTGGTTTTAAAAGAAGAGGCATGGAGGGGCGCCTGGGGAGCTCAGTGGGTTAAGCCTCTGCCTTCAGTCAAGCCCCACATGGAGCTCTCCTCAGCGGGGAGTCTGCTTCCCCCTCTCTCTGCCTCTCTGCCTGCTTGTGATCTCTGTCTGTCAAATAAATAAAATCTTTAAAAAGAGAGAGAGAGACATGGAGAAAAGAAAGGGACACTTGCCAGTGTCAGGTCGTATTGTACTGAGGCCAACTGTGCGCGCGGTGTGTCCTCGGAGTCACTGGAGAGTTGCTGCTAGTGGTTCGTGTGGGCCAAAATCCAGTGTGGCTAAGAGGCCACACTGTGAGAGCGGAAGGGCCATGATGGAGCTGGAATATCTGAAATATCTGACCCTTCTTGCTCGTTGGGCATGATTTAGGCTGCTTTAAACAACCTTCTGGCATGTTCCATCCCTTGCTGAAAGTGCTGTTCACTCACTTGTTCCACAGCATGCATGTAGTGCTCTGGTTGATGGTGAGATCTAGGGGAGCAAGAGAGGGGCTCTGTCTCCCTCCTTATAGGACTTGCTTTTGCCGGTGGGACCGGGAGGTCTTGTCACTGACCACCTAGTAACGACCTGTTGATCTGTGTTGATCTAGGTGAGAGCTGTGCTCTAGCTGGGAAAATAAGGTGTTCAGGTGAATGCTAGCCCATGTCCCAAGGGCATCAGATGACCGGTGCTGGTGGCACCTGCTTTCAGAGGGGACAGTGGGAGAGGTGACAGCGGACTGACGTGTTTGCAGAGACATCAGACCCAGAGCCAGTGGGCGGGACCGAGACACGTGTGAGAACCTGGGTCACTCCCGCCAGGGGACCAGCTTGAGCACCTCCATGAGCTGGGGGTTGGATGACTGCTTTCAGGCACAGCGCGGAGCCCCTTCTCGGGGAAGAAAGGGTTTGAGAATCAGCATTCTCAAAAACAGGCCGAGGCCCGATCAAGGAGGACTCTGAAACAAGGTTGCCAGGTGTAGCAAATAAAAATACTGAACGACCAGTTAAAGTAGGATTTTAGATAAACGATGGGTAACTTTCCGTGTATGGATGTCCCGTGGACCCTTTGGGAAAACGTACAGTAAAAAATCGCCCACTGTTAGCTGAGATCCCAATTGAACTGGGCGTCCTGCCTCTTACCTGGCAGGTCTACCCAGAAGGCAGCCTGAGGGAGTGAGGACTTCGTCCTAAAGGTGCCAGGAAGCTGCTGCGGACACAGCTGATGCCCTGCCCTTGCCCCCGTGGCTACCCAGTGTTCGTGGGGCCCTGCGGGACAGCTCGGCTCCCCGCCACCGCTGACCTCTGTGTTCTTGTCTTCAAGAGACCTCCTGGAGGGTGCCAGTTTGCTCAGCCCCAGTGCAGGCTGAGCAGGAGTGTGGGATTGGGGTTATGCCCTAAGGGGTGACCCGCAACCAAGGAGGGACGTGGGTGGGGTGGGCCCCCGGCCTCCCCACTCCCTGGTGCCATGTGTTCCACAGGAAGCCCCAGAGGGTCCCAGCGGTGTCCAGGCAGGGTTGCCCACACTGGTGTCCATTCATTAATATATGCTTAGTGGCTCATCAGGCTCTCCTGCCTAGGATAGACTGCTGAATCTTAAGTCATTGTCTTGCTCTCTTGGGGGGGGATCCAAATTAAGAAGCAGTTAAACTTGGGGCATCCAGGTTGCTCTGTCGTGAAGTGTCTGCCTTCAGCTCAGGTCATGATCTCAGGGTCTTGGGATCGAGCCCCGCATCGGGCTTCCTGCTCAGTGGAGAACCTGCTTCTCCCTGTCCCCTCCCCCTGCTTGTGCTCTCTCTCTCTCACTGTCTTTCTCTCTCTATGTCAAATAAATAAATAAAATATTTTTTAAAAAGCAGTTAAATGTGATGAAAGGGACATCAGGAGAGTTCACCTGGGAGCACACACAGGGCTTTGTAGAACGAGGGCTCGTGGGCAGGGGGCCAACTCAGTTGCCCTGGCAAATATCCAGAGATGAGGGTTTGAGGGGCTGAACGCAGGCCTGATAGGAGCAGACAAGGGAAGAGAGGCTTAAGGATGGGTGAGCGGTATGCCTGATGGCTGGGGAGGAGGACGAGGATTGGGTTAACCTCACGGCTTCAGGGTAGGTGGTATAAGGAAGCAGGGGAGAGGTGGGGAGTTCAGTCCCAGCCGTGCTGAGCCGAGTACGGCAGAGTCCTCAGTCACAGCCCCAGCTGATCCCTGATGTCCTGAAAACGTCATTTCCAAGGACATTTGGGATTCTGAGTGGTGGGTCCTGGGACACCAGCAGTCCCGTGAATGGGCAATTTGGTGGCGTCAAGTCCACCGGCAGGGAAGAGGCCTCCCGAGGTCTCCAGTGTGTCCACACAACTTGTCCATGCACTGAACTGGATCAAGTCTCATTTGGACACGATTGGCCTCTGTCTCTACCTCCGTATCTGGTGCATAAACAGAACTATGACCTAGAGTGTTCGGGGTTGGAACCACTGGAGACCTCCATCCCAGGCTTGGATCGTCTTAACCATCTTTACCCTCCTTGCTACCAAGAGCATCTGTCGTGCCCTGAGACACCAGAAAAGAGGGGTCCATTTTAGGGGAGGCCCTTGGGCCTGTGGGTTGTGACAGGTCTTGGGGACCTGGAATCACCCACTACATTAACTATGAATTGAATTTCATTGAAGGGAGAATGGTCACTGGGCCTAACGGAGGATGAGGCCCGACTTGGTGTTAGCCTCTTTCTTAGGTAGATGGAATCACCTTTCTGGGAAAACACTCTAGAGTCTTGTCAGGGGAAAGGGAAGGTGGGAGTCAGGAGAGAAGCGGCAGGGTGAGTGTGGACTCCTTCGGGGTTGCACTGGGCCGTAAAAGGAACAGGAGTGAGCCTTCTCTAGAACCCTGACAGCTTGGTGTCTCACCCTGCTTCTCTTCCCTTAGCCTTCATCCCGAATGTAAAGCAGGAATAACAATGAAAGTGGTGGGAATGGTTTTGGAAAATAACCCTGTAGAAGCCTCGCTGGGTGTGGCATTCTGCCAGAACTTTGCCAGAGACACCGTTGTTCTTTCCCTTTCTCAGAAGAAATCTCTTTCCTGTGAATGCTGAAGTCCGTGTATTGCAGGCATATGTTACTTGATGTCCGTCCCTCAGCATATTGTGGGTCTTTGGAACTGTTTACAAGCCAGTGATGGAGCAGGAGGCCACGGGGGAGTGGAGGGCTTCCAAGAAAAGGACCCTGCGCGAGCCTCTGGGGACAGAGTCAGGTGCCAAGAAGCTCGGCCTTGTGGCAGTGCCTCCATCTTACCACGGACAGAAGGCACTTTTCCCTGGGCCTCTCGGGAGAGGTGCTCCAGAAATCCTTCGCAGTCACTGTGGACAAACTAAAAATAGAGCCAGGAGAAGCTGGCTGGTCAGAGAAGGTTGTGGAGACACCACTTGGCTTGGACAGTCCTGTTGCTCGTGATGATTTTGACCGTGGAGTCCCCAGAGGGAAGCCTTGTGCTGCTTGAGGCCTGGGACCTCCCCTCCCCACCCCACTGGAGGTGGGCCTGGACCAGCATCCTCCATCACAGATCCACTCTGCTGAGAGACTCCAGAAGGGGGGGCACGGGCTGGCTGCAGGTGGGGGTGGGAGCTGTCCTGCTGCCCCTTGGGGCTGGAGGACCGAATGCCGAGAGTGCTCACTACCTTTGGTCCCATCACCAAAACAACCTGGACTGAGCCTCAGCGGAAGGTAAAAGGGATGCCATGCAGGACAGTGTGGGTATCAGTTTTGATCTTGGCCTTGACCTCGGTCAGTTTCTACCCCTTGAACAAGATTTTGCGGGGCAAGTGTTTCAAGCAGGGTCTTTCAAAGTGTGGGTCCTGGACCTGCTTAAGTCCAAGTACCCAGTGTGTGTTTGAGATCTGAAATTCCAAGTATCAGCCCAGACCTACTGAGTCAGAATCTCTGAAAGGTGGGGCCGTGGTTCCGTGTTTCTGATGAGTTCCCCAGGTACATCTCACACCTACAGTGGTTTAAAAACATTTGGTTTCCAAGTTCCCTGGTGTTGATGCTGCTCTGTTTCTTCTGCCATGTGAGCTGTTCCTTCCACCTGGCTGTCTGTTTAGGTATCCATTCAGCCATCTGTCCGTCCGTCCACCTACTCGTGTATCTGCCTTTCTGTCTACCCATCTAGCATCACCTACCACGTGCACCGTTTGTCATTGAGAAGAGGTGTCCTTGGCTACTGACCCTTGAACAGACAGGATACTGCTGACTTCCAAATAAAGACGAGAGCCTGCCTCAGCCCCCAGCCCAGGCAGCCCCTTGTGGGCCAGTCTGTTAGGCCCCACTGTCACGTTTCTTGATTCAGTCCTCTGGTGCATTGTGGGTGCCCTGAGCAGTATGATCTCGGGAGCTTCGGGCTTCCGATGCTGGAGGCCCCAGAACTGTCCTGTGGCACCAGGGTTTATCAGTGAGGATTGGATACATCTTGCCAGATGTGAGTACGGCGGACTGGTGAGCGGGCTTCCCGGAGTGTGGGCAGAGCACGTTGGCTGAGTGCCAGGAATGCGCCAGCCCAGCCCTCAGACTGGAGGGAACAGGTAGGAAGAGAATGGATTGAGAAGTCCCTTCCCTGCAGGCCGTCCCCTGCAGAGTGTGCGTGGATCTCCACGGAGCAGTTCTTGTGAAATGACCAGAGCGTGCACGAAACTCAGGGATTTGCTGAATCACTGTTCCGTGCCTCGGGGTGCCCACCTTAGTGCTGGGGTGTACCCTTCTCTTGTCCTCTTGTCCCCACTTTACAGTGGCCCCACTGAGAACAAGCACATGCCCCGTCCCACAGTTCGATGATGTGCCGGGAGCGGAATGTGATCTTCGTTCCAGCCTGGCCCGTGCTGCCCGGTTCCCACTCTAGTACCCGTTGGGAGAGGGCTTCAAGACCCTTGGGCAGAGCAGGTTTTGAATACTGCCTAGTGTCCTCATGCCCACTACTGATGCCGTGGACCATGATTTCTTGCAAAGGACGTCTCTGGCAGTCAGGTGGCAAAGCCAGAAGCTGCCACCCGACAGAGCTCGTGTGTTCAACATTGCGTCTTTCCACGTACCATGTTAGAATTCTCGTTGCCTGATAAGTATCTCTGCCTTGCCTGTTTTTTTTTTGGGGGGGGGGCTGCCCTCCTCTGGTGAGTCCCAGCTAAGCTATATTCTACGGCTCATCTCCAGCCAGCGGTTGCACTTCTGAGTGTCCTACCACTTGCTGGACGGGAGGGGCACGGGGGCACTTGGTACTTGCAAGCACCTTTCTGCCCGCTCAGACTTCATCCCGTGACTTCTGAGTCACTCTGTACCTGCTAAAACCATTCTGCAAACACGTGTGCTTTTCGATGATGCACACGGTGTTCGATGTTCCTTGACTATTTTCTTTTGCTTTTGCCGTTTTCTGTTTTGTTCAGCTCACAGCCAACGATGTTCTGTGTCTGGGCACCATTTCACTTTTACGGCTCAGGCTACCTACCGAGCTGGGCCGCGGACCCTCTTCAGAGCTGGGCCAGGATCCAGCGCTCTTTTCCCCGTTCTCCTCCAGCCACCCTCCCTCGGACCCTGAACGGTGAATACGGTCCACGCGAAGCACCAGACTCTCTCCTGCGTCTTTCAGGCCGGGGACTGACCCATCTTGAAATACCATGACACCAACCAAATGTTAGATGTTATCAAGTCTCCTGAAATGTACGACCAAGGCCGTTGAGATGCCAAGCAGGCCAGAGTTGAGGTGGAGCCCTTAATCGGCTTGGTTAGCGGACTGTGATCTTGCCCTGAGATGGGCAGAGGGGCCACGAGAGTCAGGCTGTGTCCCTGAGGCTCCACCACGGGGAACCCTTCGAGACCGCACTGCGTGGTGTGTGCATGGGAGCAGAGGAAGCCGCTGGGTCTTCCCTGCTTGCCCTCCAGCCAGTGTGGCCCGCAGCGGAATGGCTAATCCCAGTCTCACTCTCTCTCTCCCACTGCCTACTTGGAAAATAATTTGATCTCCATTCTTTTCCTTCCTATTGACAGGAAACTCTTCTCTGCCAGCTCACGGCTTGTCACAGACCAATCAGATATCATCCAGGCTTTGGGGCTTCTGCCAAGGCCTTTGTGTTTTAATATACTCTGACCTGACAGTGATGTTGCTGGTGAATGTACAAGAAAGACCAGTTTGCTCTTGGTAAACCCCTGGGGTCCAGGCCTTTTCCCATGAGGCCCAGGCTGTTGGAAGCCCTGCAGCTCTGTTACTCTCCTCCTGGGGAAGGGGGAGTCCCGAGGGGGCTGGGCCTGCTGCAGGGTGAAGCCCAGGGCAGCCCCAGAGTGGCCAGGGGTAAAGAGGTACGGGGTGGTGCACGCAGGGGAAGGACGCTACCCGGCCAGGGGAGAATTTTAGAAAGTGGGACACCAGCTCCTCCGTTTTGAAAGAAAAGGAGGGCTGGGGAATTGCTGGGAATCATATTTTTAGTTAGGCAGGGTTAAAGCTGGCTCTGGGAAACCAGTCACCTCATTGCGTCTGTTTTCCAAGTGAGGCTGTGGCCCAAGGATACAAAGATGAACAGGGTTATGGGTTGAATTATGTCCCCAAAAAGATATGTTGAAGTCCGGACCCCTGAAGTCAGAGCCTGTGAATGTGACCTTATTTGGAAATAGGGTCCACGTGCATGTAATTAGCCCAGTTAAGACGAGGCCATGAGGCTGGGCCCCGAGTCCAGGATGACTGACGCCCTTCGAGGGAGAGGACTGTGTGGGCGCAGACGCGGAGGGAAGGTCCGGTGAGGACAGAGACAGGAGCAGGGCAGCCACAACCCTGGAGCCCCTGAAAGCTGGAAGAGGCAAGAGTGGATCCTCCCTTAGAGGATTTTGGGGGAGCATGGCCCTGCAGACCCCTGCTGTCAGACTTCTGCCCTCCAGAAATGTGAGAGAATACAGCTCTGCTGTTTGGAGCCACCTTGCCTACAACACTGTGTTGTGGTGGCCTCAGGGACCGAACACAACAGGGTCTCTGCCTTCAAAGCATGCTGGGGCAGCAGACCAAGGACTGCCACTTGTGTTGTGGTAATCACATGAGCAGGCTCCTCGAGGGGCCAGGACACCCCAGCAGGGCCCTTGGGTGGGTAGTCCAAGGCCCGCAAATCTGTCTTACTTCCTGCTCTCCCCCTTCATTGGCTGCATTTCCCCCAGATCCGGGTCTGCATCCTGTCCCCTCTGTGACAGCTCCCCTCTGCTGGAAAGCCTAGCAGGGTGGGTGGGGCTGGGCCGGGCACCCAAAAAACAGGAGTAATGAGACCGGGGTGGCAGCTCTGGGATTCCGCTTGTCCAGAGCCCCTTCTCTCCGACCTAGAGTGGAGACAGCGGGAGAGGGAGTGGGTAGCCCAGCTCTGTCTCCTGCTCAGCTTCCAGAAGACTGGCAGCTCTCTGTTGGGCAGAGGGGAAGCCCTCCACCTTATTCCACACTGCCTTGCAGCATAGGCCGTGCACACAGCCTTTGGGTCATGGGCCTGAGGCCGTCATCACCTGGCCCCATTCTTGTCTACGCTAGGCATGTGGTGTAACCAAACAGCCCAGAGGTTCCTCCTCCAAATTCATTCGCCCCTCCATGAGTAGTTTCCTTCAGAGCAGTTGACTGATCAATATCACTGCTTATCCGATGCCATCGGGGATAGCATGGTTGTCATCAGATTTAGCTAATAGTCACGGAGTACTTGCTCTGTGGCAGGCGTGTCCTTTGTATAAGCCATCTCTTTATCTCAAAAATAAGCCTGTGAAATAGCTTTACTCTTATTAGCAGTGTTCCTAGCCTCACCACAGAGAAGGAACGTAGGCTGTCCGTGGCCTACAACTGTTCTAGCTCAACTCCCCTAGAAAACTCTCGGCTGTGTTTTAATTGGGTTTTTGATGTCTGTGCTTGGCCGCACCCCAGCTCTGGCTTCTGATGTCCCGTGTCCAGTCCAGGCAGTGTGAGGGTGGGAGGCAACACCACACAGAAGACAGAGCCCCTGGTCTGGCCTGCTGCCTTCCGGCGGTTTGCCCTTGGGCTTGACTAGGTCTCTTCTCCTGACGTGGCTACCACATTCTTTAATGAAGGTCATTGAAAGCAATTCTTTATCTTCTCATCTCAAAAATAAATAACCTGCCTTGTATAATTTCATCGGTCTTATTCTTTAGTTCTTTCTCATTTACTCTTTAATTAACGGAATCTTAGTATAAGCACTAAACCAGGAATGGGGAAATCCTGTGCTGGGTCTTTGGCCACACAGCTGCAGAGGCTTTTCTTACAAAGTTAGCAGACCCTTCTCAAAGGCCTGCTGTGTGCCAGGCACTGTGCATGACTCAGAGAGGACAGCGTGGACCCTCCCCTGACAAGGCTTGCAGTCTGCAGGGGAGCCTCAAACATCCGTCACCATTCAGTTCACCTTTGCTGTCAGATATCAGAACACCCCAAAAACATAGTGACTTAAAACAACACACATTTACTCTTTCTCAAATACATACAATATGTATAATAATTAGTATTATATATAATGAACATGTTGATTACATTGTTACATAAATATATATTAAAACATCGGTATGGGGCGCCTGGGTGGTCAGTGGGTTAAGCCTCTGCCTTCGGCTCGGTTCATGATCTCAGGGTCCAGGGATCGAGCCCTGCGTCTGGTTCTCTGCTCAGCCGGGATCCTGCTTCCCCCACCTCTCTCTGCCTGCCACTCGGGCTACTTGTGATCTCTCTCTCTGTCAAATAAATGAATAAAATCTTTAAAAAAAAACCATAGCTATAGATCAGTGTAACCTGTAACACATTACTCAATTATAATGTGTAATAATTAAAATAGTGACATCTTAAATAGGTTTATATGTGACATAGTAATGTTATTTAATGACTAATGTTATATAATTAATACATACTTATTTTGATAGAACATCTAGAAATATATATAACATATACTGTATACACATAATTTTTATTTATTTTAGAGAGAATGAGAGACAGAAAAAGAGTGCGAGTGGTGGGGAAGAACACAGGGAGAGGAACAAGCAGACTCCTCACTGAGCGTGGAGCCTGACACGGGGCTCGATCCCACTACCCTGAGATCATGACCTGAATCAAAACCAAGGGTCAGACACTCAAATGACTGGACCATCCAGGAGACCCTGCCTAATTCTTATATTCTGAGACTATAGAAGAGGGTCGCAGGCTGCGTCTCCACGGGGCTCAGTCACCACGAATGCAGGCAAGTGGTGCTTCCTGAGGGACGGGGGCCCCTCGAGGGGCTGTGAACAAGGCAGGAGCCATGGAGCTGGGCTCCTTCCAACAGCGGGCGCTCGATGGTGCCACCCAACCTTCCACGTCCTCACCGGAGATGGGCCAGCGTCAGAGATGCCGTGTGCTCCTGGGGCGAGGCCAGTGCCAGGAGAACAGAGAAGCTCCTTTTCTTGTCACTTTTCTCTTCTTTGCTCGTTAATGTAGTTTGAGGTTCCGAAATGAGCGTGGGGCCCAGGTAATAGGATATTCTCAGCTCACAGAGAGGGGACGCTGGGCAGCGGTACCAAAACGGTCCAAGGGAATACTCTGCCACGTGACTTCCCCGCCACATGCCAGAGAAGGTGGGGGCTCCCTGGGGACCCCTCATCATGAGGAGGCAGGCTGGAGGGGCGAAGGGACTGGCCTAGGGTCACAGGGTTGGCCAGGGCCAAGGCAGGGAGGACAAGGGTTTTCTCCTGGAGGAAAGCGGGGCAGGCAGCATCCACGGCTACAGGGGAGGGAAGGCTTCTGGGGAGCCCCGGTCCCATCTGCTCTCTGCCAGAGATACCCACACCTTGCATTAGAGCTGAAAACAAATCCAAAGCAGTTCTGTTTTCAGTGGCTCAAAACCAAGGTTGTGGGTGGTGGCGAGTGAGCATATAGTCCTTCCAGAGCGAGCTCCCTGGCTGCAGGCTTGCCGTCTGTCCGTTCTGCCTCCGGCTGCCTCCTGCTCTGGATGCAACAACACCCACTTCCAGGAAAGGCTCAACGCAAAGCTCTCTAGGCTTGGCCTACATACGTAGAATTTACTACCATAACGAAGTAATAAACATAGTACAACAACTTCAGGTCAAATGAACCTGGCTGGTTATAGTCCTTGTTTAATGGTGAGCTCCCCTCTCATGATCTTTGTTACCTTCCCCTAAAAATTAGGTCTCTGAGGATGCACTGGAACATTCTGGAACTGTGATGGCCCCTCAGCCTTGTCCCAGGTTGCGGCAAGGGTGGCCGGACTTTTGTCTCCTTCATGAGGCCATGTGCTCCTCGAGGATGGGCTGCATCTACACCTTTCATGTCCTTGCCCCGGGAAACCTTCCCCCACACGGCCGATGCTGTTAATGGCGATGGTGAGGAAAGGCAAAAGCGCAACTCACTGGAGGAAGGAAGAAAATACAGATATTCTTTGAGAATCTAAATCCTTCGTCAACTCTGCGAACTAATTTTGAAAAACCTAGATGAGCCTGTTATCTGCAAATCTTACAAAAAAATAATTTTCAGGCATACCATGTTTTGTTGGTTCAGTAAAAGAGCAAATTTAAGAAAATTATTATATTAGTGGGTTTTTTTTTCTTTGTCTCCTACGTAAGAAAGTTATTTGGGCTTTTGCTTAGGCTAATGGACAAGTAGGAGCATCATTAATGTGATGGGGTATTTTAGGCGGCGCGATAATCGTTTGCTTAGAAACCGGTCTGGCACCTTCACTGACCTCCGACATGGAGCAACAGCGGGGAGGGACAGGACGGTTGGTCCAAGGCCAGGCACCAGCCCCTTCAGCCATAGGAGGGGAGAGCACCCCCCCCCCCACCCAGAGCCGATGAGGCCCCAGCTGTCATTTGTGTGAGAGTCTCTAGAACAGAGTCGCCCGCCAGAGCAGGGAGGATGTGCTGGGTGTCCTGTGCTCTGCAGAAGAGTGGACTGCTGCGGGGGTAAGTCTGACTAGCGTGGCTGTGTGCTCATGTCACTCTTGGCTCCGTGTCTCTTGGCAGTTTCCCTGTGTTTGCTGAGCCTCAGTCTCCTCACCTGTCCAAGGTGGGTAATGATCCCCGCCACACAGGGCTTGGGGGAGACTGAAATGAGATTGGGGGGAGCAGGAAGGGGGTGGCCTGGGAATGTTGGTTTCTACTCCCCTGTAAAGGGGCCCCTGGGAAAGATCTCCCTAAGAATGTAGCCCACCACCATCCCGCTCTAGTTAAGACGATGTTATTCTTTTCGAAGGACGGGATTCTTACTTATAAATTAAGATAAGAACTTACTTTTATCCTTCGCAGTGTTTTGGCTAAATACATTTACAGAACTGTTTTGCAGATTTCCTTATTTACAGGTAGATGGTCCTCAGGGCCTGAACCCAGGGCCAAAGCCATCGTGAGCCCCTTGTGAGCCCCGGGGCTGAGGACACAGTTAGACCTGGCCTCTGGCGGGAACTGGAAGGCCGAGTCTGGGTGGGGCTGTGGAGAGCCTGGGGGTGCCCACAGCAGACCCAGGCAGGCTCCGCCTGGGAGCCAAACCCTACACCTGCCTGCCTCTGCCTCCTTGTGCCCCAGAGCCAACAGGGCGCACAGAGTCACTCTGCATAGAGATAGGCCGGTGAGCTCTGGGGGTGTGAGTGTTCCGGTGGGTGCGGACAGTGGAGTCTCGAGGGCGATAAGCAGCTGTCATTGGTGTACTGGTGTACCTGGTGTCTGCCCTCGGCCCCGTGGGGCATTTGCCATTCAGTAGGGCTTTCCTGGGGATTTTGCGTCTTGACTCCAGAGAGTGTTATGGGGCTTTTGGGGGACACTGGGCCCCCCATGTCCTATCCCCTCTAGTCCTCGGGGGTGGGGGTGGACTGCGCTCTGCCTTGTGTCTTCCAATCACCCCCCACCCCGTGAGGTGAGACCAACACCTCCTGCCCCCCCACCCGCCCCGAGGCCCCGGGCACGGTGTGTGACTCTCGGGGACAGTGTCTGTGTTGCTTCTGTTTCTTATCGCCTGCTGGTACAGGAACAGCCCAGAACACACTCCAAGGAGCGAATGGAGGAAAGATGGTGGCAGAGCCGGGGCAGCAGTGAGAAGGCTGTGGGGAGGAGGAACCTAGTGGACGTGCAGGCAGGGAGCGGAATGGGAGGGACAGTGTGTTGTAGCAAGCTCCGCTTATCTTTGTCACAAAGAACAAAGTCAGGGAGGTGGGGGGGCTTGGCAGCCTGTGTTTTGCCCTCCTGGCTCCCCAGGCCCTTCTGGAAAGCTGCGTATGTGTCGCTGGGCCGGGAGCCTCAGGCTGCCGACGGCTGGTTCTTACTTGAGGGGGGAGGAAGGATTCGATGGGGAGATAGAGCCTTGATAGGAACTGGAAGCGCCCCCCTGCCCAGGCCGAGCGTTCCTGATTTTGTGATACCTGCCAGACCGCCTGCTGTGCCTCCCAGCCCGCAGCCCCAGGAGGAATGTCCGGTCGCGTGGGGGAAGGAGGCTCCAACTCCAACCCCACATCCGTCTGCGGGCTCTGCTGACTTGGGCAAGTCTTGTATGTGGAGATGTCCCTCTGATACCCCCGATGACTTCTGTCTAAGGGGCACAGGGCTGTCATTCATCACCCATTTCGATTCTGGTCCCCGTCGGAGATGTGCCCGAACCCCCCGGGGCGTTCGCAGATAGTTCTTGCCTGGAACAGGCGGGTCCGGCAGGGTCAGTTTGGGAGGCCAGGAGGATGCCTTTGTCCCACGGCCGCGAGCAGGCCGGCAGGGCCAGACGGGAGAGGCCCGGGGCGATCCCACTGAATAAGCGGGGACTCCCTCCCCGTGATGCTGTCCAACTGGTGGGTGCCTGAGCGAGTGGGAGAGAGATGGAGGAAGTGTCACAAGCCCCTCGGCTCTGACAAAACCTCGGGCAGCTCCGGGTGCTGGCGCCAACTGCAGACCCGCTTCTGGGCGCAGAGCCTCAAGCGCGCGGGGACAGGAGGGCGACATCCCAGCCACCGGGCAGGTCACCCTGGAACGCCCTTCCCAGCGGCTCCGGCTGCAGGTCAAGCTTCCGTGAGCCGTGAGGGGGTCCTGCCTGCCCATAGAAGACCACGACCGGCTCCTGCCCCCGTGGCTCCTTTCTTTAGAGAATAGCACATGTCTAAGGGGGGCTCTCTGTGTGACCCCCTTTTCCACACGCAGGGCTTTTGTTGAGAGCGAGGGAGGGCGGGAAAGACTGTGACTCGGTCATGCTGCGGCCACCCCCAGTCCCCGCAGGGGCCACTCAGGAACGGCCTGGCTGTCCCCGTCCCCCCAGTCGGTGGCCCTGGGCGGCTCACTGATGCTGCCTACAGACCCGCTGTCCTCTCCCTGCGGAAGCCTCAGGGGCCCGCTTTTTCTGCGTCTGTCCTGTGACAGATGGGAGAGGCCTGGCCTGCCTCCAGCCACTCGTCAGAGGACCCTGCTGCTCTCCGTGTCTGTGATCTGAGAGCTCGTGAAAACACCCCTGGAGTGACGGAGGCCAGGGGCGGCCGGAGTCGTGCCGGGAGAGGGTGCCTCTTCCCCTGCATCTGGACGCATCAGTGGAACTGACGTTCCCTTGGTCTCTCTGGTCCCTCATGTGTCCTGGTTGGGCTCCGGGATGAGTGGACTCAGACACAGGGATCAGCACGAGGGGAAGAGGGAGCAGATGCTTCAAAGTGGAGCAGAGTTAGTCATTCATCAGATCAGGGCTGCCCAGGGCTTGGGCACAGTGGCCTCCTCAGGCTGGACGCTCCTCACGAGGGGCAGGCAGCTGAGGGCCACCAGCCTGCGGGAACAAGCCCTTCGTTCCCGGGCAGGGCCGTGGGAGGCGCATCCAGACACCGGACTGCTTTGGGGACAGCCAAAGGGCCAGACCAGCCAGCCTACGTCTCCTCTGTCCCATTCCTTCGCATCCAAAGTGGAAGGAGCAGTCACGTCTGCCCTGTGCTGAGCCATCTGGGAGGTATTTGGCTCAAACGATTCTCAAGTTAGCCTCAGAGGAAGGAAGAGGAACAGTGGCTAAGAGAACTAGCTCGTCCTCGCTGAGCCCGCATACCCAAGCGCGCACGGGCCTCCGCTCACTTGAGCCAAGTGAGTCAATGCTATTATTGTCCCCATTCTACAGGTGGGAAGGTAGGCACACAGAGGCCAGGCTCCAGGCCCCAGCTGGCTGGCACCTGAGCCCCACAGCCCCAGGGTCTGGGAGACAAAGTGTACCCTGAAGACACATGTGGAAGGGATGAGGGCGTTTACCTCCAACCACTGTTGTAGGCTGACTGGGTGAAGGAGTCCGAGGGCTTTCTTTGGGCTGCTGACGGGACCCCCAGGGCACTTCTCCACAGCAGGTGGCCCCCAGCGCCGAGCCTGTGTGCCTCAGTGGTCTGAAGCAGGGGGCTAGCCGCTGGCAGAGAAGACATGTCCTGAGTACCACCTGGGCAAAGGAAGCGACCTGTCGTGTCCTCTTGTATGCGGTGCTGTCCTTCCCCTGCCTCTCCTCTCAGCGCAGGGTGGGCCCTGACTCCCCTTCGCGGCTCCACCTCTGACCTCTCTTCGTCCTCAGCAAACACCCTTTACAGCAGTGACCACAGCCATGACCGCTCCTTGGCTACTTGAGAATCGACGGGTCGCAGGGTTTTCCCCAATGCTGCTTTCCACAAGTGACACAGGTTGTGTCTTTGGATCCGTGAGAGGCTACCCTTGTGACCAAAGCTGCCAGCCGCATGTGGACGCTCGGGCCTCGGGCTGCCCTCCGGTGGTTTCTCTTCTCATCTGCTCCCCTTCCCCCTTCTCTGCTCTATTTTCTCTCCTCCTTTGTATTTCTTTTTCATTTTTTCATTTTCTTCTCTCTCCCTGCCCTGAATCTCTTCTCATCCTTTGTTTTGTTTCTTCGGAGCTGGGTTTCACCAGGCTTGAAAAACCTGCCTTCTGACCCAGTTCTCCTGCCTTGTTGACCACACCCGCCAAGAGGCACCGGCCAGCCAGGTTCCTGTGGGGACACGGCCCCTGGTGCCCGGGGGGTTTGTCTGCTTGTGCCTCTGACCGACAGGTCACCTTTGAATGAAAACATGAGGTACATGGTTTTGGGGCACTTTGATGGCCCCTACCACGTATTTCATCACTTAACTCTTTGTCAGGTCCCTGTTACTGCCCCCATTTTCCCAACTGGGGAAACTGAGGGTCAGAGAGACAGAATGATTTGTCCATGAGACACAGCCAATGAGAAGCAAAGCCAGCGTTTAAAGCAGGTGTGGTTACCTCCAAAATCTTTCCCTGTTGAGATTTCTTCTCAATGGGGGATGAGGGGAGGTACACAGAAGGTTCTAGAAATGCCTACCCAGGAGCTGCAAAGATCACAGGATCAGTGTTGGCCTGTCACTTGCGCATTTCCCAAGGGCCCTTCCTTAGACTACAGGTCTTGTAAAGATCACAATGAGGAGGAGATCTGGGGACCTGGGTTTCCCACCTGCTGTATGTCGACCTAGGTGAGCCCCTTGGCACTGATGTGTCTAAGTTGCTTCCTTTGTAAACCAGCAAGAAGAATGCCCACCTGAGGGCTGTTTTGAGAATAAAATGACATCCCATGAATGCCTGGCATGCCGCAAACTTGAATCAATTATCATTATGAAAGTATCTTCTCCGTTTGTTGGTTGTGATGTTGGGGACGCGCTGAGAGCAAGTGTGTGGCTCGTATCTGCCCGGCCACGACTCACAGCTCTGAGCACGGCATTGCCCAGACCTGCCCCACATGGTTCTTCTGCGGCTGCTGTTGTCCTGCTTATAACATGCCGTGTCCTACTGCATTGCAGCATGCTTTTGGTAACGAAGACAGGCTATAAATAAGTATCATTGGGACTCGATAAATTTCTTTTTTCTTCTTCTTCTTCTTCTTCTTTTTTTTTTTTTTTTTTTGTTTAAATTCTAATTAAGCAAGCAAACAAACAAATCTCCATGGGGCCATTTGCCAGGTGGGGGTGTAAGCTGGGGCCAATTCCTGGTCCTTTTTATTTCTGCCCTCCCTCTTCTTCCCACCTCCCACCCACCCACCTCCTTGATGGCACATCCCACATGCACTGATCTTCCTGCTGTCTCTTTGGATGGTAGAGTGTTGACCCTGGGGTGTAGACAGTGGGGTGTGGATGGTGGGGTGCATGGACGGCGGAGGTGGGGGGTGGGGTATGTGCAGTCAGGTGGCTGGGATCCCCCTGCCCAGTCTCAGCCCAGGAAGACCAGGGCCCACAGCTACCTCTAGCTAGGCACAGAGGCTGTCCCCTGCTGGAACTCTGTCCTTTCTTGCAGCATGCCCCTGCTTGTCCCCTGGTTCCATGGGCTTCTGCGTGTTCATCTCTCCCTCAAGCCGGGGGGACGCACACAGGCGCTCGGGAAGGGCTGCTCTCCAGGCAGGGGCTCTCCGGCCCCAAGCCTCACACAGCCCTGGAAGAGGTAGAGACCCATGTCACCCTCAGCCTCGCAGCTGGCGACACGACCGCGGGCCCTTCCTGAGCGCTAGACGGTCGTGTGTATGTACATGTGTGTGTGTTGTGTGTAAAGTGTAAATAGAGGCCAAGGGAGTCATGTACATACAGACATATGGACATAGATCAGGAGACAGAGAATGTCCAGGCTCAGTTTTCTGGAATTTGTAAGTTGAATTAAACTGCTTGGAGGTTTGGTTTATTTTATTTTATTATTTTTTTAAGATTTTATTTATTAATTTGACAGAGACACAGTGAGAGGGAGAGCACAAGCAGCAGATAGAGGCAGAGGGAGAAGCAGGCTTCCTGCTGAGCAGGGAGCCCGATGTGGGACTCGATCCCAGGACACTGGGATCATGACCTGAGTCTATGGCAGACGCTTAACCGACTGAGCCACCCAGGCTCCCATATTTAAAATATGATGTTTAGAGGAATAAATGACAGTGGCTGGAGGGACAGGAGGACTTTGTGATCAGAGCTGGGCATGCATGGTGACATTGTACAAGGAGAAGGGAGCTGGGGTAAAAGAAGTGGATTTTGCCTTTGGTTTTGTGGCTGATTATCGGTATGTCCTCAGGTGGTGGCCAGGCCTGGCCTTGAGACTTCAGTTTCCGTGGCTGTGACATGAGGGGGCCTGGATTCTGTCACGGTTTGGGGGCCAGAAGTGATGCGATGGGTTCTCAGGAAGAGCCAGGACTGAGAGGGGAAGTCTTGAGTCATGTTCATCCCTTGTCGTCTTCGTGCCCCATGTCCTTGGCAGTGAGAAGCCGTCGATTGTACGAGACTCATCCAAATTAAATATCCCATAATTGACCGTGGTTTTAACCTAAAAAATGATCATCTTCGAGTCTACCCTAATATCTGGCCCATCCATCCTATAAAATTGTTGAAACCGACATACAAAAAAGAATCTAAGAATCATTTTTAAATACAGCTAAAATTCGAAACTGCAAATTATTTTGTTGCCAACCCTGGCATTTTGGTCCCCCCTCCTCCCCCTTTGCTGCAACTGAGTGTTTCTCTTCCTTTTTCTGGACTCCTGCCGTGGGACTGAGCTGCATCCCTGCACGTCCCAACACCGTCACATGCAGGCCTGCGAACGGGGAGCCACACGCGGCCAACCCCAACCGCCTTGTCACAACTGTCACCTGTTTTTTAAAAAGTTGTCATGTCACATCTCCCGGAGGCGAGCTCTGAGAGGGATTCCCAGAACACTGACCTAGACCAGATTCTGGAGACGCCGGAACGCTCAGGGAGCCGTCGGAGGCAGCTGTCCCCTCTCCAGGGTGGAATTAAGCTTAGTTCAGAGCTGGAGCAAGTGGTGTAGGTAGCCCGTGCCTTCCTGGGGTGCCCGCTGAGGGCGGGTGTCCCTCCTCCTGCTGGCGGAGGCTGAGAGAAGAGGAAGAGCTGGGCCCGGGCTTTCTGGGAGGGGGTGGGGGGTCAAGATCTGAGCCACTTCTCTCCCCTGTTTCGGTGGGGGAGGGGCGCTCAAGGTGATGGCATTCCTGCCGGAGCTCAGGGATGGATCTGCCCTCTGGGGGGCAGAGCCCTTCATCTCACAAGCTGGCCTCCAGGGCCCTAATGCATCACGACAAGCTATGGACTGACCCTGAGCTCCGCAGTGGGATGGTGACCATGCAGGGTGGCAGGCTCCTGTTCTCCGCGGTGGGGGGGTGGGGTTTAACACCCCTAAGGCTGCACCCCCAGGGCCAGTCCCCCACCAGTGTCTTTTTAGGCACTTACCAGTCTGTGGGCTTTGTGTGGGTGTCTGGGTTCTGAGGTACGTGTCCACTTGGGGTCAGTATTTATTGACCTTTTGCGTTGAGGCAGGTATTCTAGAAATAGGGGAGGGGAGAAGCCAGGGGGTGGACAAGGCCATGACTTCCCGTCTTGGTCTTGCCCTGCGTGGGGCTCACTGGAAGCCTTCTGTGTACTGTGTCTGCAGCCCCTGGGCTCCCGCTGAGGGGAGTGGAGGGCAGTCCCCACCCGGGCGGACGCAGGGCATGGCCCCGGTCCCCCTTCACATGTCCACCCCGGCGAAGCCAAGGAGTCCGAGGAGTGAGAGAGTCTCTGAGGCGACAGGGATGAAGGTAATTACAGAGTAAGACACTTGGACACGAGGCGTGGAGGAGGATCTGTGGAAAGTGAGGCTTCCGCGCTCCTTCCCAGAAGCACCCACCTCTGGCCTCCCTGGGCCCCCGGACCTCCCGGCTTGGTCAGCAGCCCAGAGCCCCAGGAATGTGCCCCAGGCCATTTCCTTGAGGGCTCCGCGGGGTGTCAGGGGTTAATGGTTAATGGTTTAACAGTGATGATGAAACCGAAGCCTATAATTTCTGCTGAACAGGGGAATACGGAAATTTCCACTTGTAGCCGACTCTGGAGAGAAACATCAACATCAGAAAAAAACAACTCGCCCACAACTCAACTGTTTATGATGCACGTCCCAGAGCCCGGCCAGCGACGGAGGCGGCCCCCCTTCCCGACACGGAGTGGGGGAGCAGTTTCCAGAAAAGGGGAAGCCAGCTTTGGCAAAAGCAGAAGGGACTTGTTTGCAGAGGCCCCAAACTTGCCAGCCTCAAACGGGGAAAACTTGTTCTCAGCCAAGTGCCCAAGTGCATTATGTCAGCAGGAAGACACACTCCCGCTCCGGAAAGTTGTGGGTTTGGCCCTTTCACAATTGATTGCCATAACTAGGCTGAACTCTGGCCTTCGCTTTTGAGTTGGTGTGGGGTTTTTTTGTTTTTTTTGTTTTGTTTTTTCCCTTTGCTCGGTGTGTGTTTATTTTGTGATTTTTCCCTCTGAGGCCATTAAAAATCTGCTAGATGAAGGTTGTCTTGGGACAAAGAGCGTAAGTCGTTTGTTTCTTAGAATGAGGCATTCGGGCAGACAGAAGAGAAAGCTTTCCGCAGGAGTCCTGGCCTTCCCTGCGCGGGGGAACTGGAGCTCTCGTTCTGCAGCCCCACCGAGTTCTTGGGGTGGAAGCAGGTGGGGGTCAATGGCCTTGGAGGCTGAGAAACTGGCTCATCCACGACTTCTGATCGGCTGTCGTCAGACGTGGCTTCCAGATTATTGTCAGCCTCTGTGGGAGGCGATGGGGGGGGTTGTCCTTTTTCTGTTGACACCGAGTGTCCTCTTGTGGTTTGCTAGCAGATAACATGGCAAGGTGGGCAGGCGGGGGTGGGCAGGGACGGGTATTTGTCCTGGACACCGGACAGTGGCGGTGAGGTGAGTGTGAAGGAGCTCGGGAAACCGGAAAGGTTTGGAATCGGAGCGCCTGCGTCCAGATCCAGGCTCAGGATGCTTCCACGGGCTCGAGGCTGGGCTGGTTTATCCCGGGAGGATGATTGCTTCTCTGAGCCTCACTTTCCCACCTCGGACAGAGAGGGAACGGGCCGCACGTCAGGTTATTTGAGGCAGCACAAAGGACAAGTCGCCTTGCGCCTGGTGTTCATGTCTTCCCTTTCTAAGTGGAAGTAATGGCGTGCTCTATCAGTTATTTTGCAATTTAAGTAGACAAGCACATTGAATCTCTTCGTCCAGGAGAAGTTTTCCTGCGGGCTGCCTTCCAGTTTAAGAGTCAAGAAACTCCCTAGGCAAGGGGACTGTCCCTGGTTTGTCGTGGACATGCCTGGTTTACCCCACTGGTCCAGGGTAGTTGTTCAAAGTGGCGGGTGTGGACAGCAGTGGCGTGTTTCTGTGGCGTCCTCCTGCCTCATTCCGCAGCCCCTGAGCCGCCTGCATCCAGGTCCCCTCGGTCTGCGGTGCCGAGGGTCTCAGCTTCACTGGCACTGCTTACATCGGGCCCGTGGATTGCCCTCCGGGGCCCAGGGTCCCTGTGCTGGGCACCTCAGCCTGGCGGTGCCCCTCTTTGCGATCGCTACATTGTTTTCTGGAAAGCGGCAGAACACTGGGGTGTGACCATGGTGGGGTTCCCCAGACTGGCCACACCCAGCAGTAGCAGGTGCCATGGGCCGAATTGTGTCGCCCCAAAAGATATGTCCAAGGACCTCAGCATGTGGCCTTATTTGGAACTGAGGTCATTGCAGACGGAACGGGTTGTGATGATGAGGTGGGCGCCTCACCCAGTAGGACTGTGTCCTTTTGAGAAGAGGAAACACGAACACAGAGAGGAGGGGGCAGAGACAGAGTGCTGGCCACCACCAGAGGCTGGAAGAGGCAAGGGAGGGTTGTTCGCTCCAGTTCCCAGAGGAGCTCCGCGGACACCTGAGCTGGGCCTCTCAGCCTCCGGGACTGGGAGAGAGAGAATGCGTGTCTGTGGTTTGGAGCTCCCCCTTCACCCCCGTGTAGTGCTGGGTTGGCCGCCCCAGGACATGGGTACAGCACGGTTTGTGTCTCTCTTCACCCTCTATCTTTGGCTCTCCTGACCCTCTAGGCAGAGGAGAAACTGAGGCAGGTCAAACTGCCTTGACTCTGAGCTTCCCCGGCCATCCTCTGCTGTCTGGAGATCCCTCGGACTCCAGCAGATGAGTTCCAGGAAAGCCATGTGAGGTGGGAGAGCGCTCTCACCGCCAGAACTTTCTCCAGAGATGCTTCGTCAGGAAATCCTTTCCCTAAGCAGCTCGCCTCTCAAGGCCCGAGAACACGCCAAGGCGGCGGCGTGTGCCGGTGCCCACGCCTCTCCCTCGATGCGGCTCAACTCTGCCGTTTCCATCAGGGATCACGGACAACTTCCTAAACAGTAATTAGTTCTTACTCAGGAGCAGACGCTGCTGGGCAGAGCGCCGTGGGAGCGGGCAGCCAGGCCCTGGGCCTGTCCCGGCCAGCCCCCTGTGGCCTCGCCAGCCGCCGCTGCCCCTTCCTCACCTGTGACGGGGTGTGGAGGACACAGGACACGATGTGTGCTCACTGAATGGGAGTTTCAAGTTGTTTATGATGCTTAGTTTTGTTTTCACATTTTGCGATGATCCAGACACACAAGGTGTTTGTCCACGGTTTCGTCTGGTCAGGGCTCCCAAGTTGTGTTGGGAAGCCTGGCCTTTGCAGCTTGGCTCTGCGGCCTCTGTGCTGGGGGGGTAGGGTCCACCCTCACAGTGTGGTCTAAGGGCCAGTGGGCTGCTGGTAAATGGTTAACACCTGGCTGAGAGGAGCCGTTGGATTTGGGGGGCTTGTGAATGGCCTGCGGGAGTGTCACCTGCCCTAGCGGGTTCCTGCGGGTGTGACATCAGAGGGGTGCACGGCCTTCTCTCCTGGCCTGTCACCGAGGGAGGAAGCCTTGTGTCTGGAAGGAAAGCCGCCTGAAAAGACTTCCCACGTGGGGCAGGAGATGGGTCTGCGGGGGGCGGGAAGAGGGCAGGCCAGCCCTCATGGGGCGCACTGTCTGTCCTTTGCCATTCAGCTTAACAGATGAGCTCACTGTCACTTTGGAAGAGCTGTGTCTTCAGAGGACGGCAAAGCCTCAGGACAGGGATGGAGATGGCAAGGTCTGAGTCTAGGGGGTGCAGCCTGTCAGGCTTCAAGAGCCTAAAAAAACTAGATCCTGCCCAGTGGGCAGATGGGAGGCGCTAGGGGGCCACCGTCCCACGATGACGATATGGCTTGAAAAAAGGAACAGAGCTGACAGTGGAGGCAAGGTCACCTCAGACCAGCTCACCTAACCCTCATCTGCACCCTGGCAGCCCCCCTGCCCCCGCCCCTACTGGTTAACCCCACCTGATCCTTGGCTGGGGGGAAATCACCAGTGGCCCAGGGACTCCCCTTCCTTGCTTTGCCGAGAAAGGATATACCTGCCAGTCCCCAGCTTGGCCGCCCAGCACGACACCAGGGAGCCAGAGGCCCCAGCCAAGGGGCCGTCTTCCGGCAAGGTCCCAGTGTTTTCCCTGCGAGATTCCATAACCAGGCCACCCTTTCTTCCCTCATAGGCAGCCCCGCAGACCCAGGCTTGGCACATGGGAACCTCTGCCCAACGTTTTACCCCCATGCCCACTTCTGTCATCGGAGCCCTGGTGATTTTGCAAGAGAACAGTCTAACAAGCAGGGAGGGACTCACGTTTGTGTCATCGAAACACAAATTCCCTTGCAAAACAACGGGATCCCGTTCCCAGCTATGGGCTCTGGTGGGCCTTCCCGGTCTATGACCGTGTTTCACAGAACAGTCGTGGAAACGTCCGCAGATCAAACTCTGGGAAAGTGCAGATAGGGAAAATGTGCTAGAACATACTATTTCCTGAAACCCGTGGTGATTGCAAGAGTGGGATTCATTTTACAGAGCTCACTGGAAGAAGGCTCACGGCTCCACAGACACGCGTTTGTGTCCACATACACAACTACTCTCACATGCAGCTGCACATGTGTACACACACACACACCAGTACACACGGCTGCACAGACATCCACATAAATACGTGTACACAAGCTACACACATCTGCACACGTACACACACATGCACTCCTGCCTGGGCTGAAATGCCATCTCCCTCCGGTGTCCTAAGTTCCTGACCCCAAAGGGAAACTGAGGCAGCATCATGGGATAAGTTAGCCCCAAACTGTAGTGATTCACTGTGCAGAACCTGCACAGTCGTATCCTATCTAAGAACTATTTTTTAACTTAAATCTACTTTTCTTTTTCAAGGTTTGTTTATTTGAGGGGGCAGGGCACGAGCGGGAGGGGCAGAGAGGGAGGGAGAGAGAGGATCTGGAGTGTAGGGCCCCACCTCATGACCCTGAGATCATGACCTTAGGCGAAACCAGGAGTCAGACCCTTAACTAACTGAGCCACCCAGGTGCCCCTCTTAAATCTATTCTTACAAGAAACTCCCTAGAATGAGCAGAAATGGAAAGCCAGTGTGACTCCTGACAAACTGACAATAAATCCGGAAGCATTTGGGTAAACTGAGTCTGTCAGGGACCCACAAAATAACCCCGGGGCCTCCTCGCTCCCTGCCCTCTGCTGGCTGGCCTCTCTCCAGAGACCCCTCCTGGCCCTCTGCTGGGATGATCTCCCACCTTTGCTCTGCTGGTCAGGCCTCTGGCTCCTGGGAGAGCCCAGCCCCAGAAGGACGGCGGAGGGGCCCGGAGCAGCAGATGACACCAGAGAACGGCTCTGCGCGTGGATGAGCTTGGGAGTCCTGCCCCTGGGGGGCCAGAAGGACTCTGACCTCCTAGGTGGGTCCTTTGCCCCAACACACCATTTTGGCAAATACCCACCCCCGGCCTCCAACTCTCGGTGTCCGGTGACCTGGCCACCTCCTCCTTCGCTGGTAAGGCGGGTGGGAGGCGGGCAAAAGCCTGAGGATGTCCCATACCACCTTTCCATTTACTTCTCTCTCACCTCCTGGGCACCCAACTTGCCTTGTCACGAAACGAAACTGATTCATTCGTCCAAACACGTGTTTCTCGCCGTGTAGCTGGTGCCAGGCCCTGTTTGAGATGCCAGGGCTCTCAGGGAGCAGAACTGTCGGAAATCCCTCACGCTCGGGGCTCACATTTTGGTGCGGGATAGACACAGGCGACAGACACATGTAAGTGTGTTTTCCCAGTGAGTTCGTGCTGTGGATTTGTTTAGACTGCGGCCTGCAGGGGAGATAAGGAGAAGACTGGCTTACACTTCCTTCGCGTGTGCTTTGTGCCGGCCACTGTGATTGTCCCTACTCAGTTGTGTTTCATTTTTTAAAAACTGGTCGGGGGTGGCCCACTTCAAAGACTTTTAGGATCTACTAGAGGGGCCAGCATTTGAAAAACACTGCTCGGGGAGGTAGCCTTGCCTGGTTGGGAAAGTCTTCCTGCCTCGCCAGTCCTGCCCCCCTGTTAAGTGGTTGAGCTCTTCCCTTCTCCTCCAGGAAGCCCACTGACCTCATAGGACCACAGGACCCAAGAACTGGACTGGGGTCAGAGATGGGAGACAGCCTAGTAGCATCTCTCCATTTTACAGAAGAGTAAACTGAGGTCCAGAGGTCACCAGCAGACAGCAGACCTGAGTACTGGCCTTTGAGGGGAGCTGCCTTAACTGTCCCAGAGTCCCACCACGCCCCTCGGCTTCCCCGTCCTACACGGTGTGGGACTGCTGGAAAGGAGCTAGGGAGCGCAAGGACTGATTTCTGCGCTTGCTTCCTCCCTGACCTCCCTCCACCCGCACCCCCACCCTCCCAACCCTGACCAAGAGTTGAGGTTCAGGATGAGGCCTTGGAATCTGAAATGTTCAGAAGCTTCTCAGCCAGTCTGTCCAAGGCCGGACGTGGAGCCACAGCCACAGATTGGAGTGCCCCTGGGGCCCACTGCCGCCCCCTTCGTGGCCTGCTCTCGATGGCCCCTGGGAGCCTCTGGAGGCCCAGGGCTTGTGTCTTCCTCTCAGGCTCCCCGGCCCTAGGCTAAGGGCGTCGGCACCTGAGGCCGTAGCTCCTCAGCGGACAGGAGATGAGAACAGGGTAGATTGCCATCTGCTCTTAATCAAAGAGGAGCAGCGGCTCTGGTCCAGATGTCTGAATGGGGTCCAAGTCTTCCTGACCTCGAGTCTGCTGATACCACAAATTTATCTTGTTAATTTGTGGTACTAAGTGGTCTCATGCTCCAGTCTAAACTTCCTCGGGAGGCCTCACCCCACCGTGCCTGGAGACAGGCCACTGTGATCCCAGATCCTGGAACAAGAAGGACAAGTCCATTCATTCTCTTTGGAAGCACCCTAGCGAGATACTACTTTAACTTTGCTCCAGAATTTTTTTGGAGGGGTGACATAATTTATTAAACTTTTGGGAAAACAACAACAGGGCAACACATGTGAAAACCCTAGCAACAGCCACAGCCAGGTCATAGCCCAGCCTGACTTGGACGACTTTTCCTGCCGCAGTCCTTCCAAAGGGCAGGCCCGCGGGGCTGGGATGCTGTGTCTGATGCGTACGAGCTTCGGAACTTAACAAAATGAAACTCAGCCCTGCTGTCCGGTTCCCTTTGCTCCCAGGTGCCAGCTTCATGGTTTCTTACAGGTTCCGGATGGGTGGCCCACCTGTTGTCCGTGGGCACGACCTGCGTGGGCATGGCCCTGCGCCCCAAACCTTGCACTATGTACAGAAAATCGCACGCACATACGGAGGTGTCGATGCCTGTGTGTTTGCACACATGGGGAAGTATGTACTCGTATGGACAGGCGTGATTTAGGTGGCTGGCGTGTGGGCTCCGAAGCCTGCACAGACCTAACCAGACTGGTTGGTACAGATAGAGCCATGGCGCTGTCCGGAACTGGACGTTCAAGGGCATCCCACTGCTGACCTGCTCTCTGTCCTCTGGGTGCACCTGACCTTGAATTCTAAGATTGACGGCTCACTTAAGAAGGAACTTGGTACGGAGAGTGCTTAGGAGTGAGCTTGGGAATGTGTTCTTGGCCCTCGTAGGCTGGACTTCCCCTTCTCTCCCGGCCCCCATCGCTGCACTGTGCCCCAGGCGTCATCCCACACCCCCCGCCCTGGGGTCAGGAGCCACACTCAGCTCGGACCCAAAATCTCCGAGTCCTACGTTCACTTGCATTTATTAGGCATTTTATGTTCTTTCACTTAATGTTTGCATTTGAGAGCTGAGGACTCTGAGGCTCAAAGAGGGTAGGCATCTGGCCTCCATGCGCCATGCTGGGGGGATGTCAGGTCTCCCTCTCGTGCCCCCCTCCCCACCCCATTTCCTGGGAGTCCTTGGGCGAGTGCCCTCGGCCTGCCCTGCCGTGGGTTCCTGGCTCCTACGGTGTCATGGGCTTGGTGTAGAGATCGCCCTGGGGAATGAGCCCCTCTCCAGGCCCAGTGACATCGCAGGAGTGATAGACAGCTCGGGGTCCGGCACCTCGGGTCCGGATGGAGCTCTAGTCAGTCAAGCCGAGACCAGGTCTCCCATCGCCTTCCTCCCCAAGGGGGTGACCAAAGCCCCAGGCAGTGCTTCTTTCACACCTTATTCCCTCACCGAAGGGATAAATGGTGCAGGCGAAGCGTGCGGCAAACCACAAAGCAGTGTTAGAGCATCAGGCGGGAGCGAGGTGTGCCCCAGCCCTCTGGAATCGTAAACACTACCGTTCTTACACAGAATCGGCCCGAACACGACTTTGCTGAGTGAGAAAGAGCAGAAGGAGCAGATTCATGGACGGTAATTGTTTAGGTCGGGGAAACTGAGGCCCAAAGGGCTGGGGCAGGGAGTGTGTGCACAGACTGCGGGCAGTGCCTTAGCTGCAAACCCGGCGCGAATCCCGGTCTGATGGCTGCCGTGCCGCGCTGCCTGTCCATCAGTCAGCCCTGATTTCTCCTTTCTTTGTGCTTTCTTCCTTCCCTCCTTCCTCTCTCCCTCCCTCCCTCTTTTCTGGTCAGTCTCTGTAATTGGCTCATGACTGAGAAAATTACTACTGTTTTGATTCTTGAAAAAACTGTTCTCCTATGTAGATTTTGGTCTGGGGAGCGCTGGGTGGCCGGGGGGTGGTGGCCTGTGAGCACATCGTGTTCCACTCCTAGACGATCAGGAAACGGCCTGGTTCGCATATCTGGCCGCTGCAAGTCTACGGACTCGGCACTGAAAGAACCCGCTCTTCTTTATGTGGACCTTGCCTCCAGTTAGGTCAAGCAGGGCATGTCCAGGAAACGTGCTTGCCTGAGACCAAGGTGACAGCCTGAGGCTGCTCAGGGGACAGAGGGGGGACAGCCTGGCAGAGCTGCAGTGTTGCCCGGGACCAGGGGACACCAGGCCCTCTGCAGGCTCTGGAACGGTGCCACATGATTGTACCATGCCCCGGCCCCCGCTGACCCCAGCCCATTGTGCCCTAGAGCTCTGAGTTGGCCTCCAGGCTTCTAGAAATGGAGGGGCCACCTGGAAAGGGCAGAAAGGTGGATTTCAGTTTGTAGGAGTTCCTGCTCCTTACGCCCTCTTGGCTTGGCCAGTGCTCAGCCCTGAGCCCCAAGCCTTCATGGAGACTCCGATCCTAACTCACACAGCAGTCCTGCCCTCACCGAGGTCTCTTCTCCCGCCTGCTTTGCCAGGAGCAGCTGCCATTAGCACCCCACGGGCGGGGCTGGTGTGGCAGGGCTGGTGTGGCTGCAGGCCGTGGGACACCAGGGGCCCTAACCCTTCAGAGGGGACTTCTGCCCAAGGAGCCAGAGTGAAGGACTAGGTCAAGGTCGTGGCTAGAACAAGCCCTTCATAGATCATTAGCATCTTAAAGGGAAGTGATCAATGTGCTAATGCTTAAAAGCTCAATGCCCAGGGGCACCTGGATGGCTCAGTGGGTTAAGCCTCTGCCTTCAGTTCAGGTCACGATCTCAGGGTCCTGGGATCGAGTCCCGCGTCAGGCTCTTTGCTCAGCGGGGAGCCTGCTTCCCCCTCTCTCTCTGCCTCTCTGCCTACTTGTGATCTCTCTCTCTCTCTCTGTAAAATAAATAAATAAAATCTTTAAAAAAAAAAAAAGTTCAATGCCCACAAGGTGGGCAGGGCAGCGCTGAGCCTAGAACCTTCTAACGCCTCTCCTCCCTGTCTTGACTTCCTGATCGCCCCCTTTCTCAGGACAGCTTCCAATCTCAAAAAAATATTTAACTATTTCTATATGCCTTAATTCTATATGGACTATTTCTGTATGATTATGAACCATTTTCTGCTTCTCTGGGAACACACACTCACCTTTGGGATGGTGCCCGGGAGCACATGACGCGGGGATGTCACCTTGTCGAGGCCACTGTCCCAGGACCCCATTAGTCTCCTCCCAGTTTTATTCCACGATTAGGTCCTGTCCACTTTTCCTGTCCCTCCCCATCACCTGTGGGTTGGGTCCAACCTGGAACTCACAACCGTCCCCATCTTTGCCCCCTACTGTCTGGGGCCAGAGTGATTGTGTTACAATATGTCTTGTTAACATAAGTCATGTAATGTAGGTCATAACGATCATGTATTCCCTGATAGAGCCTTCCCGTGGCTCCCTATTGTGTTCAGATGGGTATCGTTTCACTGCGTTTCTGACCCCATTGATTACCTCAACCCCATGGGCCACTGCTGTGCAGCGGACAGGCCTGCCTCCTCCTGCCTCCTCCTGCCTCCGGGCCTTTGCACTTGTACTTCTCTCTGCTGGAAACTGCTCCTGAAAGAATCCACCTGGTGAAGTACCGAGAAGACACAGTCTCTGACCTTAGGGAAAGGCAGAGCCTCTCGTGGCCTGTGGCCTTTCCCGTAATCACAGCCCATCTTCCCAAAACACCATCCCAATCCCTTCCTCCTTCAGGCTTGTCTTGGTTTCCTGTTTTTCCCTTGTTTTCTGCATGACCAAGGCTGTGGTCCATCTGGTCCCTCATAGCCCCCCTGGATTGGTATCAGTGACTCAGCCGAGCTAGTCACGTGCCTGCCAGTGGCGGGTCTCCCGAGGATGCTGAGCCAAGCCCGTTGGGTGGTGTATGCTGGGGAGGGCGGGGTCTGGGCACGTACCATGGCCCGGACGTAGACATGGATGCAGACAGGGACCCATGTGCTCACGTGCTCCTATGTATGCTCATGCGCGCCCGTGACCTGTCGCCAGATTTCCCTGGGGGAGGGGCGTATCCATATGCATGTGTGGCAGCAACGTGTGAGCGCGGCTGTGGCCTCTTCCCCCACAGGCTGGCTGACAGAACATGCCGTCCTGCTTCATCGTTTCCTCCGCTCGGATCGGTGGCTTGCGGGTGTCAGGGTCCTTGCTGTGCTGCCGTTTTGCAGGTCTTCCAATACCTTCTCTTTTTTTCAAACAGCCTTACTGAATGCAGTTGACAGAGCCACCAGGCACCTGTGTAAAGGGTCCGATTCAGTGGTTTTTAGGATATTCGTGGATCTGTGCAGCCATCGCCGTGTCAGCTCTAGAATACGTTCACCCTTTCCGAGGGAGCCCCCTGACGCCGAGGCCATCACCAACGGTTCCCTTGTCCCCCCCCCACCCCCTAAACAACCAGGGCAGGACTGTCTGCTCCCGCACATTTCCCTGTTCCGGGCACCGGGTAAACGGAGTCTTGTAACGCAGTCTTCACCCCGGCTTCTTCCACTTACCATCTCTTTTCACGCTTCACCATGTTGCAGCTCCAGCAACTCTCCCCTCCTCCTTTGGGGGCTTCGCACCATTCCATGGTGTGAATACACCTCGATTGGTCTGTTCATCGGTCAAGGGACATGGGGGGTTGGGGACGAATGCTGCTGCGACCGTCTGGTGCCAGTGTCTGGGTGGACCTGTGCTCTCCTTTCCCTCGGGCTTATCCCCGGGAGCAGGTGGAGTCCCTCCCTGCTCCACTTTCACGGAGCTGCCTGATTGCCCCCGGCCGTGGCCGCGGCTCCTGGCTCGTGCCCGTCCTCACCCGTTCCCGTGTGTCTCTTCGCTGTGGCTGTCCTCGCGGGTGGGAAGGGGGGTGCCTCGGGCTCTCGCTCAGCGTTTCCCTGGTGCCCGCTGGGCTCAAGCAGCTTTCCCTGGCCTTTTTGGCTGCTTGCAAATCTCCCTCGGAGAAATGTCTGCTCACCCTCCCTGCTTGTTTGGAATCGGGTCGTCTTCTCACTGTCGAGTTTGAGAATTCTCTAGGCATTCCGGATGCAAATCCCTTATTAGTTACATGGTTGGAACATGTTTTCATCCATTCTGGGAGTTG